>NC_064305.1:68116771-68441147 GCF_023373825.1 Bactrocera dorsalis
CACACCCCTTTGTTCGTTTATCTTCACATATTCGCCATTTATGTTTTCTTGATATTCTTTCCATGTATATACATATGTATTTACCGGTTAATATGTTATGAACTAATGCCACAACAACGGTGTCAATTTCAGATTATCAAATTACAAGGGGCGAGAATGTAATCAGTATTGCCAAAATGACCTCTTAGAGAAATTCGAAAGCGTAAGGTGAGCCATTGAAACCATTTAATATCGTTTTCTTCAACAAAAGTAGAGTCCAAGTATAGTCCAATTGTTCACTACTTAATCCGTCACTTCTACAAGGAGAAGCTGTTCAAAAAATCGTACAAGGTGCCATCCAAAGTAAACAGGACTTAAAAAAAAAAACAGAACAAATGTTTTTTTTTTAGCAAAATCAATTTATTTTATTCAAAATAGTCTCCGTCTGCTTCAATACAGCTATTTGCACGGTCCAAAAGCATGTCAAACGAGTGTTTTAGCTCGTTGGCCGGTATGGTCGCCAGTATACCGGTGCAAGCCTTTTAAATGGCCTCTACGTCTGCATAACTCTTTTCTTTCATGGGAAAATGCATTTTTCCGAAAAGGAAGAAGTCGCACGGTGCCATATCAGGTGAATATAGGGAGTGGTAATGGTTAAAATGTGATTTTTGGTCAAATAATCGGTCACAGTGTCGATCAATGGGAGCAATTTTTGGTCGCCAGACAATTTGTGCCGAACAAACCGTGCACACACCTTTCGTAAGCCGAAATGTTCGGTCAAAATGCGATAAATCGATGTTTTGGAGATGTTCAATTCCATTTCCATGAACTTCAATGTTGATTTCGTCTGATTTTTGATGAAGTCACGCACAGTTTTGATGGAATTTCCGGTAATCACGGATTTTGATTGGCCCACATGTTGATCGTCACTTATGTATGTATGTCCTCACGACCACTTTGAAAAAGTTGAAACCACTTGTGCACTCTGCTACGAGATAGGCAATCATCGCCATAAACTTGTTTCATGAATTGAAACGTTTCGGTAAAAGTTTTACCAATTTTAAAACAAAATTTAATGGGTGCTCTTTGTTCGAAACTCATTTTCGCACCGATAACACAAACATACTGACACTTAAAACGCTATAACTTCACTTCCAATACGAGTATATAAAATGTCTTGAAATTCTCACTGGAAAATCAATAAAGATAACAGATTTTAACGCACCAGTCGACATATAGATGGCGGCACCAGGGGGCGCTAGATTAAAAAAGTCCTGTTTTCTTTGGAACGCACTTTGTTTTAACGTAAATATTATTTTTGATGGAAGCAATTTTGAATTAGTAGTTTGAAACTTCTAAACTTCCTAGCATAAAGCCCTAGCCAGCGTAGTCCCTATCTCTTAATTCGCTGAACAATGTCAATGACGACGTATATCTCGTACAGCTTATCGTTCCATCGATTGCGGTATTCGCCGTTCCAATGCGCAAAGCACCATAAATCTTCCGTAGAACTTTTCCTTCGAAAACTCGTAGCACCGACTCATCCGATGTTGTCATCGTCCATGCATCTGCACCAAATATATAGCAGGACGAGGATGATGAGTGACTTGTAGAATTTAGTCTTTAGCAGATAATTTCGCGTTTAGAGCTTTCGATTTGCCATGAAGATCGTGTAATATCACATCGTTAGTCTTTTTCTTGTGGAGATATGTAAAATCTAAATTTTTCCGGCCTTCGATTCCGGCCTTGGAACAAAACATCACGCGTATCAATTAACAGTTACCAGTCGATATGCACGAACGAATTTTCAAAAATTAAATGCCGAAGAATGTTATTTTTAATGATAATAAGAATTCTTCATTAAATTTGTGTTTTTGTTTGTATTGTTTCTTAAAAAAGTAGGGAAACTTAAAATGAATGCATTAATACGAAGACTTTTTCTGGCATATTCATATTTCACGTATATTTAATATTAATTATAAAGCACATATGAGTTCCTTGATAGCAGTAATTTCTATATAAGTATGTAAGTACACTAGAGTGAGCAAAAAAATTTATTTTAATCTAAGTTTGCTTTGTTATATATGAACATTTTTAATCAAAAAACACTAAAAATCTCCTATAAATATTTTTTTAAACAATAATCCGCTTTGTAGGAAATTCCTTTTTTAATAAAAACCAATTTTTTTTATCTGTATATTTATATGGAAAAGTGTTAGTGCTCACCATCCTTGCTGGGAAATTTGTTCCCCTGTATATAGCTTCATTTTAACCAATAAAATCGTCATAAATTATTTTTGGCTCACCCTAAAGCACACTTTTATCTGTTTACTTAATACAAAAATAACATAGCATTCACATAAAATAACAATGCAACGCTGTGCGAATGGTCACCACACTTGCATATGTCATTTTCATTCGACGCCGGGAAAAACGTTATTTCGCCGACACAATTGCAAATGCCGAACTTATCCCACGATGCAATTTTTCGCACTTCCGCCTTATTAAGAAACTCCTTAAAGCCAAAAAGGCCACACAAAGCACCTGCAAAGTAAACAAAAAATCAGAAAAATTATATTTATGCTGCAATACTGTAAATGGCGCACTTTGTTCGATGTACAAATCCCGACGAGCTTGCAAATATGACATGGCTAAGAGCCGATGTTCACGATAAACTTCCGAACAATGTTGCGTCGACAAAATTTCATAGACGATTTGTGGGCCGAATTGCGGCGCGCAGGTGTGATGCATCAACACATATAGAATTAGAATTCTATAAAATTTTGAGGTTATGTGTAACTTGAAATATATTTATATACAAATTAACTTACTGATGCATGCGACGATAGCCGAATGTGGGCGCATTGGAGCTTATGACCTGAAGACACTGTTTCTCAATTGCATCGCACTTATCCAAAGAGCTAATATGCAGCAGACAATAGTCTAGGGAAGTCTTTAATTACTGCCACATCTTAGCTTTCGAATCGACATTAACTCACCTGACAACGTTGAGCTTGGAAATCCTGTATTTTGCAACTTCTCGTAGGACCGCTTCAATGTTCCATATTCCAACTCGGTATTAATTTGATCTTCAATTACAGCAGGCTTAATCAACCTGACATTCTTTTGCAGCACATTATCCAGTCGACCAATACCGTTCTTAACTATAAGTTTAGCTCGAAAAGTTGCGATGCGTTTTAAAATGTCCTCATAAAGTTGATTTTCGAAGCGTGTGGGCTCATAAAAACGCACCTTTTCTGAAAACACAAGACAATTAAGTGGATTTTATTTGCAATCTCACATTGCCGGATTTCGAAAATAACATACGCTTAATTACGAACTCGGCAAAAATGAGTGAAAAATGCAAATTTTCATCCCAAACTGTGCTCCGTTCCATGTTCGTGAGTAGGTTCTTGACAATATTGCCCAAATCTAAATTATTCGCTTCAGTCTCGCTTACACAGAGTAGCATTCCCAAAGCAAACAAGGTGAAGATTATTGCTTTTCTTTCCGAGCACAACATTTTCGAACGGCTTTTACAATTGTTTTGATTCGATGTAACTGTTTAGAAAGATTCCAAACGCCAGCCAAAGCCATTCAAAGCAAAGTACAACAATTGTGTATCAGCATGACCATTTAGATCTTACTACGCACATTCAGGCAATAATTTGTCACTATTTGCCCGATCCAAATGCTGTGCACTGAAAGAAAAATATTATGAACAAGTAAGGAAGGGCTAAATTCGGGGCAACCGAACATTTTACATTTTCTTGTAATTTGCAAGAGTAAAAGTCAACCAGAAGATCGGAATCTAAGCAATTGCAAGTATCTTACTTACAATCATCAATCATATGGAGTACACAGCCGGAAGTGCAAAAATCCAGAAATTGGATATATGGGGGCTAGATCAAGTTTTCGCCCAATTTTATATATTTTAGGCTCAAAGATATACCGTTATGAGCAAATCATACAAGTATTTCATTGAGTTAACTCAAATATTGGCATGGAAGTTCAAAAATCTTTGTATTAGGTAAAAGGGGTATCAGGGAAGTATTGACTCGACTCAATCCATTTTTGATACATAGATAGGAGATATGTACATTAAACTTATTAGATGTCCGCACCGCGTATTTTACCCCAGAGTGAGAAAGATGAAGAAAAGACCCCTCCGAACCGTTCGATACCAAACGAGGATTCACACAAGGCGACCCCCATTTAAGTCACTTCTTTAATCTACTGTTGGAGCAAATAATTCGAGCTGCAGAGCTTAATCGAGCAGGTACAATCTTCTATAAGAGTATACATGCAACTGCTGGCGTACGACGATGATATTGATATCATTAGCCTTAACATCCGCGCCGTTAGTTTTGCTTTCTCGAGACTGGATAAGGAAGCGAAGTAGATGGGTCTGGTAGTAAACGAGGGTAAGACGAAATTTCTATTGTGATCAAACAAACAGTCGTTGAACTCGCGACTTGGCTCCCACGGCACTGTTGACAGTCATAACTTCGAAGTTGTAGATAATTTCGTCTATCTTGGAACCAGCATTAACACCAACAACAACGTCAGCCTCGAAATCCAACGTAGAATAACTCTTGCCAACTGGTGCTACTTTAGGCTGAATAGGCAATTGAGAAGTGATGTCCTCTCTCGACGAACAAAGACCAAACTCTATAAGTCACTTATTATTCCCATCCTGCTATATGGTGCAGAGGCATGGACGAAGACAACATCTGATGAGTCGATGTTACGAGTTTTCTATAGAAATGTTGTGCGGAAGATTTACCACCAAAGGCTTCACCTTTTTTTCCCTGTTTAAAAGTGAACTAATACTTTTTATTTCATCAGCAAAGTTTTTTTTTCCAGTGTAGCCCATAAATCCAACCAAAGGTTCATCATTTTTCTTAATACAAATAAATTGATTGCAGATGCTTTCCAGCAAAACCAACAAACGAACATTTGTGTTTATTTCTAAAGGTCTTACCGCACATGCTGCTTTAAAAGCTCCGCATTAGATTACACATAAGTACAAATAAATATAGAAGCATACAGAACAATGAAAGATGGTTAGAATTGAAACTTAATGTACTCGTATTTAGCAACTGCATATATACATACATACATATGTATGTAGTTTGTACCTAAGTATTTGTATATACAGATATGTACTTACATAGTTCAATAAAAATATAAAATAACATAAGCAAATATGGTTAGACATATTTATTATTACAATTAAGAAAGTGTTCTAGAGCGCTCTATGACTTCTTTAGGGTTCTGAAAAGTGAAAATATCAAATGGAGTTTAAAATTGTACGAGTATTATATGGGAAGTAGGCGTTGTTGTAATACGATTTCGCACATTTCCGCACTGTGAAATAAGAATATTAGAAGAATGCTTCGTACTAATTCTTAAAGTATTTGCGTTAAGCAAATTTGGTTGTTGTAGCTTTAGTGGTTTAGGAGATATGTACGAGTATATGTATGCCATTAAACTTGTTAGAGGGCGGGGCCAAGGCAATTTCTTCAAAATTTTGCTATTGCGATCACCTGTGCCAAGTTATGGCACTTTATAGGTTTCCAGTTAATATCGTTTTGTGTGCGGAATGGTGGTCCGATTACGCTCATCTACGAACTCGTAATATTTCTGTACTACGGAACCCACATACCAAGTTTGATCAAGATTAAAGATCAAAACTATTATCTTCTGTATTGTATCACTTCTAGTGTTGCTTTTGGTTTTGTGTTCTTATATCATTAAGTCAATAAAAGCTCGACTCTTTCGCATATGTACATACACTCGCCAGAAAAATTATCCGTACACCCCGATATGAAAACAATAAGCTGAGAAATTTGTGATCAAATAACTCATTATGTATGAAAATTATATACAAAAGTTTTATTTAGTATTTCTTCTACACTTTCCATAGGTTTTTTTTTAGACATACACGTTAAAAGCAAATTCCCAGAACAAAAACAAAAAAACTCACTTAAATTGAACGGAAAAAGTATCCGTACACATCATAACGGGGTATTGCCCTTGTAATATGGTGACAAATACATTCACTTAAGCGCTTATATTTTAGTGTATAATTGATCTCGCTTTGAACAGTTCACTTTAAAGTTATTAGAATTTTTTCTTTGTGCAAAAATTCGAGATGGCCCCTAAAATTAAAGAAATTAGCGCTGGCGAAAGAAAAATTATTCTTAAACTCAGAAAAGAGGGCAAATCATTCAGGGAAATTGGTAAAATAATCGGAAGACCTCATTCTTCTGTGCATGCATATGTCGTGCAAGCATTCAAAAAAAACTAACTCGATTGTGTCACAACCATGTTCTGGTCGTCCAAGTATATTGACCGTTCGAGAAAAACGAACAATATTAGTCAGTAAGAGCGAATCCTCGCCTTACTGCCTCGCAAATTTGTGAAAACATTAAAAATTCATTTGATAAGGATCTCCATGAAGATACTATACGAAAATGTTTGAAGAAAGATGGGTATCACGCACGTGTAGCACGTAGGAAGCCCTTTATTTCCGTAGTGAACAGAAAGAAACGTTTGGACCAACAAATATATTAACAAGCCTCGAGAGTTTTGGGAACGTGTCTTATTCAGCGACGAAAGCAAGTTTTGTACTTTTGGCATTAAAGGAAAAAAGTTGGTGTGGCGTAAGAATGGTACTGCACTTGATAAAGAAAATCTTTTACCCACCGTCAAACATGGCGGAGGTGGCGTGATGGTCTGGGGGTGTATGGCGGCAGGAGGAGCAGGCAAACTTGTTTTTATAGATTCAATAATGGATCAATTCGGCTATTTAAGCATTTTGAAAAGTAATTTGAAGGATAGTGCTCAGCAGTTGGGGCTTGGTGATGATTTTTGGTTTCAACAGGAAAATGATCCAAAGAACACGGCACACAATGTAAAGCTTTGGTTGCTCTATAACATAAAAAACCAATTGCGCTCGCCACCTCAATCTCCAGACCTTAATCCCATCGAGCATTTGTGGGATTTACTGGAGCGCAGAATCCGCCAACACACCATAACCTCCAAGGAAGTGCTGAAAAATGTGATCATGGACGAATGGGCCAAAATTACAAATCATGACACATCCAAACTGGTTCATTCAATGCCACAACGGCTTGCCGAGGTCCTAAAACGTAAGGGCTATCCCACTAGTTACTAGGATATTGAATTTTCACAAAATAATTTAACTATATGTACTTAATTTCAAATTGTACGAATACTTTTTCTGTTTCATTATGTGAGATTTTTTTGCTTCTGTTTTGAAAAAAATTTTTTAAAGAGTAGGTCTAAAAAAAAACTTATGGAAAGTGTAGCGAAAATACTAAATAAAACTTTTGTATATTATTTTTATACATAATGAGTTATTTGATCACAAATTTCTCAGTTTATTGTTTTCTTATCGAGGTGTACGGATAATTTTTCTGGCGGGTGTATATATTGGAGGTCTCTCAGAATATGCTAATAATGCTCTCTAGATGTCAAATAGACTTTATTCGTAAGCTCTCTAGTCGTATCTCCTTATATTGATGTTTTATATTGGTACATTATTTTGACCACTTTCACTGCATCAGTCATATGTGTACGGAGTTTAAAAACTCTTGTTGAAGTTTAAAAACTTTATGCTGACCCACTTTAGTGGATGCTTCATCTATCGAATTTCAAACGGATACATATCTACATTTCACTCTATGGCTATGGCTATGGCTATCATCATTTTAGTATTTGTGAATTATTATTAAAATTATCCACAGCTAACTATCTTACAATCTCACTGCTCTGAGGATTATTTGTAAATAGAATGACAACAAGAATTGGTGTTGCTATATCTATATTTTCTCACATTTGAAATTACTACACACGGGTTTGAGCGAAATCGTCTTCGCTCAAATGTACAAAAGTTGGAGGAGAAAGATTCAGCAATTAATCAACTTGGTTAGCATAGAACTTCAAGATGCTTGAAAATATAAAGCCCGGAGACTTTATTCGAGGCAGTTTGCCAGTCCTTGAAAAACAACGGCTAATGTTTTTATTAAATTTTATTAAATACAATATTATTTTACATAAGTTTAAAAATTTATTTAATTTTACTTAAAAATATTCAAAATAAATAAAGACAGTTCAATATCACCTTAAATCAAAAAAAGCATAGCATTGACGAACTGCACCAACAAAATGGCGTGCTTGTGGTCCGTGCAACGGCAATTTCTCTGTATACCGCTGATTAAATGTGATTTTATGCAACCACAAGTGGCAGCACTTTCCCAGTCTATAATTTTTGTCAATTCTTCGACATTAAGAAACTCCGCAAAACCAAAAAGTCCGCAAATAGCACCTATAAAAAAAATAAAAGATAATATAATTTTTATAAGTAATACAGTGGCCCCAATTAATATGACCTGCATTAATTTTTTACAAACTCAATAACATTTTTTTTTTTAATATTTGTAAATTTATACGAGCGATTTGTGTACATATGTTTTGAGTAAAAATACATATATGTAGATATTTTTATTTTTTGAAATGAATTTAATTTATCAGGCAACTCTAGTTCAAAGAAAATATTATATGATAAATAAAGAAATATTTATAATATTTTTATTGAACATATTTTGGATGAAAAAAACGTAACTGAAATAATAAAAAAATAAAAAACTGGCAACTCCGAAATTTATATAAATTTTATAAATTTATTTTTATTATTTTTTTTCTTATATCTTGCCAATTTTTGATGTAAAATACTTAAAGAAATAATTTTAAAAAATTAAAAATCTGGCAACACCAAAATTAAAAAACAGGAAATTTAATTTTTTTTCTTATATTTCGTAAAATTGTTATGTAAAAAAGCGTCAATGAAAAAATTTCAGAAAATTACAAATCTGGCAACACCAAAATTAAAAAACATATAAATATTATAATTTCTTATGTTTTGTAAATTTTTAATGTAAAAAAAAGTCAATGATATAATTTCAAAAAATTAAAAATCTGGCAACGCCAAAATTAATAAATATTAAATATTAGTTTTTTCTTATACTTTAAATATTATTTTTCTATGTAAAATAAATTTAATGAAATATCCTGTATGGTGGAATTGGTATGTACATATGTACTTTATGAAATAATTTCTGAAAACTAAAAAATTGGCACAAGCAAAATTAAAAAGTATTAAATATTAATATTTTCTTGTATTTAGAATATTTTTATAGCGTTAACATTGTGCACCAAATCCACAGTTTTCTTAAATTTCGTTTTTAGAATATTTTACTAACATTATTACAGTACTTTATATATGCACCGAAAGAAAAAAAATGTTTTGGGACCAGACTTACTCTGTTCTATATACAATTCCTGCCATTCTTTGCTGTCGAGTGTGGCGATTAACTGATGTTCACGATACACCTGCGAACAATGCTCGGTGGCCAGAATTTCGAAGGAGAGTCGGGTGCCATAAAAACGTGCACAATTATGGTGCATAAGAAAGAATAACTGTAAAGCTCTATAATGGTATCAATGAAATTATTTTTATAAAAATAATAATATAATGTTTACACATATTATTATTATTATCAATAGTAATTTACAGTTATTTTTGGGCAACTCACTGATGTGTACGCCGAAAACCATATGTTGGTGTGCTGATTTTAATTACGGGCAGACAGGTGCGTCGCAATCGTTCACAGAGTTCCAGACCTTGTGAATGCATCAAGCACAGACCTTTTCGAAAAAAATAACGGAGCCAAGTTAAATTATATATATACATATATATATGTATATTATGTGTGTATTAATTATTTCTTAATAAATTATATTTTTTATGTCAAAAAAATCTCATTTCCTCAACTTAACCTAAATATTTAACAACTTCACTTTTACTGGGTGCAGGCCACAAATGCATCGAGGGCAATGTAATAGTGGACTATATTACCAAGAATGGTTTACGGCTAACATACGAAAACGTAATCAACATTATAAAACACATACATTGTCTATATGAAGATCTCGACAGAAGCATGGTAAAGAAAATCAAAGCTCGATAGAACGAGCCGCCTGGGTGCAAAACTGCAAAAGTCATGTGCAAAACGGTAGAGCAGAAGTACACAAAACTCCTATTGGTACTCGATAGAAGAGAATGTGGGAACATGATAGGAATTCTAACTGGTTACTCTCTGGTGGCGACACACGCCCGAAGAAAGGGGGAAATGTGTAGAGCAGGGAAACAATGGAGCATTTCTTGTGCACTTGTCCCTCATTGGCAAGACTATGCTGTAAGCATCTGGGGACTTCACGTTATGATACACTGCACTAGGTATCGATAGTGAGGCCGCAGAATCTGTTAAAATTCGCATCAGCTCAGGCATCCTAAAGGATGTCTACTCTTCTTGGACCTGTCAACTGAACTCCATCTGATATCGCGAAGGACCAAAACTGGTCTATGCACCATTATTGGCCTACCTAACCTAACCTCATTTTGAATAACTTACAAAACTGATTTCCAAATTCAAGAAATATTTAAAAACCGCAATTAGTTTCGTACACTTTGAGAAAATACCAATGAAACTTGGTTCTGCTTCGTATTACGGTGTCTCTGAAACATACCTGCGAATGTATCATTCGGAAATCCCGTTCCAAGCAGCGTCGAATAATTTTGCGCCAGTGATTTGAATTCCAAGTTTTTATCGATTTGATGCCGTCTCAACGTGAAACCCGTTATCATTAGATTGTGTTGAAAGACAGCTTGTAAATTGTGCGCACCAAAGCTCTGAATCACTTTCATACGTATACAGCTAATTTTTTCTAGGATTTCCAAATATAAACTGCCAATCGCCGTGTCCAAAACTGAAGATTTTTGTTGTTGCACTTTTTCTGTTCGAAAGCGGAAAGAAATTTTGCACTTTATAATTGTTATATAACAATATTGCGGATATTTGAAGTTAGTTAATAAAGTATTACTATTAATATTTTTAATTATTTATTATTAATATTTTTCAACATTTTTCGCTATTTTTGTATTTTTATTTTTTATTTATTTTATTTTTTTTCTTATTTTATTTAATTTTTATTATTAGTTTTTGTACAATTTTCGTCTATTTTGAGATGAATTTCCACTTACGTTTTACCAAAAATTCAACAAACAACAAAGCCGAATCGACGTTCTCATTCCAATCGCCGTCTCTCTCAATATTATTTAGCAGATTTTTGACGATCTCCGATAAATGCAGAGGCATTGTTGTTGTAGGACTTCCTGGCCACATTTCCGAAATAGCGGCCGTGTTTACAAACAAGTACGTTAATATACTTGTAATTACCGTTAAACGTTTTACAGCGCACAACATTTCACTATGAATTTCAGTGGCGTTTGACGCTAATTACTTAATTGTGCTCGTTGTTGACGATGGCTTCTAACAGAGATTTCGAAATCAAAGTGCAGCATCAGCGTCCACTTGTCAACACGCTAAACACTTGTAGCCTCTGTATTCACCTCAGAATATATGTAGATGTATGTTTGTATGTATAACGGAAGGCGGCAGCTGCGCATCTGGACTTTGGTTAAACATTTGTGTGGAAATAGAGTATTTATTTATACATATATGTATACTTACATCTCTAGGTAATACATATAAGTAAATTCTGAAAAAGACTATTCTTGTGTAACGGTAATTCACACGGCTCACGTAGCCCTAACACATTGATATATTCCAATGTACTACAGGATGCCATTGAGGCGATATGAGCCCTCTTCGGAAACATGGATACAAGGGGTTTAATCCTACGTCTGCAGATTGTTGTGCAGTCTATAAACAGATGCTCGGGAGGTTCCAGCTTCATGTCGCAGAACCGGCAGTTTGCACAAGAGGCTAGAGCCATGTTGCCTCCTGAGCTTAGAATGGCCACTGTAGAATGCAACACATAACCGTAATTTGTTCCTCGTTGGATTGATTACAAGCTCGTCAGCCAGTTCATACCCAAATAAGTTGCACTCGGTTATTCAGCCGCTTTATGCATTCCTCCACCAGTAGCGATTTAATCTCATAAACAGATCGCTTTAATTGCTGCTATGTATGGCGATACTTTCGTTACAATAGTTGCGTTGGTGGTTTATCTCTACACACGGCCTTATAGCTAAGATTTCTGCTTGGAAAATGCTTTTCACAAATATTTCTGAAACTTTACTGTTTTATAGACCCTTTATGTTCATTTATACTCCTACTAGTTCCCCGTGCATTTGGCCTTGTTAAAAGGCTTGCGTACCGGTTCCCAGAGTTCTGAGAGTGCTTGATCATAGTTGCGCCTTTTGCTGATCGCACTGATAGACACTGATAAACTTTTTCTATCACCCAAAGATATTATGTTACCTGCGGCTTTAAATTTTACAATACATAAAATTTCATTATATTGCATCATCTCATATTTTCATACGATCAGGGATTTATTCGGTTTAGATCAGTTCTGCCTGCTTGTTTGAAGTTCTTGGGGAACCTGGGGGGAACCTGCTTTAAAGGCTTAAAAAAATCGATATTTTCGAGGATTTTTTTGGGAAGGAAAGAAATAATTGATTGAAGCGAAGTTTCTAGGGTTTATAGTTATTTAAACATCATTCACAAATTTTTTGGATACGAAATATTTGATGTTCTGCCTTTGGCAAGCAATTGCCCGATGCATCTCTCATGTTCATTTGTCGGACAGCGGGCAGGATGCAGGTCCCAATTTCTATCGGAAACAAAAAATTCAAAAATATTCATATTTTTTAATAATTTATCTTCTAGTTAAACTAAAAAAAATTCCAAAAAAAAGTGAAAAATTTTAAAAATTTTCTTAAAATTGAAAAAAAGTGTTGTTTGACCAAAAAATTTTACTTTATGTTGTTTGAAAATATGTTTAAACTCGACTTTTTTTTAGTTTTTTTAGTTTTAATAGAAAAAATTTAATCCCATGAACTTTGCCCCAATTCTATACGACGTTTTTAATTTTAATGTGAATCCATTTAGTACGTCCTGTTATTCATTTATAATTTGCTTAGAAACAAACAAAATTACTTAATTGTTTACAAAAATTCCGTTGCAGCCTTTCCCTTAATTAAAAGTAATATTATTAACAAACAACATATGCATAAAAAATAAACACTGTTTTCTCAAAGAAATAAAAACTCTTATGAGCTGTCAATTAAAAGCGATCGGCATATTAAATTGGAAAGTTTTTCCCGCTTTAAAAACTATAATTTAAAATTACTTGCAAAAATTCAAAACTGCAGTAAATATGGAACATACAACCCTAACAGCTGATATAAGAAACTTGAAGTTGGTTGCTGAAAGCAACGAAACACATGGCAATATCGGAAACACTATTTTACAATACCTGATGCATTTTTAATGAACATGAATCGATTATATAAATTAAAAACTAAATTAAGCATATTTACCAACTAATTTACAATATTAAGGTTAATTTACCAGCATATATTACCAACTACCCATATAATAAAAGTTTTTTTTTTGTTTTAAGAAATTAAAAGAATTAGTAAAGGTACCCTGTGCGTGTTCAAGCAATGTTAGCTGTCATTATTGACATCAGGTTAATCAGTAAATCATACAAAGGGGGATTTTTACGCAACACAGTGCAGAAATCACACTGACAACACTTTTGTTGAGTCGAGCGAGTTTTCATCTGAATAATAGTTTTCAATGTGTTTTATTATAACACAAAAGAAAAATAAAATTTCTAACATAAACTAGTGGTTAAAAGCGTTTGCTGTGTCTATAACGCATTTGTAAATAAGTTATTTGTTAGGCTTTTACGGAAAGAGCTGAAATCGAAAATATTAAAGTCATTCTATAAAAGCATCAAACATACAGGCTAAAGCAAAAAATACAAATGTCCGAGAACAAAGACGATATATTAGCGACTTTTCAGGTAGTTAATTTATCGTATAATTGATGTTAAAAAATCTCGCAGCTAAAAAGTGTAACTAATCAATTAAAAACAGATAATGATTCCATGAGATCAATTCGTATATGTACCTAGATATTAAAGTATCTATATAAGTAAACGCATGTATATATAAAATGAAGGATTGCTCAATTGTATTAATTAATGTGGCTTTGATATCACGACGGTTGATGGACAACAGGATGCTAGTACTATTAGTTTGAATGCCAACACGCGCACTTACTAATTTAAGCTGTGTCATGCATAAGTCTGACTGTGCAATGACAAAGAATATATACATATATTCAAGTGTCGCAGTACTCGACTTGACAAGCATTCTCTTATCCAAATAAATAAAAGATATTATCATTGATTATATTCTAAACAATAACAAAAAAAGAAATTAACTGCGAAATTTTTTAAAATTATTCTTTCGAAAAATGCGTATAATATACAATAACATTTACAATTTACTATTTAGAGTATCACTGGAATAGATGATATCGGTGAAGCCTTTTCGCATTTGGAGGAGACCAACTGGGATTTAATGGTTAGTTGTTGACTTTCTTAGATACCATCGAAATAATAATGAAATTTAATATTTTTAGACTGCTATTCAGCGCGTCATACCACAGGACGATGCGCCGTCACATGATAGAAATTCAGCATCAGTTTTTACAGAAAACTCATCTGGTTTCTCAAACAATACAGCCCTTAATGATTTATCTACAAATGCGGGGTCATCCAACTGTCGCCAATGGAACTCGATTAGTGGACCTAATGTGGGTTTAACAGGTGAGTCAGCGCTATATATATACATATATATATATACAACATTGCTTCTGTTTTTTGAAATTGTGTTAACGTAAAGTAAGAAATGATAAAAAATGTTGGTGATATTTTAAAGATTAGAGCGTGTGTCTTAAAATGAAGTTCACAATTTAGTTAGGGACTCTCTGTCTGCAATATGATGCAAATAGTGCTATCAAGATGTGTATTTTGTTATACTATTTTGTTTTTGGCAGCTCTATATTTTTATTAATAGTTTCGAAACTTTCTAATTAAGCGTAAATGTTTTATTTTAGCATCAACTTCCGCAGATGCTGAAATAATTGATCTCACGTCCGACATGGACTTGGACCCGGCAAGGCACAACGATGTTAAGACTTTGATACTAAACATACACTACAATGAAGGTGTTTACACCATACGTCTGCCATCAATTGCTACAATTGGTAAGCATATATAAACAATTTAAATCAATCATTCTTGTAACCATATTTTTAAATATTTCTATTTTTTAGAACAACTAAAATTAAGAATAGCAGAAGAGACAAGTGTGCCAGTTTGCCGACAAGCGATTCGTGGTTGGCCGCCAGCGAAACTGCAAGAGGCACGAAAAATAACCACGCAGTTGGGTAATTTAGATCTAGGACCGGAAAACGACTTGATCTTACACAACCTAACCGAAGAAGGTTACATCGATACAGAAAAGTAAGGAAACTACTATTTACATTAAGAAAGAGTCTATAATTTATGCTTTTTTTTATGCTATGCACAGCGAGGAGATTGCACAGCGATTACGTGACACATTCAAATTGACTATTGTAGAGCAACCCAGCGGGAAAACCATAACATTACCATTTTTAGGTAGTAACACTATTTTGGAGGTTAAAACAAAAGTTTATTATGTCAGTAATATAAATGTGCGAAATCAGGAATGGGAAGGCTGGCCTTCTAACTGTGATGACAATTTAACTTTGGCCGTAAGTTGAGTGCTTTCGCAGTAAAATATTGTTATAAAATCGTCAAATATTAAATATTATCAAATATCATCCATAAATACTTGTTAATACAATTATATTATTACTTTGCAGCAATCTGGCATTGGTTTGTCACATAATTTTACACTGCGCAACAAGTGTGAGAAGAATATGGACATCGCGGGAGTTTCTAATAATTTAAATATTAGCAAGTAAGCGCTTAGTCTAACAAAGCATGCATTTTAGTTTAATTTAATTTATTTTTATTGCAGTAATACCATCGAGACTGATGACGATAACAGCTTAGACGATGAAGACGGTTATGATCCCTTACCAGATGAGGAGCCTGCACCACCACGCAGCCGGCACTTAAGTAAATATATTGAATATGCACAATTTTCTTGAGCTTGAATTAAACTTCGTTAATTTTCACAGTTCCAAATAACATTGGCAATGAATGCACAGGTTCTATAGAGTTCTTCGACAACTACCGTGAACGTTTCGGTGAGCCGCATCCCGTATTCTATGTCGGCAGTTTAGAAGATGCTATACGCGAAGCTTGTCACAAGCCGGCGCGTGAGGTAATTGAGTTGCATTAATGTGCAGAAAAAAATCGTCATTACTCAACACCTCTTTAATGTATATTTACAGCGAAAATTGCTTGCAATTTATTTGCATCATGGTGATAGCATTCTCACAAACGTATTCTGTGATCAAGTAATGAAAAATGAGCGGATCATTGAAGCATTTGCGCAGAATTTCATACTCTATGGATGGGACTTAACATTCGAAAGCAACAGAAATATGTTAGTTAAAGCTTATACTATAATTACAGTTATTTAATATTAACGTTTAACTAATCCCTTAGGTTTCTATCTTCGGTCACTGCCTGTGTGAGCAATACAGCATCCATAACAATTAGTACAAAACCAGTTGATAAGTTACCGTCGATACTAATTATAGGTAAAAGTCGGCTTTCCGGCAGATCTTCATGCGAGGTGCTCTCCGTTGTGGATGGTGAGCTATACGATCCACGCCATATTGATACATATTAACAATACACATCCTTTTTTTTACATGTCGTTGGATAGGCAATTCAGATTTAAATAGCTTCTTGTCACGCCTTATGGATGCAGTAGAAATGTACAAATTACAGTTAAAAGACGAGATACGCGAAGAAGATGAGCGTGCCGAACGTGATCAAGTCAAGGCTGAGCAGGATTTGGCCTATCGTGAAACGTTAGAGGCCGACATGGCCAAAGAAGCCGCCAAGCGTCAGAAAGAAGCTGCAATCGCCGCCGAACGCAAACGAATAGAATCGGAACAAGCAGAAGAGGAGGCGAAACGAGAATCGATACGTTTGGTGGTGCGTATTTCGTACAAAACTACTAAACTTTATATAAATGCTTATGCAATGCATATTTCTTACATAACCTCAACTTTTCATTCAGGCTCAACAATCACTACCGCAAGAACCCTCAGACTCTGATACTAATGTGTCCACGATACGCATACAGAAACCAAGCGGAGAGTTTTTAGAACGAAGATTCTATAAATACAACACGCTGCAGGTAGTGAAGAATGATTTACAAAAATAGAAAAATATTAACCAAAAAAAAAATTTTATTTTACTATTTATTTCCTACAGGACATTTTAAACTTTGTCGCTGCCAATAATTATCTAATCGAAGAAAACAAATTAATCCTAATATCTAGTTGGCCACGTAGCGACTTAACAGCCATCGATCCAAATAAGACGCTTGAAGAGCTGAAATTGTATCCACAAGCGAAAGCCGTGCTCGAGGAGCGATGATTTTTATTTGTAGCAGCAACAAACCAATTTATACATCATATAATGTAATAATAGATTTGTAATAAAAAAATTGCGGGTCCAATAGCAACGGACCGGCAATACAAAAATATTCATTTTAAAATTAATTTCAATTCATCAACATTCAGCAACAACAAATGCATGGTGAATAGTTAAGCGATCGTATCTCAAGTCTGTCTGATATATGTATGTATGTGCTTAACGGAAACGAAGCCTTATACAAAAATTAACACCGCTCGTGTGCGTTGGCGTACAGCAACTACTATTAAGAATTTTAGCAATTCAAAGTACAACCAGTCTGGTTTCTGTTCTGTTTTCAATATTCAAATAGAAATTAAAAAAAAAAATAAAATACCTATATTTTTGTTTAAATATGATTTATGGATAACACTTGTATGAGCACCTAGTACAAATAGTAGTTTTATGTTCAAGCTAAGTTTGTTCATTTTTAACTTGGATTCCTTGTTAGAACTTAAAAATTCCAAGAAAAATAATTATTAAATTTACAGAAGCGCCCTCGTGATTCCGAATTGCTCTATATTACAAATACCATAACGGTATATTTCTAATTTATGTTGATAAATAGTTCATAAGTCACCTATCATCTTTGCGAATCTTGGTGGAAATACTGTTGTTGTTGTTGCTGCTGTAGCGGAAGAATTCTGCCGAGTTGACAGTCCTTTGCCGGTTAAAAATCAGTGTCCGTTCCGGTTACATGGACCCTAATGTCGTGGGAATGATGGAAGCATCGTATTTCACGACTTCTTGGTACGATAAACACATAACCTAATTCTTTAGAAAGCTTACATATGAATCAGATCGAAATGCCATAAACGATTTAAGATATATCATATTTCGTAACAATGGATCAATATTAATCGAAGAATTACTAAATAATTAAAATTAAAACTCAATAAATTCAACCCTTTTACTCCAACCATGTCTTCTTCTTTACTAACGTAGACACCAGTCGTTCTTCCTTTTCGCTGTTTGATGCCAATTGGAGATTCCAAGCGAAGTCAGGTCCTTCTCCACTTGGTCTTTCCAACGGAGTGGAGGTTTTCCTATTTTTCTACTTCCCCCGGCGGGTACTGTATGGAATACTTTCAAAGCTGGAAAGTTTTCGTCCATTAGGATACAATTATTTGGATTCTACATTCTAAGTGGTTTGCTAAGTGGGAACGAGGCGAAATAAACACCGTTGACAAAGAACGCAGTGGAAGTCCGAAAGAGGTTGTTACCGACAAAACATCAAAGAAGTTCACAATATAATTTTGGATGACCGTTAAGTGAACTTATTCGAGATTGCTTGCACTCTAAAAGTATCAACTGAGCGTGTACAGTAATAGGACTGATTTTCTTCCGACGCGACTGTACTTCAGAGCGTGAGGGCGTTCCTAGCTAACGAACGAGCGGCTGGTCAGTTGTCTCCAAACACTTGGAGAGTCAGGACAAACATTTTCGCGTGACGTGTTTCTGTGAGTGGTGCAAGCCGAAAATGCAGCGTTCGTTAGAGCAGAGATACGCGATTAAATTCTGTGTGGAACTCGGTAAATCTGCGACAGAGACGTTTGATATGATCAAGCAGGCTTACCCAGATGTTACTTTAGCAAGAAGTGGTGTGTTTCGGTGGCACCAGACCTTTTTGCAGGGCCGAGAAAAGGTCGCTAATGAAGACCGTGTTGGGAGACCTGCAACCTCGACAAGCACTTTGTAGAAACGGCAGTGAAAATTGTAGTCGGGGTCAAAATTGTATGGTCGGGGTACAGATCGGCGAAAACCCCATTTTCAGGACCTACTCGATCGATATAAATCAAATTTGGTATATAATATTACCTTGACATTCCAATGCTCCAGTACGAAAACGAGGGAAATCGAACTACAACCACGCTTACTTCCCCAAAGTTAGCCCTTCCTTACTTCTTATATTTTTATTTTTTAATTATAATTCAATTATTTTTCTTATGCATTATTTACCACCCTGCGTACAAATTCTGCTCTAACAGTTTTTCCGCAAACTATTCGGACAATGTTTGAACTTCTTATATATAAGTATATTTATACCGGTACTTTTTAACTTTAAATGTAAACAGAAAGCATCCAAGCTCACAGCCCGAAAATAAGTACCTTGAAATGAAAATCAAATAAACTTAAAAGTTTAAAAACATATACATACATACATGTATAGTATATATATTTGTATAAAATATCTTTTGGAATAAATTATTTTAACAATGTACAACAGAAGAGTTCTTAAGAAAAACAACTGAAATGTGACCAACTTCAATACGAGTATATGTATGTACATAAAAATCAATATGATAAGGACTTACGCTAAAACAAATGCTTTGAGGTACAAGTACATTGAATTATAAACAAATTGCGCCATTGCAACACGGGATTTCGAACATACATACGAGTACATACATACATAGCACTTTAACATATACGAGTATATTGTAAACTTGAGCAAATTCCCTTGGTATTTATTATTTCAGGTTTTCCAGATTAGTTTTGAGCTAAGTACAACGGCCCCTACGCTACGACTTAATGCACCGTGACGGGTTTAGTTGTTCTTGAGTTTGTTGAACGTCTCCTCAATGGGTGCGAGCACCACAATCAACACCAGCGCAACAACAAAGAGTACAACACATATAATGTAGGCGGCCAAGAGACCCTTGCGGAAGCCGGCGTACTGCAAGCAAAGAGATTTTAAGGTTAGAAATTTCACAAAAAAGTAATGTAAACGAGTATGTATGTGTGTGAGTGTGCATACCGGCGCATCCATTTTGCGCTCCATGCGGTGGCCATTGCGCATGCCATGATGACCCATGTCGCTCATCTGGAAGGCGTTCACATTTTGCGTCTGCTGGCGATCGGCGAAGCAACCGGCAATCTGCATGCACAAAAAAATCTTTAAAATGAAAACAATGTCGCGAAAAAGAAATGCACAGACAGTTGCTCAGGTGAATAGAAAAGAGGAAAGTAGTATTCATAAATATACACAAACGCGCTGTACTTACCGAGTAAATCAAATGCACAATCACATGCACCACCACAAATGCGACGAGTATCCAGTCCATCCACTCGGGCAGTTCGGCTTTGGTCAGTTTGACAGCGAAGAAAATCGTAACGACTGCAAACAGCACAAGCAATTAATACACAAACAACAAAAGCACAAAAAAGTTAAGTAATCTTACTCGATAGTATGTGCGCCAGATTTCCGCCCAACCAATGGGTCCAGTTGAAGAGCGGGCGATTTTTGGAATTCGGCGCAGGGCGGAAGAGTGCACCGATCGGTTGAATAAAGCATATGATGGTCGTTATTGTGCCGAGTATCGCATGGGGATTACGCTCACCGGACCATTCGCCGATTTCGACGAATATAATGATGAAGGCAACGACCGTCAGCGACCAGGTGGTGACCATGCAAGCACGATGCCACTAAAATTATTGCGAAAAATTAAGAAATTTAAATCTGCTGTTAAAAAATTTGAGTGTATATATTAGTATATTAAAGAGAGTCTATTTTTTCCTATAAAATCACGTATGCGGGAAATGTTCTACGGATCATTCTGATAAATTTGCCGAAGAGTCTACTTGCCCAAGCGGGTACTGCGTCGAATACTCTCAGAGCTGGAGTGTTTTCATCCATTTGGATGACATGACCTAGCCAGCTTATGTAGTCGTATATCTCGCGGTATTCGCCAATGCGCAAAGGACCATAAATCTTCCGCAGAACATTTCTCTCGTAAACTCGTAACGCTGACTCATCAGAAGTTGTGATCGTCCATGCCTCTGCACCACATAGCAGGACGTGATGAGTGACTTATAGAATTTGGTCTTTGCTCACCGAGATCCCCCGTTGGCAAGAGTCATTCTGCGTTGGCTTTCGAGACTAACGTTGTTGTTGATCTTAATACTGATTCCACGATAGACGAAATTGTTTACGACTTCGAAATTACGACTGTCAACAGTGACGTGAGAGCCAAGTCTCGACAACTGTTTGTTTGATGACAGGAGATATTTTGTCTTGCCCTCGTTCACTACCAAACCTATTTGTATCGCTTCTTTGCCCAACCTAAAGCCCTATTTATCACGCAACAGAACAAAGTCGATTAGGCTGATGTTTATGATTACATAAAATTTCAAACCACAAACTGATCAGAAAATAGCCAATAATAGTACGGTTCCAAAAATATTCTAAAGTTTGTTTTTGCGTGTGAATGATGTCGAGGATGTCAGAATACCAGAATTGCAGATGAGAAGTATATTTGTATATAAACTTATTCTCGGGCCCGAATGCATTTTCAAAAAAGGACTGACAAGACAGTAATACTTCCTAAAAACGGAATTAAAACTTCTGTATTGAATATCTAGATACCAGATCGAACGGATCAGAGATTATCCAACGACCATAAATTCGGTATCATTCCCTAAAAACTTTTTTTGTCGTTATTTTATACTTTTAGTACGCTATGTTCAACCCCAGTGACAATATGCCAATGAAATGTTTAATTTTTACTTACCACAAACCATTGATCCTTTCCGCAAATCTGTTTACCGACCCAAGTTTGTTTGAAGTAACGCGCTAAAATAATACCCAAAGACGTTGTACCAATCCACGCTATCACCATGAAAGCACCATGTAAACGCAACAACAACGTCGAGGAACCAGAGAGATCCTGCACAACAGCCAAATTTATTGGACTGCCGGATGGTAAGCGTCCAATGTCATGATAGCCGACGCTATTTTCTGTCAGTAAAATCCAAATTTCGGTTAATAAATACATTTTTATATTTTTATTGCAAATTTCCAACCTTTGAGTCCGGTTCCACTCGCTACCAAAAGGTGATAATTGTTGTTCAGCAAATCAAAGGTTTTGCCTTGCACTTGAGTTACCACATCTCGTTGCACTTTGCAATAGATGATACCGTCCACAACCGACGATTCCAGTAAACGCGCTTTATTCTGGGGCTGCGGGCATACATCAAATAATGTTAAGATTTGGAGATCATAATTATGAATTTCATAAACTTACCACATTAGCTCTGTTTGCGGCATAATTTGGAGCACCTGCGGTGTATGACGAATATAGATTCACCTGACCATTCTGTGGCACACACTCTGTCACTAAATCGTCACCCATTTTAGCATCCTCCGATAGGCCCAGTGCAACGTAGGCAGCACCATCTTAAAAAAACGAAAGTTTTTAATAGAAAATATACATATAAAATACGGTACGAGGGAGTTCAGTTCGGTGGACGTAAGCCTTTAGAGCCAACTCTTGCAGTGCCAATTGAGGTTTGAAGAATGAGGTACAGTACTGAGTCCATTTTTAAATGTAGGTAAAATAGAAAAGCATTGTTCGGGTCTCGAGTTTCTTATCTCGGTTAAAAATGTTCGATAAAGTTATATAACTTAACAAAAGGTGTGCCTGTTGCATTCAAAGTCTTGGAAAAGAACTCCAAATCTGAGTAATATAAATTATAGTTTTGGACATGCGACGACTTCAAAAGATGAAGTTTGCCAATTCGTTCGAATATTTGGGATTACCTAAGTGTAACGACACTAATATTCAAGGGTTCACATCTCAAACTCACAGTTTCTGACTCATTCCTCTTCAAATGGATTGCTCTGTATTCCCTAAAAGGTTTGGATTTGTTAGTGGCTTACAAGACACCCAAGAAAAAGGAAAGGTGTAGTGTTGTAGAATCGTGGCTTACCAATGGGCTGATCTCATTGTCATGGAATCTTAATAATATGGTATGTAGTCCATATTAAACTGAAGATCGCCTAAGCTAACACCTTCAATTTCCTATCAGGATACAAGTTTCGGTCTTTCTCACTGTTGATCGAAACATTTACAGCACCACCAAAAATGTATTACTGATAAAGAAATTCAGAGAAATGAGCACCGGGTTATTTACAGAAAAGATTTTGAGTAAAATTTTGATATTTGGGACCACTGAAGCGTATTTTTCCGAAAGCGGTGGTTCTATTGTGGTTAGCAAATTGATGTTAGGATTATGTTTCGAAGAGATCTCAAGTTTTTTTTTTGTGTTTGTAAGATTCAAAAAGTCTAGTAAACAAAGTAACTAACTAACCGATATCCATAAAGTCTACAGAACGCTAGAAAAAGTCTACAAAAATATAAATTTTCATTACTCACCACTTCCGGTTTTCAATTCAAATTCGTACACATCACCGCGCACCGTAATCGCTGACATAGCTTTACAGGACTTCGTTGCAATACAGCCATCCGGAAAGCCGAAGCAAGTTTTACTAACCCCACAGTCAGCATAGAGCGGATCCTCTGCTGTTGCTCTCACCTGTGGTACTTCCGTTTGTGGTGTGTAAGGGCCACGTGGTGGCGGTGTTACATAAGGTTTACGTGTAGTCTGTGGATATGTGTCTGTAGTGTCGCGTCGTACAATCTGCACCGGGTCTGATGGTATACCGACCCAGAACGAATCGTAAGCTTGAGCCACAGTAGCGCTGAAATTGACGAGTTAAAAACGAAGCATAAGTAATTTATTTATGTACATTATTGCATATTTGACCTACTTGAAGACTACATCGCCCAAAAAGTCTACTGGCGAAAGCCATTCTAAGCTCACGGACTGCTTCGGTCCTGGATTTGTGTGCGTAACTGAGTTTCCAACTGAATTCTCACAGTTCATCAGCTTAGCGCTGCCATCAGATGGTGGATTAAATTGACCGATCTGAAAGAAGTTTGAAAAACATAAATGTGACATATGCATACATACATACATATTGTATTTAGTATGTGACTATAGTTTTTGGTAAAAGTTTAAGAGGAAGATGGGAACTGTACAGATGTTCTTTGGGTCATACTTGCCCCAAACATAATAATGGGGTTTTCAATAGGGACGCTTCAAAAGTAGACCAATAGGGGCAACAAACGACGCCATATTTTTTCCAGCCCTTTTGACATTTCTCTTCAGTAAGATTTGCCATTTCATCACGAAAAGATATACGATCAAACAACGAGAAGAAATTATTAAAATTTACTACCGTAATTCGAAGTCAGTAGCCTCAACTTTAAAAGCACTACGTCCAGTTTATGAGCCATACTTCTTCCGTGATGACCCAAACCGGCACAATACCGTGAATGGGAATCGCTACCGCTCAATGATAACCGAATACTTTTGGTCCAAATTGTATGATATGGACTTTGACAATATGTGGTTCCAACAGGACGGCTCCAAAAGCCTACAGCGAATGTCACAATCGCTTTATTGAAAACCAACTTTGGTGAACATGTTATCTCACGAAATGACCCACTCAATTGGCCGTCTGGGTCGTGCGATTTGACGCCGTTAGACTATGTCCTGCGAGGCTACGTCAAGTCTATGGTCTATGGCAACAAGCCAGCGATTGATAAACTTCGTCCAAATGTCGAACGTGAAATTGCAACAGTATCGAGCGATTTATGCTTGAAAACCGTCGAAAATTGGATTCAGGGTCTATGCTATAGTGGTCCGATTTACGCGGTTCCGATAAATGAGCAGCTTCTTGGAGAGAAAAGAACGACTGCAAAATTCTGAGGGACGAGTTCGCGTATATTCAGACAGACAGACGGACAGACGGGCATGGCTAAATCAACTCAGCTCGTTATGCTGATCAATTATGTATATATTTTATAGGGTCTCCGATGCTTCGTGGCAAACTTAATATACCCTAATCAGGGCATAAAAAAGAAATAATTGTGGAAAAGAGTAGCGCCACTTGTAACTTGTAACGTACATTCAAATATGTACATACTACATACATAAATACATACATAGTATAGTACATTAATTCAAACGCAAGATTACAATCTTACAATTAATGAAATATGTCGTCAAAGACAAGCAAGCACTAATAATTATATACAAACTTATATACATATGTATGTAAAGTACTTGAACTTCTTCGTGTGGAAAGTAGAGCATTAGGGTGGGTAAAAAACCCGAATATTTTTTTCACTTAGTACTCTGAACAATCGGTTGGTAGACAGCTCTAGGTAAGGCTCTCCAAGTATTAGACCTTAATTGTAACGGGAATTGAATCCAACTAACGGGTTTATATTTATACCCTGAACAGGGTGTATTAAGTTTGTTATGAAGTTTGTAACACCCAAAAGGAAGCGTCGGAGACCCTATAAAGTATATATGTATATAAATGATCAGTATGTTGAGCTGAGTCGATTTAGCCATGTCCGTCTGTCTATCTGTCTGTCTGTCTATCTGTCCGTCTATCTGTCCGTCTGTCTGTCTGTATATATACGAACTAGTCCCTCAGTTTTTAAGATATCGTTTTGAAATTTTGTAAACGTCATTTTCTCTTCAAGAAGCTGCTCATTTGTCGGAACTGCTGATATCGGACCACTATAACATATAGCTGCCATACAAACTGAACGATCGGAATCAAGTTCTTGTATGGAAAACTTTCACATTTGACAATGTATCTTCACAAAAGTTGGCACAGGTTATTTTCTAAGATAATAATGTAATATACGAAGAAATTGTTCAGATCGGCTTACTATAGCATATAGCTGCCATACAAACTGAATGATCGGAATCAAGGGCTTGTATGGAAAACTTTCGCATTTGACGTGGTATCTTCACGAAATTTGATATATATTATTTTTTAAGACAACAATGTAATCTCCGAAGAAATGGTTCAGATCGGCTCACTATAGCATATAGCTGCCATACAAACCGAACGATTGTGGCATCTTCACGAAATTTTACATGGAATACTGCTTAAGGTAATAACATAATCTCCGAAAAAATTGTTCAGATCCGGATTACTAAAGCATATAGCTTCCATACAAACTGGACACATTGTTACTAAAAGAAATGCACCTGTGAAAGGTATATTAGCTTCGTTGCAGCCGAAGTTAACGTTTTTTCTTATCATCAGATAGAAAAATTCATAACTCTTTTCTTAGCTGCGGAAAAATATCTCGTTTCATTAATTTTGTAGGAAATTGAAATGTAATAGAATGCTCTACGAAACGATCTCTTACGATTTTTTCGTAAACCTAACCGAAAGGATGGGAAAGAAAAGATATTAACAGTTGAACTGGTTTTTTCTTTTAAATTCTATAACTCAATGAAAAAAGATCGTTTTAAATGCAAAGCTCATAGTCTTATAAGAAATTTTCTAAACTATTATTATGGTTTATATTTTTCTTTTTTGTTGTTGTTAATTTTGTTTTTCTTTGATAGCCATTGATGCTTGACGATGAATACCTCCGTTGCCACGACAGTCGGGTCTATGTAACCGGAACGGACCCAGATTTTTTATGCGGTCAAGGACTGTCAACTCGGCAGTATTCTGGCGTTACAACAACAACAACGACGAATTTCTCGTAAACGCATAACTTAATCGAAAAATTATGCATACCATTTTTATAGCGCAGAAAATTTCCTATAAAATCTATGAGCTTTGCAATTTAAATGATTTTATGGAATTATAATAAAATATTTTTTTTTTTTCACCCACCCTAATATACATACTAATGTTAAAATGTATATATAATTAGTTGGTTGTGTGCTGCAAGCATAATTAATAACTCACAATTTGATGCGGCGAGTTGCGATTGCGTGCCTGCACCACGAATCCCGCAAAACTTAAGCCAGGCGGAACGCCGACAATGTCCACACGCATCGTTTGGCCTTGTCCAATTACCGATGACGACGTTTCTATTCGAAATGGTGGCAAAGAATCCCGCGGCGGTATGCCACCACCATGAAATGGCAACATTGTGTCGCACACTGTTTCCGGGGCACCTTGGCGCAAACTCATTGTCGGTGTCCATGAAAGCATTTGCACTGCGATTAGCACCACACTCAGCGCCAGGCTGCTTCTTTTATGCGCAAACATCTTATAGACTATAATATTGACGAGGGTATCTGTTTATTTATTGTGCAATATAGGTATGTAAGTAGGAGTGTCGCTCAATCTGAAAATAAAAAATATATTTTTTATATAATACATATTTAGCTGTAGGTAATTGTAAACATTTGACAATCGAGTGCGTTAATAAATTACGTATGTATTATATGTATGTAAGTATGTACATATGTATAAATGGATGCATAATACTCCAACTGGTATTTTGGTGCTTTTCTTCAAGTACCTAATTAGGTTTGTGCACTAATTACGTACTTAATGAGCTTGTAATATATATAGCAGTTATGACCCCTCTGAGAAATTTATTCAATATAAGTATGTACATTGTGACAAAAATGAAAATTTCAATTCCTCGTGTAAATGGTATTTAAAAGAAATTGATAGTAAGGGATGACCTTCGACCCTTCAGCTGATGAAAATTCAAAAAAGTGAAGGATTTGCTAAAGAAGAAGAAGAAGAATTTGGTGCTTAAAAATCTTTAAGCAAGTATTAGAGAGATGGCAAGAGAGCTCGACATCTCTCGCTAACCCATTCGAATTTTAGTGGATATTTTGGATGTAAAATGACGTTCTTGCTCGACTGATCCCGAAAAAGCTGTTCAAAAGGAGTACCGTAAACAGGTCTCTTTGGACATGCTTGATCGAGCGTATTCCGATCTCACATTTATGGAGAGCATTAGAACTGCCGATGAGACATGGGTTTATGAGTTTGACATGCAAACAAGTCAACAATCATGGGAATTGAGGGAAAAAATTTGGCCGAAACCAAAAAAACCACTCCAAAGCCGCTCAAAAATCAATATTCGTGGTCTGGTGCATCATGAATTGGTTCCAGAGGTACGACAATAATGCAACATCGGATCGAGTCACGAGTGTAACCAAATTTAAAGCCAAAAATGCAATGAATATCATCGATCAACTACCGTATTCACGAGATTTGGGTCCGTGTAATTTTTCTTCTTCTCTGAAGACCATCCCAAGAAATGTTTCGAGAACTGAAAAAAATTTAATTTTTTTTTATTTAATTTTTTTTAATCAAGTAGCTCACGAATTTCGGTCTTAGACAAAGTATCCTCTAGGTAGCTAAAGAACATTCCTTTGAAGAGGAGTTAAAGTGAGAAGACGACCCATCCTTCCCCAGGGTTGTAAGTTGGGTTTGGGACCCGCCATGTAAAAAACGTCCACAATGGAAAAGAAGCAACAGTCTTTGCGCTCTTACAAGCTCGGCTATAACCGCGTAATCGGTGTCCACGGCAATAAAGAAGAAGGAAATTTGCATATTTTCTTTGCTTGTCAAGAAGTTGGTTATTTGTCGGAATCAACGATATCGAACCTCTAAAGCATATAGCTACCATATAAAATGATCGATCAAAATCAAGTCCTTGTATGAAAAACTTTTTTTTAGAAGGTTTAGAGTAAATTTTTTCAATAGCTCTTTTCGGATAGATCACGCATGAGTCATGTCAAGTCGAACGGTGCATTTTATGTCGAGATCTCAAATTGAAAGCGTACAAAATGCAAAAACTGAATCCGCTCAACCTGCCCAAGTGACATCGCTTCGCACTATGGGCTCTTGAAAAGCTCCAAGAAAACCTGATGTTTTCGAACCAAATTTTGACCAGCGATGATGCTTAATGGGTATGTAAACAAGCAAAGTTGACGCATTTGGGACGAAGAGCAACCTCAATAGATTTTGAAGAATTGCCAAAAGATCTGTTTGGTGTGATTTGTGTTATGGTCCATATTTCTTCAAAAATGATGCCGTTGAGAACGTAACAGTGAATGGTGTCCGCTATCGCGCCATGATAACCGACTATTTGATACCTGAAATTGAAGCTCGAGATCTCAGCGACATTTGGTTTTAACAAGACAGCACCACTTCCCACGCAACGCATCAATCAATGGATTTATTGAGAGAAAACTTCGGTGAACAGATAATTTCACGTTTTGGGTCAGTCGATTGGCCACTAAGATCGTGTGATATCACACCGTTAGACTATTTCCTGTGGGAATATGTAAAGTCTAAAGTCTATATGTACCATCTCGCTTCGATTCAGGCTGTTCTTTCGGAAGATAACAAGCATTCCCCATTAAATTTGAACCTCAAAATGGATCACCCTTTAGCTTTATTTTTCTCAGTCAAAATCCACAGAGCATAAGTTGCTGAAACCTCTGACCATAGAACTTCTTCGTAAATCGATTTTTCCGATATTAAGTTGCCAAAAAAAAATCTTAAGAGCTAGCAGCTGGAGAGGTAAAAACTTCAAGGCAATACGAGTATTATTGACTTTTAATTTATGGTCTTTAACCATGCTTCAATGTGGATTTTTAACCCTTGAACTGCCGCCGCCATTGACCTTTAGATAAGTTTGCAGAAAAAATCCAAACTAAACCACAAGATTTTTCTATCTTTAATCATTTGTGGTCGCTGTAAAATATATGCATGTTATATAACACTTGTGGTTGGTTTGGATTAAGCCCGGTACAATGCCCCTCAATTTGTTGAATAATGTTATTGAACAAGTAGAAAACGTATGGCATATAAATAGCATAATAAAAATTACTATTCCATAAATAGGCGATACCCGTAGTGTGGTTTGTGGCTGCGGCTTGCCGTCATAAAGCTTCAAAAAAGTAGCCGCTGAACAATTACTTTTTTCTACTTTCTCGCGAGATATATTATTTTGTTGAGGTAATCGATCATAAATATTAAATATATAATTTTACACTAGTAATAACAGATAACAATATGCGGTACAGTAGGTTTGAAAATAATATTTTCAAACAAAAAAATTATAAATTATTAATTTTTTTTCATTTAAAATTCGCCATTATTAAGCCGTTCTGAAATAGTTGCAAAACAATGTTTTATGTTAATGACAATGCATTTTTAGCAGCAAAAACACCACACCTACGTAGCTATATACATACATACACCCATCTACTTGTACGTGTATAAAAGTCTAATTCATTCTACAGTAAGATTTCATAAATTCGTGATCTAATCGTCAGTTTTTACCTTGAAACTTTATGTGCTGAGACAATGAAATATTTTCAAGATCAAATAATATTCAATTCAGCACATATCCATTCACATCAAACTACAATAAAATGGAATGTTAATCGAGTACAAAGCTTTTTGTCTTCGTACGCGCACGGGCATGAAAATATGTAAGTTTGAAGGTACGCACGTATGTATGTATGTACATAAAGGCATTTTTAAAAATTCGAAAGTACGAAACTTTTTTGAATGTCCCTGCAAGACATTTTATTCCTTTTCATTGCCCTCTTTTACTGTTATTTTTGCAGTACTGCATTTACGCTTTTACGAGTTTAGTGTGGCAAGTCCGAATTTTTCTACTCAAAACCAGCTCTGTTTAAGCGAATCATTACTAACATCATTCACGGTAATTGTTGGCAGTTAGTCACACCTTTTATGGTGAAGAGAAAAATCCACAAGTAGCTGTTGAGTGTTTAGTCAGCTGTCTGTTTCGGTGGATCCATATGCAATCTTTCAAGGCTACGAAACAGCACGAAACCATAATCCGATTTTTTTGAAAAATGTGACGAAACATCTTTTAAATGGTGAGTCAGTTTGGAGCGTTTAAAAGAGACATGACGCTAATCCACCAATCGAACAATGTTTAAAAAGTATTTTATCTACAAAAAATTATACATTTTGAGCAGTGAGCTTCTTCACGGATGCGTCAAAGCTTGGTGGCAAGGTTGGTGGTGGGGTTTACTGTCAGGAGCTCTTCATCAACTCCAGTTTCATACTTCCTAACTATTGCAGTGTCTTCCAGGCCGGAGTAGCAACCGTTAAAGTAACAGTAGATTTACTGCTCCGAAGTGCAGTTTCCTACAGAGAAGTGACCATCCAGTCAGAGATCGATCGTAAGATATCTAGTGATCTTTTTGCCCTCAGTAAGGCCCGCGCATACCTTCAGACATCCCATCGAGCTGGGAAATTAGACGCTTGTGAAAATTTTTATTGGCTACTAAGCGTTTTGCAAATTTATAAGTTCGAACAAAGGAGTTCTTCTTTTTTATCTATCATCTTTGATCAAATAAATACTTCTTTATAATATTAGTATAGAATATAAATATATTGATATCGATAAATAGTTAACCGTCTTCCTTCTTTCCTTTATAGTGTAAGCATTATTGTAAATCCAATAAATGTCTATTCATTTCTCTCAGGTTTCGAGCTCATTAAACCGAATCCGAATCGTTTCACCTTTAAAAAATTATGTAAATATACTCTAGAATCTCCTTTCAACGACTGAGGAAAGACAAAAAATAGAAAAAAACAAAAAAAAAACTTTTCTTGTTTGTCGGTACTGAGATCGACCCAAGGCTTATGTGGGGTTAGAGATAAAATGCTGCAGAGACTACAAACTCAAGACTATAGCAAAAAGTTAGTATCAGAAGTGATATTTGTATTCGAGTAAGCATCAGCATATATTCAACGGCAGAATCGCCTTTTTTCTGAGTATTGAACTAAGCCAAATTTTATCGATAGATTGAGTTCTAAGACAAGACAAATAGATAATGATTGCAACGCGACCTAAGGTCAATTGTGCCCTCTCCTAAGTCAAAACGACCCACCTAGTCCCAACTAATTGATAATTTCCAATAAACTCGTAGGTGCTAGTGAGGCGATGATCCCTATTTGGAAACATGGATCCAAGGGCCTTTATCCTGCATCTGCATACTGCATGCACTCAATTAGATGGTGATCTGGAGTTTCTGTTTCCCCTTCGCAGAACCGGCATTTTGCACAAGGAGCTAGGTTCAGTTTGCGTTCTAAGTTAAACAGTAGTTTCACAGTTTTTTGAAATTAACCTCCAAAATCGAAATAAATATTTGACTCCAAAATTGAGCTTAATAATTGCGTAATATATATAAGTTCATGAAAAAGTAAAAAATATGGGCACCATCCACGCTTCGCGTTCACTTCAATGATGTATAACATCGGCCATAGTATACGACAGATATTATAAATTTTCAAAGCCGGGTCAGAGTCGGTATCATGTCCATGTAGGTTACAAGACGGCAAATGGAGTGATGAATAACTTCTAGTTTAGTCATTAATTCTAAGGAGTCTGTGAAAGCATGGCTGTTATTAGTCATCATCTGATCTTCACATTAAAACTCTCTCCTTCTTGAAAATACTTTTTAACTCTATTAAATGAAATAAGTATACATAATCCAAGTACAACGTTTATTAACTTCAAAATTGTTCTCGGATTAGCTCCAAAGCGAGTTACTTATTTGGAGCTTTTTCAAACATAACCGAAGTAGCAAAGTACTTATATAATTGTTGTGGTGTCTTTTCGCATTCTTCAGTTACTAGTAATTTGTTTAAAATTGCTTTAGAGATAATTTGGCGTTAACTTACATAGGTGAAAGTCACTTAGCGCCAGCACTTTCATTAAGTTTACCAAAACGGTGAGGTAAACACCCATTTTGGCTTTTACACCAATCGTTAACAGTTATATTTAATATTAACGGTTATGTTATGAAAGTTGGCAAATACGAAAGGTGAGATATTCATGCAAAGCGACTAGATCCAAATAATGTTTAAGAAATTCAGGTATTTTGGAAATAGATTTAAATACATATAAATATACTAATATGAGCAAAAATAGTAAGATCTAGTTCATTATTTTAAAAAATCTTAATCTTTTCATTTAAATCTATGTGATCCCCGTTGGGGCTAATACACTGGTGCCAACGTTTTTTCAAATCCTCTAAACTGTTTTTAAAGTCAATTTGCGGAATAGTCTTCAATGCGCGTTGGGATTCACGTATAATGCCTTCAATTGACTCAAAATGGTTTGCCCGGGAGGTCATTTGAGTTTGCTGAATAGCCAAAAGTCACACGGACGCGGAATCAGGCAAATATGTGGGTAGCGGCATGATACTGGTTGAAAATTTGGCGTAAAACTCACGAAGAAGTGCGATGGTGCATTAACCAAGAGTTGTGGACTCATAATCCCGGCCACTGTTTACGAATAGCTTCACGTAAACGACGAAAAACATTCAAATAGTATTCCTTGTTGACAGTTTGGCCGGTCGGAAGGAATTCGGAGTGCACCACACCTCGGTAATCGAAGAAAACTGTCAACATAACCTTGATTTTGACCTGTTTTGATGTGATTTTTCCGGCTTAACCTCCCCTTTACCACGATATTTGGCCGATGTTTCCGAGTCCTCAGCAGAGATGCAAGACTCATCGCCAGTAAAAACACGTTTCACGACATCCTGGTTGTCGGAAAGCGTTAAACGTTAAGGCCAAGCTGTTTTTCGAAAAAATTTGGTGATTTTGGAACCAAACCTGCTTTCACTTTTCTTAGGCCCAAATGATCTTTCAAAATGGTTTTCACTGATCCTTTTGATTTTCCAACGACGCCAGTAAGATCTCTTACACTTAATCGTCGAATCTGCTTGGTTCGTCGTCAACGTGTTCTCGACCCTCTTTGCATTATTTGTACCAATCAGAAGGACTTTTTCGCGACTAAAAAAATCACCGAAGGCCTTTTCTAACATTCTGAAGACTTCGTCACCAGAAATTTGATTCCGCACACAAAATTTAATGACACTTCTTAGTTGAATTATTTCACTCATCATAAAAATCAAAAAAAAAAATGTTTCTAATTTTATAAGGTATTACGATGACCTCAACGTCACCTCCAAAGTCGCAAATAATAAAGCAGCGGCTAAAATTTTACTTCACCAAATTGATGAATCAGCACTTATTTATAACGTGGATCCATCTTAATTTGAATAGTTAACAAATGAAATTGTTCACTTTATTGTCTTGATTCGAATTAAAATACTAAAATTGTGATCGGTTGTCTGTTGTCATTAGCGCTTTCATTCGTCTCTCGTTGTTGATAATATAAGATAAAGTTTTAATAGCACAGTGTATGTAACAAAATTGAGTGTCACTGTCTCACAGATCAATAAGTGTTTCTTAATTGAAGACAATTAAACGACGCTGAAATGTCAAAATCCGCAAATTCGCAGCTCTGCTAGTCGCTTGACCGAGGATTTACTCTTATTAGCAGTGTGTTTTTTTTTTTCGATAAATGAATATTCCTGCAAGTTTTAAGCCGCCGACAAACTACCGTTAGATATTTTGAGAGGTAATTCAAAGTTTGCTATTTTACTTAAAACATTTTTAATGCTGGTTTGAAAGCCGAGGTCGAAATTCATGATAGCAAATTCATGATTTCGAACAAAAAAATGAAAACAATTAAATCAAAACAGGAAATTTGACTTCAGAAAATTTATTTGTTTTCGGTGAGTCTTCGTGAAAATTTTTTTTACAATATTTTTGGGTCTGTGGATTGAGTTCTTCCATTTATATATTGCAAGAGGATTAATATGGTATGAAACGAAATCGGATTTGTGTAAAAGGAACTACTCAGGGAGGTACTGTCACCACTCCTGTTGTCACGTGTTCTGAAAACAATTTGAAAGTAAAGCAGGGGACAATTAAGCCAGTCTTCTCACATCGCATTACGTCAAAGAATGTCCTTAGAAGCAAGTAGGCAGTAGATATAACGGCTGTCGGAAAGCGGCCGGATATATACTGCGTTCCAAGCCATAAAATAATTCCGAGACACTAAATAATTGTTGATACTGCCAAAAATGCCATCCGTCTAGGTACCGAAGCAATATAGGAAATACGTAAGTCGCTAAAAACGATATACAATGAAATTCTTGAAAAGACTGAGAGACGAATCTGTGTTTGAAAAGAACGGCACAATGGTTTCTGGCTTCATGACGGGTCACAACTAACGAACATCACTTGCGAGTCGTATGGGAATTTGGGACGACGATACGTGCATTAAATACAGGGAAGTAGGCATGAGAGAAACGATGAAACACATCCTATGTTATTATCCACGTTTCATTCAAAAATGTGTATTTTAGATCCTTTAGATGTACATATATTTGACACGTCCATAGCAACAGAGCTTCCCAAAAAAGTTTCGGAGTACAAAAAGAATATTGTCTTTAGAAAAAAATTTAATGAAACTGTTTAGCTAAGATAACGATAAGCTCATAAGAAGTAACCAACTGCATTTTTAATAAATTCTTAAGTTTTGTGAACAATAGCCACTTAGACTGCCACTTGTTTTTGCACAACTGTCTAATATATAAATATGTATGTATGTCAAAATGACTATTTATATCTGTGCCATTATCATTTGTCACTTGACTCTGATCTGTAATATTGCCAACAACCAGATGTCTGGTACAAAAGTACATAGTACACACATACACAAACATACACACACATAAATTTAAGTAATTGCATTTATGAGCAAAGTTGCTTTTCCCAACCGCTGAATCGATATGGTGATGCATACACTTTAAATGCTCGTTACAGCAGCACCGCGACAGACACGATTTGCAAGCAGCGCAGAAATGCTCGGTTTGTGATCATTTAATTGAAAAAGTATTTATGAAGAAAGGTTACAGTATAGTACATAGACTATATATATGTATACTATGCTTTAATCATGGGTAAAACCACTGTTACTATTTCTTATTGCTTAGTTAGGACTTGGAACTCCATAAAAACATATCAATGCATGGAAATTGGGTGCTGCTAATAAATTTTTATCATATGGGTAGATTATGATAAATGTGCTCTAATATATGTGCATAAATACAGACATTCTTAAATACGTGCCAAGTGGAATATCACATCGTTATACCCTGAACAGCATTGAGCATTAAGCTTAATAGTAATGTAGCTTACCACAAAGTTTGTTACACCCAGGAAGAAATCCTATAAACTATATATTGCATATAAATAATCAGCATGAGGAACTGCCATGTTCGTCTGACTGTTTGTGTGTACGCGAACTATTTTTTGAGGTATCGATTGTTTCGCGCACTTCGCTCAACTTATGGTCAACAAATCGACCTACTGAGCGTACTATTCGCAACACTATCACCCATCTTGCGACCCAGCATTCATTATTGGATAATATTCGAGCGAATAGACCAGCACGCTGTGAAAAAAATATACCAAACATAGCTGAGAGTGTACACGAAGATTGTAGAGAGCCGATTCGGCTCCGTTCGCAGCATTTCGTACTGACGTAGGGAACGCACCAAGTCGTACGTCGATATCTTAAATTGAAAGCGTACAAAATACAGCTTATTCAAGAACTGAATCCACTCGACCTCCCCAAGCGACATCGCTTCGCTCTATGGGCTCTTGAAAAGTTCCAAGATTCAAAAGATCCAAGATCCGACATTTTCGAACCAAATTTTATTCAGCGATGAGGCCCGTTTCCGGCTCAATTGGTATATAAACAAGCAAAATTGTTGAATTTGGGACGAAGAGCGACCTTAAGAGATTCGAGAGCTGTCATTTCATCCAGAAAAAACAACGGTTTGGTATGAATTATGGGCCAGTGGAATCATCGGTCCATATCTCTTCAAAAATGCTGCTGGTTAGAAGGTAATTGTCAATGGCGACCGTTAAACCGGAATGATAACCGACAATTTGATGCCTGAAATTGAAGGTCGTGATTTCGGCGACATTTGATTTCAACAAGACGGCACCTCTTTCCAAATATCGCAACAATCAATGTATTTATTGAAGGAACACTTCGGTGAGCAGATAACTTTATGTTTTGAGCCGGTCGATTGTCACCAATATCGTGTGATATCACACCGTTAGACTCTTTGCTTTGGGGATTTGTAAAGTCTAAAGTCTATGCGAACAATCTCGCTTCGATTCAGGCCTTGGAAAAAAACATCACGCGTGTCATTTGCCAGTTACCAGTCAAACCATCTGGACCATCTGAAACGTAGCCACGGCCAAGATTTGAAAGAGATAATCTTCACAAAATAAATGACAAAGAATGTTCTTTCGAATGATAAACATTCCCCATAAAATTTGAAGTCTCTGCATTTTTCTTTAAAAAAGTAAGGAACCTCGAAATGGATCACTTTTTAAAAGGAATGCACCTTTGAAGGGTACTATAGTCTTAGTTCCGCCGAAATGAACGACTTTTTCTTCTTTATGATTATAATTGGCAAATTGGAACCTCATTAGATTAGCGGTTAATGAATCAGCCTAAAAAGAACACAAAATTATTTTGTTGTTGTTGCTTTTACATATTCCTACAACACTAATTTATTGTAGCTTTTCTTGCGTAATCTATTATCATTAGTCGCGTATTAATAGAAGCACTTGAAAGCACTTCGCACGTTTCATGGCACTTAGATATTGTATATCAAATTTAGTTATGATTCTATTATCAGAATAGCAAATTTTGCGTGCGTTAAGAGATGTATGCGTATTAGAGCTGGTCGATTTTTTTCTATAAAATTGCGTATGTGAGATCGTTCAGAGAAACCTAGCCTAAGAGACTACGGGCCTAAAACCGATTTTGAGCCAGCGATTTTTAAGGTGTATTAAGCATTTAAGAACTCATTGCAACTGAGCTGATTGTGCTAAAAATTTCAAGACAGCTTACTGATGATCAATAGAGTGGATAATCCCAGAAATCCAACAAATTGTTCTTCTGAAGTTGGAAACTGTTAGAATTATTTCCTAAAATTCGATTAGGCTAAACACACAAATCTATATTGGCAAGGGTAAGAGAACATTGCCGAAATTTGTACCGCTATTAGTGCCCGCACTTATTTATAATACATACATTATTGTTCAAAATACGACTATATATCATTCAAAGCGCTTAAGGGGTTACATAGGTTTCATCGTTTCAAAACAAATATTGTTTAATTTATTTCTAGTAACATCTCCAAAATATTGTCCTAAGTGCTCAAGTGGTGCCGTGTAATAGTTTTGGATATACAGCTTTTAAAGTCGATCGCACAAAATCAGCTTTATTGTCTCTTGAAGTTTAAAAACATTTTTCTCGAAACTGTCTAGATTGCGTCGAGAAATTCCCACCAAAACTTCGTTCAATACTTGGTTTATGATTTTAATTAATTTAATTAATGCATTTTTTTTTTCTTTTTACGCCATATATTTTAAGAAATTTCGCTGTCAATGCGGAGGTATTTTTTCCGTGGAACTGTCGGAAATGACGTCGTATTGGCCAAATTTTTAATATTTCCAAGCAATGACTTTTAAATTTATTTTTGATTTTGTCTCAACAAAGCACTCCATCCACTCAGCCATAACCTTGGTCATACCAACTAAACTTTATCTGCACTATCTCAATGGTATACTTCACTTTATATGTTAAGAAGTCCAATTGAAGGTTTCCGTCATAATTGATGGTTGATTTTGACATATGGTGCACAGGCATGGACGATAACAACGTCTGATGAATCGGCGCTACGAGTTTTCCGAAAGTAAGGTTCTGCAGAAGGTTTATGATCCCTTGTGCTATGGCAGCGGCGAATACCGAAGTCAATGGAACGATGAGCTGTACCTGATAAACGACGATTTTGACATACATAGTTTAGCGAATTAAAAGACAACGGCTACACTGGCAAGGTCGTTTCGTCCGAATGGCTGAAAACACTCCAGCTCTGAGTGTATTCGACGCAGTACCCGCTGGGGGAAGCAGAACAAGAGGAAGATGTTCACACTTACGGAAAGACCAGGTGAAGAAGGACCTGGCTGCACTTGGAATCTCTAATTGGTGCCAAACTGCGAAAAGGAAGAAATACTAGCGCTGTTCTAAAATCGGATATAACCGCGAAAACGGTGTCTACGCCAATAAAGAAGAAGAGTTTGGTCATATCGTGGAAAAAACTGCCTCAGTTTTTAGCTTCGGTCAATAGGATTGAGTTTGAAACATTTATGTTCGGGTTTGAGGCTTGCTACGCAGATCTTAGAGACCACACTTGGAAAATTAAAATAACGTTTCTTTGTGATCCACAAAGTGTCTTCAGCCTACGGCAAATCCTTTGAGGCGACTAAATTTCATTCCAGCCAATTAGGCCAGTTGACCAAACCAAAATTGACGTAAATTGATTCAAAAAAGCTAACCTCAAACTGTGAGCAGATAAGTAAAAATAGAGTACTAATTGAAATAGAACAACATATTATTAAATTATTCAATTGACTAAAATAAATCAGGAAGTAGCTTTCAAACGTAGCCCACGCTTCTAATTCTGCTAAAATAAGTGTCAAATCACTGCTGACGTTATGTTCGTCCGCCTTTGCTTATGAAATATTTCACCTTTCACTTCAGCGGTTAATCGTTTTTTTCATGACTCAGAGCGCTAAGGCATGAATTAAGCCTCATTATCGCTGAGGTCAGTCAACTATGTGTGGGATTGTATTGGCCTTAATGGTACAAATTCCGAATCCAGGACATTTTAGTGGCAAATGTGAGTTGCATGCACATAAATGATGTGTGCGGGTGGCGTCATGCAAACATTCGTCCTATTACCTAACTGTGGTCAACAAGTACAAATTTAAAAACGCAATTTGAGGTTATGTTTAAAAAAATTGAATCAACTTCACCTAAGCACAAGCTTTGCCACTTTTACGACTGCTTCGACTGGCAGTTAACTTGCCACACGCAGTGTTGGTTGAAATGGTGGTCACGCATATGTAAATTAGGCCAAGTTGGCTTGGAATTATTAGTTTTTGGGAAACCGCCCTCGAATTTATTATGTTTCTGGTCATTGAAGGAAGTATTAGAAAAAGTTCATTTGAGTTTTACATGAAATAAAAAGGGCATTTGTGTGGCAAATAGAACAATAGTACAATAAGCTCAAATTTTCGTAAGTACAGTAGGTACTCGATATTGTATAATTTTTTTCATAATTTGCAAGTAGAGTGTTACAGATTAGAAAATGTACACCTAATTATAAGTGTGTTAACATTAAAAAAATTGGAAATTTTTAATATTGACTTTTAGTCATGCACTTATGGTAAATATTTATTTTTCATAGATCAAGTTGAGTGGCTGAAGAAACGTTTTCCTTCAGAACTATTTTCAAATATGTGACCTGGTCTACGAAAAGGGAGCTAACGTGCGAAAACTAGTTTTCTGGGAAACAGCTGTTAAAAATAAACAACTCTCATCTTCCATCCGAATCAACTAAAAAGTGAAAATTGATTTTTTGACACCTAAGCCCCCTTTCCGTAGACCAGGTCACATATATGGAATTGAGCATTTTAGTACTTGCTTAACATACATACATACGTATAACGGTATTTCGAATAAGTGTACTTCATATGGTATTGACTTTCGAGATAAGCTTTTAGTTTGTATTGAAAAATATTAAATTTTTTTAATTTTAAGGATTTAAAAATTCAAAATTTAAAATTAAGTAAAAATTATTTTTTATTATTAAATTTTTTATATTTTGAATAATTTAAATTAGTTTCTACTCTAAAATGCTCCAAGCACTTAAATTTATTTTTTATTTAAAAACATATTTTTTATAAAAAATTATGAAAACAAAAAAAATACATAAAATTTAAAATTCCAAGTTTTCAATTTTAAGAATTTCAAAATTTAAAATTAAAGATTTTTTTTATTTAAATTTTATTTTTTAATGAATTTAAATAAATTTTTACTTTAAAATAAACACCAGCTGTCAATAATATGTATATTGTTTTTATTCGCAAAAAATGTCAATGTACAAAAATGAACTTTTAAAAATATGTTTTTACTTTTTTATAGAAAGTAACCATATTTAAATAAACAGTGAGAAATATATTTATTTATTTACTTATTTTTTTGCATACACTTTCATTTTATTCGCCGTTACTTTAAGCAAGTACCCACTGTACTTTAATATATGCATTAATGGATTTATTTTGCGACAAGCGTGAGGTGTGTTGTGTGTGTGTATTATATATTAATGTAGCAAGTTTAATTTCCCATACTTTTATTTAATTTCCAAGGAAAAGCATAATTGAAACTGAATCCGAGTTCTCACTATTGGTTTTAGTTCTCAAGAGTTGTGGTTTTGCTTTACTCGGTCTAATTTAAACTTATATAGTCACATACATCTGTACATGTACATAGGTATGTATACAAGTTTGTATGGATTACAAACAGCATCGAGAATTGATCTTCGCATTGAAACAAGTTTTTAAGCATGAATCTGCAGCAGAATTTGTTGTTTTTCAAGCGGTGTATGAGTCAATGAAAGTGTTGCTGGAAAAACCAGTATATTAAAATACATACACACACTTATATACATACATATGTATGTAAAATGGAATGCGCCTACATACAGACAGATAAAGATAACTGCCATATTTACAATCTTTGAAAGTGTTTGACTTTCGCTTTCGTTTTGAACTTCAACTACTTCGGACACTAAGCTGAGGCGAGTAAACGGTTAATTACATTTATCGATTATTATATTTTATTGAATGAGGTGAAGTAATTGCTGCATTTGTAAACTGCTTTTAAGACACATTTAAGCAAAGTAAACTAATTGAGGCAAAATTGTTTATGTGAAGGGCGAAACTTATTTAAATTATGGCATGGATTTATGATTTACTCACATATAATGCATATATGCAATGATTGGAGTTTGAAAAATAGGTGAATAATAATAAGAAGAATAATAACAACAATGATAATAATATTAATCGAAAAACAAACAACAACAACAAAAAACAGTATTATTTCATATTAAAAAAATAATAACAACAAACAAATTATATCAAAAATTAATGCTTTTGGTTGGTGTGGTTGTTAAAAACCAATCGAAACAATAAATACATTAGAAATTACAACAAAAATAACAACAACCGACAGTCGGGTCTACGTAACTGGAATAGACCCGGCCAAGGCCTGGCAACTCAGCAACATTCTTCGAATTTATGTATAAATGTTTTCTGCCGCTAAAACAAAAATAAATATTTTTGGTTGTTGTTGTTGCAACATCATAAAACTAATCAATACAATAAATATACTAAAAAACATTACAACAACATGACATGATTCAAATGATTCAAAAAAAAATATATATTTTTGTTAGTGTTGTTGTTGTAATATCACAAAAACTAATGCAAGCAGTTAGAGAACACACAACTTGTCATCACGCATCGTAAAATCATAAATTTTCATAAAATCATAAATTGTTACACTTGTTTAAACAAATTGTTGTTGTACTTGTATTACATTTAAACATTAATTTACGCAATTACAATTCTCAACGCCATGTTTTCGGTTCGTTATAACTTATAACTTTATGACACTATAACAAGCCCTAAATAAATATACTAAAAATAGAATACAACAACATAACATGATTTAAAAAATGTATGTTTTAGGTTAGTGTTGTTGTAATATCATAAAAACAATAAAAAAATGAGACAACAATAACAACAAAAACATTAATAACTCCAAAATTGTATGTTGTTACTCTTATTACTGTTGTTGTAGCATCAAAAATATAATTTGTAAATAACATTTCATGAATAACAGTGTCTGTCTGCATATAAACCGTGTCCGTGCCACACGCATACGGCCCACCCACCGCTGTCCGATTTCCGATGTCAAACAAACACGTGTGAAGTTGGTTCTTGTCGCATTATTGTCAAAAACACATTGCTTATAAAAAAAAACCAAAAAAAACTAAACAGCCAACTGAGATTCCCTCTGATAACCGGTACAACAACAACAACAACACACACGAGCACAGTTTACGAACGCCTCAAAGAAAATATGCGATCACATCTTTACACTCTCGTGATTTTCGAAAAAAGTGTGACTACCGTTTGCAGGGTTTTAAATACAACAAAACATACTTATGTACTTATGTAAGTATGTACATATGTACATATGTGTTTAACGTTATATTGGTTAAGGAAGCATTAACCGTATAATGCATACAATGAAATGATGTTTCAAGCAATTAAACGTACATATATTTGTACTTATGTATAGTATATGTATGTACATACAAATGTTAAATATTGTACAAAATATTTGTGTGCTAAAAAATTGCAGTTTATTTGAATGTAAAACGAAATATTTAACAGGTGTTCCACATACTTGTTATTCAGGTGTATACATACACACATACATATGTACATTGTACATTGTATATATGTATATGTGTATGTTTTGTGCAATTTTTTCTTTGTCATTACCGCCAAATTGCGAATTACGTACAAGATGTTGTTGATACACGCCTCGAAACTCAAGTATATGGTGCATGCCCTCAACTACAGTGTTTGCCCGATTAAACAAATAAATAATGAATATAATTTTTATGAAAAAATCATACATAAACAAGTAAACAAGAAATAAAATTTAATGAAAGAAGCATAATTTCTTCCCTGAAAAAGGTATATTAAGTTTGCCCGAAAGACTTAAATAAAGTTTTTGTATGAAAACCTCATCATTAAACCTCTGACCACTTTTGATGCAAATTCTTTATTTATAAAAAAAATTGTATAATACTAATTCAGCGGCAGCATAAACCAGTGACAATTTCGTGCTGTTTGCAATTTCTATAAAATTTCAAAATTTACAGTACATACTCGTTTCAATAAAACCTGGCAAGATCCTTTTTTCCCAAATTTCTTAACCTAGATTGTTTTTCTTTAAGTTATACTATACTAATTCAAAATTATGCTCACACAAGTTAAGCTCAGTTTCCAAGAAAAGTACAAAGAATATTTAAACAATGCTTGCAATGGGCGATCACTGTAACGGTCTGTCTATATGCTATAAAGGGAGTGAGAGTATTAAAAACTCTCTGACAAGTCGAGATCGCACGCTGTTGTCACAAAGTTTGTTGATGTTGCTGACTTCGAGAAGTGAGAAAGAGTTTTAAACCAGTTTTTACAACAAACTTATGTACATACTTCAAATGTGGATACATACATACATACACGTATATGTTTTTTATATGAAATTCACACTACTGAGCTTGCTTTAACTTAAATGTAAAGTACATTGGATTAATCTTATGACTAATATACATATATAGGCTATTTCAGATATTCTGGGATTACCACTGGAGCAGACAGTCAGTGTGACGTCACAGCTTACAAGCTCATTCACTCAAATATGTATGTACAGATGTATGTGTCTATGTCTGTCCAGATCAACTAATGTCTTTAAAATTCAATTATAATCGCAAATGACCCTAATACACACTTTGCATAACTAAACACCGAGGGCGTGGTAAAGCTTTGCTACGTCCAAGAATTTTCATAAGAAAAAAATTAAAACAAAAATACTTTTAACTACATATTTTTAGCACATAATAAGAGATATTTGTTTTTCTTTAATTTTTTTTTTAATTAAGCACAAATTAGTTTGAAATATTTGCTCACACTTGTATCACTTTTGCACTTTTAACATTTAATTTAGTTCATAGCTTCCATAAAAATAAAAAAATAAATAAATACAAATCAACTTTATTAGGTTACGCACTTGCCAATGTTAAGTTTATATGTACACCAGGTATGTCACTACTTTTCAACTGGCTCAACCACTCGCGAAGCGCAACTACCACAAACTGAAGACAACTCCAAGTGGTTCGAGCCGCTCTAACTGACAATATGACCGCAAATCAAACTTTGCTAGTGACGGTGAATGTGAGTGTCGTTGTCGTTTTAACATTGATGTGTACATTTGTATGGACTTGCTAACAACAATCACACGCGGCTAATGGTATATATATAAATAGCTATGCATGTATACAGGTGTGTGTAAGTATGTGCATACTCGTACAAGTATATTCAAGAAAAGCTTATTTAGTCGTACTCTTAAGAACTTTTGAAACACAAATGTTTGCTTGAATGCATATTAACATTGAAGATAAAAAAATTGCAATTATTTTATAAATAAATATTTATATCAATAGTTCTACTTACTTTTTTGTCATTATTATGCTGTTAAGGCAACAGTTAGGCTCGCAGCATTTTCTGTAGTGATGATGTTGAGCCCACCTCCTTATAGCATAGACATTTTATTTTATTTTGATCATCAATAATGAGTTCTAACAAACTGTTGAAATACACAACGATATGCCAAAGAAGATGTGTCCTTTTCCTGCCAAAGCTGGTGATCTATGGTCACAATTCAAGCACCCACGTAGTTGATCAGCCGGCATAACTCTAGGTGAAAAATACTAGGCTTGATTGAATAAAGCAGCCAACTATTGGCTATAATTGTGAGCAAATGCAGCTCATTTTAAACTTGATTTTTTTTTGTTTTCAATTGTGTAGTTGCATAAAACTTTCCCATAATAGTTCTGAAGAATCTTGCTAGACCGACACTTCTTATACATCCGGATCCGTTCCGGTTATGTTGGAAAAACGGTAAAGAGAGCACTTTTTTCATCACTACAAATTCTAGGTTAATATATTCCGATATACATACACATGTACATAGGTGCACATATTTCTGCTTGAACATGCTAAAGCGATGTAGGACATTTCCGTGTCGGTGATAAAACAAAATAGTGATGGGTGCTTTAAATTAGCGCCAACTAGAGAAATATACAAATGCGATTTTTCAACGATAACTAACACTTTTCAATTAAAAATTTGTTAACACGTTAATTGTTTAAAACATTTGATGATAAAACACGAATTTGTAAACCACTATTATTACATCCTTAATAATTTAATATTAAATTTTCAATAAACCTGGTGTTTTATTTATTATATCGTTATTATTTTATTGGTCTAATCCATCAACCACATAATACTTCAAAACTTGGCAATCCACTTGACTACTTCCTGCGTTTCTTAAAACTGTGTTCATACAAGGACTTTTTTGTCGCCGATAATGGTAGGCGAGGGACGACGAGGAAAGACGAAAAGACCATGATGACACACTTTATATTCGTAACAGTTCCTGTAATGCAATTAGTCCTCTTGTAAATGTAATATAAAGTTCTGATCACAATCGTATATGTATGTAATCAGATACTAACTACCAACTCGGGACAATTCTTGGAATTTACTTCATAATCAAATTTATTCTTTTATTTTTTAAAATTATTCAATTACTTTAGAATTGAAATCGAACCAAGATAATTAACAATTTTATTTTATGTTTTTATTTATTTATTCAAAAATGGCAGCGCTGGCATCATATGATTTACGATCTTATAAATATATCGAGAAGCTAATATCGAAACTCATTCAATTGAAGTATCACCACAATTTTCTTGTGATTTTATGTGGTTAACAATTTATTTTTAATTCGACATAGTAGCAATTTGCGAAGAAATATATAGTAGAATTTAAGAAGATGACTCGATATCGTACATTATGGCTGCTTCTGTCATTTCTATTTAGTATAAGCAATGCAGAATTGGTTATTGGTCAAGACGATTTGAGCGAGGAATTAGCTGGCCTTTTTACAATTGAAGGAAAAGTATTTGCTCCGGAGACACAAACCAAAGGACAATCTGAGACTTCAATATCTGTAAATGGTGGAGAATATAAAGGATTTTTACGTGAAGATGGTACATTTATTATAAGCAGTGTACCATCTGGAAGTTATGTGTTAGAAGTACACAACCCCGACTTTTATTATGAGCCTGTACGTGTGGAGATTAATCCCAAGGGCAAATTCCGCGCTCGTAAAGTAAACTATGTACAGCCTTCGCAAATCATACAAGTGCCATACCCTTTGAAACTTAAAGCTTTTACTCGCTTCAAGTACTTCCAGACACGTGAGCAGTGGAAGGTAATGTGTGACAACTTACGAGACCTTATAAGCATTCATTGGCAATCTTTTCTCTTAACAACAGATCACAGATTTCTTGTTCAATCCAATGGTCTTGATGATGGTTCTACCACTTTTAGTTATGCTTGTTCTACCAAAAATGATCAATGATCCAGAAACCAAAAAGGAAATTGAAAGTATTCAGTTTCCCAAAGTAAGTACAAAATCTTTAAATCTGTTCATATATTAATATTTGTATACTCTTTTAATAGGTGAGTAACGAGATGCCAGAGATCAGCGAAATGATCACATCGTTTTTCTCGGGCGCCAAACCACCCGAGAAGGAAAAGAAACCAATTTCATCCAAACAAAACAAAAAGCGGAACTAAACTAAGTACGCTTTATTATATTAAACCTAATTACCCATTATACAATGATTATGTAAAGTTAATAGAAGTATTAAGAGCCTCAAATAAATTATCGGCGTACTTGGGTTTATATTTTTGCAATTTTATTTAAGAAAACCTATGGTATTTCGGTGTTTAGAGCCTACGCGGCTTTCTTCGAGTTTCAATGCTTTCACCAACTCGTTATTTAAGTTTTCAGCTGCTGACAGGCCTAGTAATATACAATTATGCATAGTATCCTTGTGCAAAGAACCTTCCCCAATTGTATGTACGTTAGATATATAATCTAAAAAAAAGAGATTTTATAAAAAGCAAACTATAATTTAAAATCTTACTTTTTCCATTTCTTTTTGAAACACCGACTACAGCACTAGCAATGCTACACTCTTCCTCCTCTGCTGAGGGATCTACAACACACGAATCACCAATTTTGCACACTGTTACAAGAATAGGCAAGTTTTCAATCTGAATACGAGTACAATCATATGGATCATCCGATATTAACAATTCGGCTTCTCCGGCATCCATAAGCGCCGCCGTCACGCGTGGTATTTTTGTATTAAATAAAGCTGCCTTCGCTGCCAAAGAAACTGCATCGAACAAGTTTCCTCCACATTCTAAAATCTAAAAACAAAAGTTAATAAGACTAGTATTTTTTAAAAACTGTATTTGAATTTACCAAAATGTCGACGAAAAGTTTCCAGCATTGTTGACCCGGTAGTATACAAAGGGTTTTCAAATCAAATGCTTTTGGAGACTCATATGCATTTGTTAAAGTATCGGCTAATTCTAAGGCCAATTCTTCACCACCACGTCCTTCAAATTCCGGTGCAGCGTTTGCAGAACTGCATAAAGAATATTTTAAATGTATGTTGACAAATTAGAAAACTGTGACAACGTAAATTATTATTTGGAAATTACCAATCAACGAAAAACTCTATTTTTCCTTGGTCTGGTGTTAAATAATTTGGTTTATCAATTTCGGTTTTAATTCCAACTAATACATCGGTGTTTGCCAAACGTAATCTGGCAGAACCGCTGGCATTACTAACCAAATCGGTTTCCAGTTCCATTGGACGATAGTCTCGTCGTGATCGCCCATCGCAACGAAAGTCTTCCTGCAAACTTCGAGATTGTAATAACATCAATTATTATTTACAAAAAATAAGTACCTCTACGCCGTGTAGTATAAAAGTTTTCTCCGCTTCACTTAATGAAATATTTGCCATTTTCTATTCAAAAAATTTCCAAAACGAAATTGATTTAAATAAAACTAATTTTATTTTGTGACAAAAAAAACAAGAATAATTATTTTGTTTTCCAATATTGACCACAAATTGCTTGAGATCATAAAATGTGCGGTAAAATAAAGAAACTTATTGTGTTTCACCATATGTTTACCATTTTATCGATATTTTATTATCGACTACCCTACATTTGGCAATACGAACTGAAAAATTTAATTCGTTAACTCATATGGTCATTATTTAAAGTTTATTTAAGAAACATTGTAATTTTTATGAATATAAATATTTGAATTAAATAAGTAAAATAAATCTGTTGCTATTATGTTGATTTCTTACATAAAGACAAAAGGGGCACCGGCAAAATTATTACAAAAACATATTGAAATAAATTTATAAAGCAAAAATACTTATTATTTTTATTTTGCTTGCAATTTTTTAAGTACTTAAAATAAGTGTAATTTACATGTCATCAATTCTATATTAGTATTATCTTACTATTTTCGATTCAAATTGATACATTGTTTTGTGTAGGGCATAAATATCGGCAACCCTGGCAGCTTTTGACACAAACTCAAAAAAAAGCAGACTAGAAGTACAAAGTGATATGGCAACGATGAGGATGACGCACTCAATGTCAAAACGAAAAATATTTTTTATATAGAAAGGAAGCAGAAAAGTTGCAATTGGAGTAAAATTATCCAGATATTGATATTTTGTTATTTTTAAGTGTGTAAAAAGGATAAATTTGGAAAAAATGAGTTTCTTCGGAAAAATGTTCGGTGGGAAAAAGGAAGTGGCGCCCACTACTGGCGAAGCCATACAGAAGCTGCGCGAGACGGAAAACATGCTTATAAAGAAACAGGAATTTCTAGAGTCAAAGATAGAAGAAGAGTTGAACATTGCCAGGAAAAATGCATCGAAAAACAAAAGAGGTGAGCTTTTTTTTGTATTTCAGTGACAGGAATTATTATTTTACAACTGCATTAGTACATTTATAGAATGTTCATGTAAATTGCGTATCTTTTACGAATTGTCAACAGAGAAGAAGAAATGACTCATTGTTGACTATTAAACATCTCTTTTTTGTCTTCTTCCTTCCATTTTCTTAAAATAATGCAACAACTGTGGGTACTATTCTTCCCATTCCGGAATTCATCCATTTCTACCAATGATTAGAACGTAATGTTAAAATATAAAACTATTTAATCAATATATATTATCTATGCACAATTATTATGTGTCCAACCAACAAACACCGCGGCAATTTAAAATTATCGTCTGAAGTTTTATAATGAACATTGGCAAACTTGCTACATATGTATGTATTCGTACACTTATAGGGAAATGAAATGTTAAACAATTTCAAATTATACTATAGAAACCCCTATCGTATTATACATTATTTCCATATTTTAAAATACATCATACTTATTTCTTTATATTTTTAGTTGCATTGCAAGCGCTTAAGAAAAAGAAGCGGCTCGAAAAACAGCTACAACAAATTGATGGAACGCTTTCGACGATTGAAATGCAACGCGAAGCATTGGAGAGTGCTAATACAAATACAGCCGTCTTGACAACAATGAAAAATGCGGCTGATGCACTCAAAGCTGCACATAAAAATATGTTAGTACATAAATATTTATTAATTTGTACCAAATTCAGCAATGATCCTTTCATTATATTCTAGGGATGTGGATAACGTTCATGATATGATGGATGATATTGCCGAACAACAAGATGTTGCCCGCGAAATCTCCGATGCTATATCAAATCCAGTTGCTTTTGGTTCGTATACTAACAAAAACATTAAAGTATCTTTTTTGGCTTACGCTTCTATATATAATATGCAGGTGCTGACCTTGATGATGAGGATCTGGAGCGTGAATTGGATGAATTAGAACAAGAAGAGTTCGATAAAAAAGTTATTGGCATACCGGAGCCAAATGTTACATTACCCGAAGTACCAGCCGACGAAATGCCGGAGAAAATTCCTGAGAAAAAGAAAGCCACTGCACCTGCTTCGACAGCACAGGAAAATGATGGTAAATACTTTCTTATGCTCGAAAAAGCGACAAAAAATTCAATGATGTTTTTACTGTTTTACAGATAATGACCCAGACATGAAACAGTTGCTTGCTTGGGCCAATTGATGAGTTTATAAATCTCTGAAACCATTGTGTGACAATTGTGTATGGATTAGCAACTTGAATTTAAATAACAAATGCACAATGGTTGTTTCTATTATTGTACGAAACAAGATGGAAAAGTAAAATAATCGACACATACATACTTTACCAAATAATATTTCCAATTGCTTGCTAATGGGGAAAATATTAATTTTTAATTTTGAAACACATATCGCCTATTTGTATTTTACTTTGCGCTTGCAGGAATAGCGTGTATTTAGTAAATATGTTTTACAGTCAAAATTGTGATAAATATGTCGGCACATTTATGCTTTAATAATGACGTGTGTACATTTTTTGACTAGGACACAGATAAAGCTAGATACGTTTTACTGCTAACCCTCGGGCAGAAAAAATTAAAAGTATATATTTTCTTTTTAATACATTGCATTCTTGTGATTAAAGTATATTAAAATAAAGCAATTTCCAGATATTCCCTTGAAAGTTTTTTCCGAACAGAATATAAGTCATGAACAATAATTTAGATTGTTGGAATATTATACCTTGATCTCGCACATTTAAAGAATTTTACCAGTTTAAAATACTGTCAGTGAAATGATGTATTTTGCGAGTTGCTAATTTTATAAGTAAGTGCAACAACATGTAGCTCAATTATAATTATTTTAGTCCATGATTTTCAATTTTACATTTGCTTCATGTTGTAATTTTTTATTTTTAAATATTTACTAACGGTTATTTTCTTTCACCAAGTGCTTCGTTCATTTTTTCAGTGCTGCCAAAACCAATAAAACAATTGTGCTTTTAGTACTGATAGAACTACAAAAAGCCGTTCTGAAAATAACATCTGAACATAATAACTATTAAAATAATTGCTTCCACACAGAAGTAACTGACATATTTAATTTTTTGTGGGCTATTAATTAAATAAAAAATAATTTAACAAACAACCAAGTAGCTTGTCAAGTCTTTCCAACATTGTACATGTGAATACATCTTAAGCTTTCGTTAAGTATTTGAGAAACGTCAATTTAAAGTTATCGATAACTTACTTGCAACACTTTACAACCAAAACAAAATAATCACATTAAAACAGTTTAGGATGCGAAAGTGAATAAGTTTTTAATAACATAATGGCAAATCGTACAGTGAAAGAAGCCAAAAATATTCATGGAACAAATCCACAATATCTTGTTGAAAAAATTATACGTTCTCGCATTTATGATTCGAAATATTGGAAGGAACAGTGCTTCGCGCTCACCGCCGAACTGTTGGTGGATAAAGCTATGGAGCTCCGATTCATCGGTGGTGTCTTCGGCGGAAATATAAAGCCAACACAATTTCTTTGCCTCACACTTAAAATGCTACAAATTCAACCAGAAAAGGATATTGTGGTGGAGTTCATAAAGAATGAAGAGTTTAAATACGTTCGTGCACTGGGAGCGTTTTATTTGCGGTGAGTTCATGAAAAAAATATAATAATTGTAATGAACAATAATTATTTATCTTTTCGTATTTATAGTCTCACTGGCAGTGCTTTGGATTGTTATAAGTATTTGGAACCTTTATATAACGACAATCGTAAACTCCGCCGTCAAAACAGGGCAGGTCAATATGAAATTGTTCACATGGATGATTTTATAGATGAGTTGCTCCGCAGTGACCGTGTGTGTGATATAATATTACCGCGTATACAAAAACGTGCAGTGCTTGAAGAGAATAACGAACTGGAACCGAAAATATCCTCACTCGATGAGGATTTAGATGATGATGTGGTTAGCGATGAAGAGGGTGGTGCAGATCGAGATGATGACAAAATTAAATCATCGTTTTCTTCCAAGAAAAGATCGCGCAAAGATCACTCACGTTCACGTTCGCGTAGTCCTGTTGCTGCGCGTGAGCAAAGAACTGGTCGTACGCGTGATTATGATAATGAGTTAGAAGATTATAGTCGACAACGTGAACGCGATAGAGATAGAGATCGGTTTGGTGTCAGTTCGGCATCAAGCAGTAATCGTCATTGGGATGATCGTTCTGGTGGAACAAATAATTATCGTAGTGGGCGTGATGATTATAGAGATGATTACAGGCGAGACGATTATAAAGATCGGCGTTATGACAACCGCGACTCTCGAAATGATCGAGATAGAAGGCGGCATTAATCACTTTGTATGTTTTGTATGTATGTAGTTAACTATAAAAAAATACACAAAATAGTATAAAAACAACAATGAGTTATATTTTTATTAATTAATTGCTAGTCTGGTACTTTAATCCCAACACTGTATACTATGATTAGGCATTTGCACCATCCCACGAAAGTCGGACCTAAGTAAAGGGAACGGACTCGGATTATTATCTGGCCAAGGACTGTTAATTCGGCACCATTTTTCGAATTTACTTCTGGAATGCTTTCCGCCGTTACAACAACAACATTAAGCATTTGAATAGTATTCCGTTATTAAGATGTCTTTAATATAATTTTTATCACTTCTTTCTCGTTTCAAGTATTTGGGAATTTCTATACAGGACACATATCTGTATGTATTTTTGGACTCCGGCATTACAATTGGAAAAACAAAATTAATCAAACTCTATATATCAATTTTTATTTTATTTTTGTTTTATTAAATTTCTTAAATAAATTTAAAAAATAACGTCTTAAAATTGCTAATTTTTTGAGAAAATCAATAATTTGACTTCACTGCTTACGGTATATAAAAAATATAATTATGATACAAATCAACTATCATATTTTAACACTTAAAACTAAGTTCTAAAAGTTCTAACAATAATTTCAGTATGCATGTATGTACGTATGTAGTTAAATTTATTTTTCTAATTTCGCCACATTTGGCTTCGTTGAGGCAGTCCCGTTCTTGGCATTAGATTCTCCTTGCTTTTTAAAATGATCCTCGAACATTGCACGTATGTCGGCCAATGCTTTACAGATATTATCACCAAAGCGATGAACATCCTAAATTAAAACGGAAAATAGAAAAATGCAAACTCTCATAAATGCAAAATTTCTATTCTACACTACTCACCGTCTGTTTGCAGTTTAATTTAGCTGATATGTGGAAGAATATTAAGTTTTCGCCCGCTATAATATAAGATACACCGTAGCCGTCGTCAGCGACCGGTCCGAAACCGCCACCTGAGCTTATACAGTTTGGATGTTTCTTCAAATCCATTTTCGGCGTTTGTCCGTGCGGTGTTTGACTGGTAGACAAGCGCCACGGCTCGCTCAATACCTCATTGAGGAATGGCGAGTCAACTTCTAAGTATTTAGAAACTACGTAGAGGCAAAACAGATGCCGATCAATACCGCGTCCACACATGGCATCTTGATAGCCCAATTGATGACGATCACAAGCCTTCTGTAAAAGCTTTACGCGCTCTTCGCTCTAAACAAGATCAGAAAAAAGTTAAATAATTTAAACAATGAAAGTATTATGTGAGAATATCTATAAGAATATAACTAAAATAATAAAATTATGCACTTACTGTTGTATTGCTGTCTTCCATTGCTTTCACCCAAGCTGCAGATTCAATTGTACATGGACGCACGGTTTCTGTACGACCCTCACGGAATAGACGTGTCATAGATGCTTCGTATGTTAATGAGAATCGACCAGCATCACGGTAGTAAGCTAACTGTAAGGCCATTTGTATATATGCATCCGGAGATAATCGACACTTTTTCATGAAACCTTTTCCATACTCGTTATGTACAAGAATGCGTAAGTCCACATCCTACACATATAAAATTTTATTAATATATATGTATAGCTGTGTGTATGCTTATATGAAGTGACTTACATTTATAAGCTTGGTAGCGTCCAGTGTCGCTTCTTCAATTTGTGGTTGCAAAGCCGTGAGATCCCAATTCAAACGTGTCGGTGACGGTGGCTGAAATTCGGGTATTCCCTTTGTGTTGCCAGCCTCATCATATCTAGTATTTATACAGTAATAAGGTTTAATATGTATAATAAGCAAATGTATGTATATATGTACAAATGCATGCTATATAAGACTATTGAACGAATGTGAAACGTAAATTTTAGATGTGAAGAAGTCTATAAGATACACGTATGTATGTACACATGTACATATGTAAGCATGACCACAACTACTTTTTTGTTAGTGACGTTTGTTGTTTTTCAAACTACTTTTTATCTATTGACTAATTATACATGCACACAAATAAGAAGGCATATGAAAGCGGTTAATTGTAAACAAATACTAACTAATTAACCTTAAGCATAAATGTTAACAACCACAAAACTAAACACATTTACATGAGTACAGAACATTTAGTAAACAAATATGTATAAACATGTTATGGAATTTCTGTTGGTGCACAAATCCATTACCCATAAATATCATCACCGAAAATATATTCCCAAAGATGACCCATAACCGGTGCATCAGCCCTAAAAATTTGGAAAGAAATATTACTTCAAACAGCATTCAATAAGTATCTGCATACATATTTACAAAGGTATGTATGTAAGTGTGCAAATATTAAAGTTGCATTATTGTTAATACTTTAATTATTTGCGAAAGGCGTGCTTAACTTTTCTGAAAAAATTATTTGTAAATATGTTATGCGCTGCGGATAGGATAACTGGTCCGTACACATGTTGGCCATTTTATGAGCGTTCGATTTAATTTTCTTACGAACGCTGCTATAATTTTAAAGATTTTTAACTATGAACAGGTGCTTGTATGTATGCAGGTTTGTGCAGAATAGAGAAATGGGTAATTTGGATGTTCAAATGAATATGCAAATAAGTGTGCACGTAAATTGTAAATTGACATGATCAGCCATTTTTGTCTTTCAATTCTTTTTGACAGATAGAAATGCTTTGTTTATATAATATATAAATAAAATAGTTCAAACAGTTGGTATTAATTTCACGACAAGAAATAAAATTAAGTGCTCAATCAATTTAACGAGCGTTTAATGTGGAGAATATTTTAAATTTTGGTCGTGTTTATGCAAAGGGATTTCAAAGCACGAATCTTATTCAGCACAAAGTTAGCGAACAGAGGAGTCGAAGTCAACAATTTTTAAAATTTGAGTAAATGTTAAGAATAGGAATAGAAGTCCATACAATCAAAAATGATTAGATTTTTGACTACAGCTATGCTAACATGGCAAAGAGATTAGTAGAAACAACCCTTTGGTTGGGAAGAAATCTGTTTCCTCATCTTTATCAGATTTCATTTTTTGTGCAGAATTCATATTGCATACACTGGAGAACAAGGCACCGTGCAACTTACTTTAAGGTCAGTAAAGATATAGTATGTAATGTATATAAATCAAATATTTACTAAATCGTAACTGTAGAAAATATTATAGGCTACATATAATACTGTAAGTGTATTTTTAAAGGTCTCATCATTATTATTTGAGTTATACATATTTTCATACATATATAAATATGTACCTACATACAAATATTACCATGAGGAAAGGGAGCTGAAGTCATGCTGAAAAAGTAATACGTTTAGTTTTAAAATGCTATTTAAATACAAGTTGAAGCAGACACATTTAAAAAGTAGTAAGTGGGAATTTTCAAAGTAAACTGTCAACAAAGCTAACCAAATACCAAATAAGTGCACAGAAAGTAGAAAATAGAAAACCTTCACCATTTTACATTATAAAAATATTTTACAACAACTGTTCAAGTTTAAGACTTGCTCAAACAGCATGTCTTTTCTACTGTTAACATAAGGAATCTTGTTTACCCGTTGGTGGTCGCATCATCCATAACAAGATTCTCCCATACGTGAGCCATTACAGCAGCATCGGCCCTTTTAAAAGGTTTAACATTTTTACAAGTTGCAAAAAAGTTGTATCATAGCAATAAGTGCGATGTTTTGAAATGTGTTCAAAAACTACAAACTACAATAAAGCATACTTACCAAGTATGTTCGGCATTAAAGCCCACGCGTCCGTTCGTACCAACGCACACCGTAAAGCTTTTGTCGAACCAACGATTGTAACCATTGCCGTGTAATAATGTTTTGCCAAATTTATCCAATAATTCAGGACGTGCCAAATCAAATTCATAAGGTTCATCATCCAACGACAGTACAAAGGCGGCCGACTCTACGAGATTAAGTGAAACGCGATTTACGCCACGCGCAAAATGTGCGTTGCGTATCTCAGCCCATTTCGAACGATTCATTGTGGTCAACGCCGCCAAGTGCTCTTCACATGGCAACGGTGTGCCTTTAAAATTCAAGATTTCTTCCATTTGTATTTGTATCTCACATGGGCGTAAAATGCGTCCTTTGTAATAGATAATCACCCTAAAGTAACGTCCTTTATGCAGCACAACAATGTGATTGGAATCGCGATAATGAACGATGCGGTCAGTTTCTAAACCAGGTACGCGCACTGTATTGAAAGTGCGTTCGTATTGCCACGAACAAAGCGGTATCATGTTTTGCACCATTATCTGTGTGAAATGTAAAGTGTGTATGTGAAATAGGATGTAATATTTTTTTGCATAACCTATATTACTTACCGGCTGCAATTCTTGGCGTTCGATCAAACGTCTGAATCCCAACAACAAATACACAACATTTGCGGCGCGCGCTGCTTGATTATTAGTCAAATTCATGAAGATCGCATCAGTGCCATAGAAGTTGCTGTTGATAATCAAAGGACTACGTCCGCGAAGATAAACATATTCCTCCCACCAATCGGACACGTAATTAGTGGCCCACCAACTTTTCAAAGTTAGATACCATTGTAATTTCTTGCCAATTGTACTCTCAAACTCCTTAGCCAAACCCTCCATACGTGAGTAATTTTCATCATCCAGTAAAGGACGTACAGAACGTAAATACCGTTGCATTGTGTCGTGCAACGCGGGCACCGGTAGTCTTGGCAATGAACCTTGAAAGCTGTAGAGACCAGGTGTATTCCAACTGGAGAGTACTTTAACGACTCCCGCCCACACTTTGGTTTTCAACGACACCTTACTGCCCGGCGCTCGCGACTCATACATCCAACCTTTGTACATTAGCAGCAATTTGAGCGTGTAACGCATTGTGAAACATATGGAAAGCCAAATAATTAGCGCTGCCCCAAAGCACGCCGTCACTTGCCAATTGACTGTATTGGCTGGTAGATGCACCAAAATGCGATGGACGAGATCGAATGGCACTGCAAAACCAGAGAAATGCAGACCCATGGCAATGGCCGTAATGAGCCATAAGCTTTGTATGTGTGCCGGATAGACACCGTTACGTATGCCGTTCTGTAATTAGAAATTTAGCGGGTTTTGTAAAATTCGCACGTGTGAAGAAAGTGCGTAGAAGACTTACCCGTGCGCGTGCTAAGCGTTTCTTCCACGAACGCACACCGGAATTCCAGACGAGATTGAGTACCTCCTGGTCATAGTTGATGTCGAAACCTTCATGGGTGATGGCGAAGGAAAATGCCACCGCTGAATGGGCTTCAGCCATTGTACAGGCAAATTAAGCCGTTCACAAAATAATTTCAATCTGTAGAATTAGAAGAAAACAAATTTAGCGGTTAATACTGTATGTACATATGTATGTATGCACTGTATGCTTAGAATTTATAAGCGGTTTCGTAATTTTTTCCAGACGTACCAGAAACCATTGCAAGTTTTACAACAACAACATTTATATTCTTTATTATTACAGCAATTTGACTTTGACCCTAACCTCAAAATTTTCACCCAAAAAAATAAGCGTCCCTTGCTCTAATTATATAAACTACTTTCACTGACCTGTTACGAATCAGGTCCATTAAATTTTTTTTTTTTTTTGGAAAAATAAGATTTCATTGATAAAATTTTTGTAATGTCTTTCAAACATCGTTGTGAGTCATTTAATTTAATGAAAAATTTTTTAATAATAGAAAACGTTTTAAACAAATTTGAAAACTCCGTACAACTATCGCTAAAAAAGTTTTTATTAAGAAAAATATTTATTTAAAAATTATTTCTGAGCTTGGCGGCTATAAAAGTTTTTAAATTTCAAAATCATAGGAAATCCGCTCCTATTTTTCATAACTAATATTATTTAACATAACTTTCTTTCCATTGCGCTTTTCTTCCAGAAAAAAATCTCTTAAAACATTTTTATTTAAATTTAATTAATATATTTTCTTACTATTATGTGTTTTAAAGATTTTTGTCGATATTTAACAACATTATTTCGAAATTATACAATTTCGGTGCATTAGCGGCGAGGACAAAGCTGATCGTTGCGCACATGCGCCGAAATATATGCTACTATTTGTTGTTTTTTAAAAACGGAACTTGAAAACCGGAATTAATAGGATATGCGGTATCCAGGTGCGGAATCTATTTATAGTTTTTCATTGCATAATGTTCATCAAACTTTATAAAAAAAATAAATAAATTTCAACGCCATATACTCGATTCCAGATTTTTTATCCTTAAATTTTAATTTTAATTTATTTATTTTTTGCTATACTTGCTATATTTTTAACCTTAAAATTTAATTTTAATTTTAATTTATTTATTTTTTGCTATACTTTATTACGTGCAATTTAAATAAATATTTTATCCGTGATATTTTTGAATGTATCCGCTATCAGCGCGTAAGGCGTTAATAGTGCATAAACAGCTGATTTGAAATAGAATAGATACATATTTAGAAATATACATACATATGTATGTACAAATTTATGCTAGAGAACGTAGTTTTATGACAACGCATGAATTTCGGTAAGTAAATCAGCTTAATTTTTGTTTATGATGCTCATTTTTTGACACTCCATTCTAATTTCTCAACGCCATTATCATTTCTGACCCATTTAGAGATCACATTAAAATGTTTAATCTAATTTTGTTTTATACATATGTGCATATATGTATGTATATACTATAAAAATAGATGTACATACATACATATGTACATTTCACAGCAAAACTTTTGCATAAAATATTTCAATATTTCCTACATTGATTATATTATTTCACTCGCAACAAATCGTTAATTACACTAATAAATAGAATTGCGTTTGGAAAAGGCGTAGTTGTTATGAAAATATCGAATGGATGCACATATGTACATGCTTCACTTTGCTCAATTGTTTGTTGTATCATAAAATTGAAAGATATTTATTTATTTTTTCCTCAGTGAATCAATACACATACACATACATACGTATTCTAACACACACATGCTGTTACAGTTACTGCGCTTAATTTGTTGTTCACAAAGGTGCAAAGTCCAAATACAAGTTTTTTGCCTCCATCACTCTTAATAGATGGCGTTTTTGGAGAATTTGTTTCTCTATTTGTTTTCACATATACATACATATGGATGTATACAGGTTTTAAACATAGTACGTATATAGGAATGTTGCAGAGCGCCAGCGAATGGCTGAGTATTCATTCATGCCCTGTTGTAAAAATGGCACGTTCTCAGAGGAAGATACATAAAACACTGTGTTTGTATTATAGGTTTGCATATAGCCATTTCGTATTTCTCTAGCGTGAGAAAAACTTCTGATTACGTCCACTTTACATCAAGATAATTTTGGGGTACGTGAGGTGTAAAAAGGAGAGCAAATTGTGCAAGCATTTTAAATTTGTAAAATGGTATAAATATTAAATATACATATTTCCTCTAAATACGGCAAATAAGTTATAAATAGAGTAGAAGGTGTATTTTCCTTAAGAGTGCTTTGTAGTGAAAATTAACCAATTGTATTTGAAACGCACTCCCAACTAGTAACATAAGTATGTACACACATATGTATATGTTTCCATAGAAGCAGTGTCAAATTATTTCAAAATAAGAACTGAAAACTGCTGCAAATGTGAATTAAAAACGATTGGTTTGAATTCAAAAAGTAAATTTTATAAAAAGAGAAGTCAAGAATGTGCTGTAGAAAATTCTTAAAATAAACTTTAAATAAAGTTTTGTACAAAATTGTATTATATCTTTGAAAAGTTAAACTAAAATCCACTAAATCTTTTCATAGCCGATATAAGCTTAAACTATTCGTAAGTTTAACTTTACTTTTAAATATTAGCATAATAAATTGTTGTAGGGTCTAAACTAGTTGTTTTTTCTGTCCCTAGCAACAACTTTTTCCCAGCTTAACCTCAAAATAAACGCCATGAGCAGCCAAAAAGTCCAAGTGTCAAATTATTGTTGATGTTTTATTAATTAGCAAAATTATGAAAACTAGAATTATTCATTCTCTCAGTTAATTAACTACAAAAAAAACGCAATTACTTTCCCACTGGGCAAGCTCCCAAAGATAGACACACCAATAAAACATTGTATTGAATGCAGTTATTTAACTCTCTCTCATTAAAATCTCATAAACAAACCGCAAAAAGCAAAAGTCACATCAAAACCTCACAACAACAACTACATACAGAGCAGACCGGTTTTTTTAATAAACAACAAGCCCATCGCGCAGGCAATCGGATCAAAACATTCAACTGATAAAGGTATTCTACACCTATGCATGTATGTATGTAGACATATAATCATATGTATTTGTATGTGTTTGTATGTTTGCATTTACATTCGTATTTTGACTTGTCGTATATTTATTACGCAATTAAATCTATATTAAAATATGAATATATTTAATTTTCAACGACTTGACCGTTCAAAAGTGCACCTTTACGCAGCAACAACCTATTATTAAGCCTTGCAACAAACAAACTCGCACACATGCACTCACAAATATACAACTAGTTGTGTTTATCGCTGAATATGCATGTAAATGTGTATGTATATACACAAATACACACGCATATTCAACATGTGTGACTTAGAAAACAAGTTAAAGCAATTTCAAGTGCTTTGTTGTTGGTTCAAAACTCGGTCAAGTATGTTTAAATGTTGTACATACATATGTGTTTGTTTGTCTAGTAGGAAACAGAAGAAAACCCACTGCTGCACCGCTGCTTTCGGCACATTCACACTAAATTTTTCATAAACTAGATTACATATTTAGAAGGTCGCGTTTGCTTTACTTGCTTAACGTCATTGTTTTATATCTTGTTTATTTGTAATTTACCGTTGTTTACACTTACGTCTTTTATGCGCCTCTCTATTTTTTTTTGTTTAATTTATACACTTTTTTCTTCAACTCTAAATATGTGTATATATGTTTGCACGTATTTTCTTTTATTTCAATATACTTGATTTTCCTGTATTAATTAATCCGTCTGCACTCGAAAGAACCAACTTGATCGTTTGGCTGCTAAAGGCTTACTAACCGCCAGCGAAAACGCTCGAGCCTCTAGATCTTTGACAGCATATACATATATAGATATAGATATATGTATTTAGTATTGATGTAGAAATACATACATACATATATACATTTATGTATATGATAAGCGTTATTTGTGTATTTGCGAGCGGGCTCGGCACATCGCTCTCAGTCAGTTACCTGCTGTAGAAATTCGTCGAGTCCAAAGAAATGAGTAGTCAGTTCTATACTACCCTCGTTGCATTCCGCTGCAAACTGGTGCATATATGCAACAGTGTGCATGAATGTGCTTATGCGTACGTGCTAGCTGTGCGTAGGTAGCGGCTTCATAGACAAATTACATTAAAAATAGCTGATAATTAAAACAAAATGGCGCAAAGCAGTAAACTTAAAAGTTATGTTAATAAAATGTGTATGAAAACTCACTTACTTACACATCCATACATACTTGTATAAATATGAATTTCCACCGGCCTTAACACAGTCGGTTTTACTGCTTGGCATACAGCGAGTTCGTTTTTCCTGTTTGCCACTAAAATAGGCAGATGTATTTGGAGTGAGAGTATGTTTTTGTGTACTCCATGCATCTTAAAATATATTTTATATGTATCTAGTAGACCACTAGGATTGAGCTTAATGTGTTTGAAGCGCAAAAATAATACGTTATAATTTGTTGGCGGAGTTTGTTTGTGAGAATTTTATTAGAAGATAAGAACTCTGTTACATACTATCTATACATACGAGTACATACATATGTACATATGTATGTATGTAAATATGTAGATTTTTACATCTTTACAAACATACTTATGTGCATATATGCAAACGACGTGTGCATTTACAACGCCACTGAGTTTTTCGTCTTTAATTTTTTATCTATTTGGAAGCATGTGGATGTATACATAAGTATGTATGTACATATATTTACCTATAGGTGCATTCAAGCAAGTCACATATTGTTGTGTTGTATACACATATTGAGTTCCTTTACAAGAGCACGACTTTTGGTAAATAATTGTTGATAAAAGTAAACAAAAGTTAAGCCTTGTTTTTGTAAAACTAATTTAAAAGCTTTGGCAAGTTGTTATACTGAGAATGGAAAAATTGTATATAATATTATAATATTAACATATATGTATGTATGTATATGCATATGCATTAATATTTACATATATACATGTATTAACTGTTTGACCAAACTTATTCTTATTGGTAGTAAAACTCAGTTTAACCTACAAATGAAGGTTTTTACAAGGTTTAAGTCAATTATGAGCACCTTGAAACGTTGTAATTATAACTAAGTCTCAGCCGCAATGAAAATCGCTCAAGCCTGCTGCCTAAACAAGATCGCACATCTGCTTAAAGATTTCGACTCCCACTTCACATCATTTACCACAATGCACGTGCGGAAGTACATGTGCATGTACAAATGTATGTATGCAAGTTAAAAATACCCTAACGAGAACTATATATAAAGTCGGATATTATTGTGTTTGCTTTATTTTCGCAATTTATAGGCCGTTTTGTCATAAAATTGTTTAAAATTTTTTCCTTAACACCTGGTTGGCACAGCTGACAAAAAGGTATGGTTATAGTGATTGTCAGCAGACATGACCAGTTAGATGCAAATTGAAATAAAAAGTACCAGCTGATTGAGTGAAAAATAATAATTTTTTTCTGTTAGCAAAGTGATAAATAATAAGAAAAGCTTGGAAAAAATAATAAAAATGGTAAATTCATGTATTGGAATATAAATTAATAAGATTACATAGTTATATTTACAATAATTAATCATATAAAATTGTTGGAGAAAACTATAATTACTTTTTCTGCCATAGAACGAATTTTTAACTATGGTATTATTAATATTAAAAATTTAATAACCTAAAAATCAACCAAAGTTAAATTTTAATTTATGAAGAATTAATAAAAATGGAAAATTTAGCTATTGGAATGTGAAATAATAATACAAAGTTGATATAAAAGCTATACATTTTTTTTCTGATATAAAACGAAATTTTTCAATATGGATTAACTGGGATCAAAAATTTTGTAACCTAAAATAAAAATTAAAAAGTTTTAAATAATACAATAATTTTTAAAATTGTTCAAAGCATTCAAAAGTGCTAAAAATCCAGGCTTAAACTCATGCCAACAAGTACTTAACAACGCGCCAGTCTAATTTACTGCAGGGTTTGTTTAGAAATACGTATACCAACAACAATAGCAATCTTTCGCATATTTTCAAAAGCAACCAACGCGTTTACTCTTTGAGAATCGCACTTTTGAGGTTTTCGCGCACTTGTTGAGAAGACTAAACAATTGAGATGTATGAGTTGCTAATAGATATACATATACAGATCTGTATACATAACTACATGCAAATATACATTTTATGCACATACATGCATAGAAGACAGTAGGACTTTGAACTCTGACAAGTATTGTTTTTTCTGACAAACAAGAAAATAAACAAATTTATATGTACATATGTATATATAATAAAGCTGAATAGACGTTAAAGATGTATTTGTATTCAAAGCATGAATATTGCGATGGACGCATACTTGTTTACACTTATGAACATACATACAAACTTGGATAAGATATTTACTATATTTGTTTGTTTGCCCTTACTTCGTTTTGGAGGTGTGTATTTTGAAAATAATGGCACATGATATGCTTATCTAAAATGAAAACTGAATTAAATATTATTATTATTTATTAATTAAGCTATGCTGAATTTGAAACTAAATTGCAAATCTGCGTGTGATGACAAATTTGCTAAAGGCCATAGAAGGATTAGCTTTTTGTATACTGGTATATGTATGTATTATATAATTTAGCATCTCAACGTTACAGTAAATTAAACTGAACCTGTTGAATCTTAAAGAGTAGTTGATTGTGATTAGACAAAATGAAACGTACATACGTAAAAAGAGATGTATGTACATATGTATATTACTTCAATTTTTTTTTTTTTTTTTTAAATGTAACCGATTTTGTGTTGAGTTCCGTTGGGAGAAAAGACGCGTGTTGTAAGTGTAAAATACATAAATATGTATGTACACATACATATGTATATACTAATATTAAATATGCATCTTTGACCCTTTTAAATAGTTGGTAAACTCCAATGCATATTCTAGAGATCAAAGGGCTTTCACGTTTTCGTATCTACGCATCAGTCTAACTGCGCTGGTCATTGTCACGCCGCTTACGCTAGCATCTACATACATACATACGTATTCGTAATCTGAAGTCTCTAAAATTCACCTAGAACATTGATTACGAACATAATTATTTTATTCTTATCGGTTAGAAAGTGCGCAACTGCTGCAATAAAATTGTGACTAAAGCTGATTATTATTAATAAATTCGAACACACATGAAGTTTTACAAAAACAAAGGAAAACATTAACATATTATTAATAGGTTATTGTATACAATTATACGACAACAAATAAATAGATTATAAAGAAGCTTAATATAGTAAAATTTTAGTTGTTTCTTTGAGATGCTATAGGTTTCAAATTTAAAATTTTGTACGGAATGTTATTAAACATTTTTTTGAGTGTAGCGCCGTAATGTATGTTATAATAATTCGCGTGTTAGTTTCTTTTTCTAATACAACATTTTTTAGATATATTTATTTATTTCGCATTATTCACAATTCATAAAAATACTTTTTTTCTGTTAGCGGCTCTGAAACCCCTTTAGGAACTTGAAAAATGTTTCTTAAATCGTAATGAGAGCTATAATCTTTTCATTAAATTTTCAAAAGGTTAAAATCGGTTATCGCATGGAGAAATGTTATGAAAACACTTTACAAAGGCGAACATGAATATAAACACAAATTTTGCGCTGCATATAGTTACATTTTTATTTATTTTTGTTTGTTTTAAAATTTTTTTTTGTTTAAATTATAAAGCAATATTTTTAATAAACGTTAGCTAAATCATTTTATTACATATAAAAAAAACACAAATCGTTGTCAAGTTATTCTTTTAACACAAAAATAAGTCTGCTTTAATTCCTATGAGACGTGTGAGAAATTAATAAAATTTTGTATACCAATGTCACATGAATCACTTTTCGCCTACGCACTGGTGGTTTCATTTGCGGCTGTATCTTCTGCAGTGGGTTGTGTCGTTTCGTTGCGCAAACCACGTATACTGATGTCATAAACAACTTCTTCGATTTTCTTTACGTCGTATTTTAAGGCGTCGAAACGCTTGCGCAAACCATCATTTTTTAGATTGAGTAAACGAAAGCCAGAATTTAAATTCGCCATGAAATGTGAAATATTCAAGGGGCGATCGTAATCGCCCATGGTTACTGAATTGGTGGCAAAACGAGATAGTTCCGAAGCCATTTGAAGAATTCCCATTAAATAGTCCTCTATATCCAAGTGAAAGCCTTCTGTATGACTAACTTGTACTGTGATAATTGAAAAATGTAATTAATATAAAATTGTGAATAGATAGCACAGCATGTTTACTTACAACCCAGCATTTCTGCTACGGTCTCGCGTTTTACCAGAAAACCGGCTTCTAAATATACAACCATCGCAATTAAAAACACTAGACGCTGTGTTATGTATGTCCAGTGATCAGAGTACCTTTCATTTTTATATATGATTTTGTTATTAGAAAATATGTATAAATATCTGTAAATTTGTATTTGCCAAATTTCATACCTGTAATACTGTCCATGGGGAATGATCTCTGACAATTGTTTGTAGACACCGGCACATGACGCTATTTGTTTGCGCGCTGCTTGGCATGCACCATCAACTATAAAAAATATGTTCATACAGATATCTCTCAAATTAGCAAATATGTACACATACTCTTTGATAAATCTGAATGAATGATTTGAAGTTGGATTGTAGCTTCTTTGGCCAATTGCTCGATTTCTCGCACTTTTATTCTGATATTCTGCAAAAAAGAGAAGACTTTATAATTCAGGTTGCAAATATCAATGAAAATTTGTTTTCCCCACCTCTCGAATTTCCTGTTCATTGTCGATATATTTCTGATAGTTGGAAAACACTTCTAAATTAACAAAATTTGCCATATTCACAAACAGTTTTTACGAACACTAACAAATTTAGCTATACACGATTTGATGTGGTTTATAAGTTTTGATTCAAATATAATAAATAGTGATGAGTACCAAAAATCGTACAATCTATCTCCAACTACAAAACGACAAGAATTTATCGATTTTCATCGATTCTATCTTATGAATACATATTAAATAATGCTACATTTTACAACTGAAAACAAGGTTAATCAATGTGAATCCCTATAGATAAAAATACATATTTAAAAAATTTTATCATTTATAAATCTTTATAAAACAAATACAAAGTTGAATGTTTAAACGAATTTATCTTAATATATTTATCGATACTTCTACGTACTTATATGCGACTCTTTGTTCGATTTATGTACATGAAAAGAAATGGCAGCACTTATCATAGGATGATTCAGAAAATCTACTCTAAATGTTATCAAAGTAATGATTTTCAACCAATATTTTCGTGTTACCAAAAACTATACTAATGAATTTCAACATGAAATAAAAACAATTGAATTGTTGCAAGAATTTATAATTTTTCTATCATAAATTAAAAAATTATGCTTGACCCATCAAATTTATTAGGAGTGCTGCCAAAACGTTTTAACACGTTCCACATTTTTTTTTTTAGTTTTAACTTTTAATCACCTACATGCAACCCTACGTAGGAATTTTTCGGCATAAACAATTGGTTCGGAAAGTTCATCTGGCAATTTAAAGAAAGTTAATTGTTGTATATAATTGAACAATTATTTAACACTTAACATTATGTCTTACGGCGTAAGTAACATTTTTAAGAGTAGAATTATGCAGTTAATTACATTATTTTAGGGTGGTTATCCTGGTGGCTACAATCCTTACTCTGCACCTCCCGGTGCCTTTCCGCCACAAAACGCCCAAGTCTCGCCACAGGCACAGCAATGGTTCAATATGGTCGATCGCGATCGTTCCGGAAAAATAAATTCCAGTGAACTGAAAGCAGCATTGGTGAATGGACGTGGTGAAAACTTTTCAGATAATGCTTGCAAGTTAATGATTAGTAAGTAAATATTTGAATACGCATCTCAGACAATTAGAAAAATGAGTCAGGCCAAATCCTGTTAATTATCAATATTGATTATAATTTTTGCAAATCTGACAATGCCTTATGCTGAATTTCTCACAAAGTTTAACGAATTGGCTAATATGTTTTATTATTAATAATTGAATCATTGATGTAATGTATGCAGGGATATCACATTGTATTCTTGAAAGAGTAAAGTACAAGAACAAAATATTTTTGCTATTAAAAATCGTTGAGGCTTAATCGAATTCATGACTAATTGTTTGAATAAGTATTTAGCTTACAATGTCTGTAAATAATTTGAATTCCTTATCTTTTAAACAGGCATGTTCGATAAGGACGCTAGCGGTACAATTGATATTTATGAATTCGAAAAGCTTTATGAGTACATAAACCAGTGGTTAATGGTGTTTAAAACCTATGATCGAGATGGCAGCGGTCACATAGATGAAAATGAACTAACTCAAGGTAATCATATTCATCTGAATAAAGTCCAAAAATAACTTTTAATTAATTTATTTTCATTTTTATAAAAAAGCATTCTCGCAGATGGGCTTCAGATTCACGCCAGAATTCATCAATTTTCTGGTTAAAAAGAGCGATCCAAGAGATCATAAAGAAGTGTCTGTGGATCAATTTATTGTTCTGTGTGTGCAAATTCAACGCTTTACGGAGTCATTTAGACAACGAGACACTCAACAAAACGGCACGATAACAATCGGATTTGAGGATTTCCTTAGTATTGCTATTGGATGTTCCTATTGAAAATAAGTGAAAAGAAACCAGTACAAATCTCAACACAGTCCGTTTCGTATATTCCGGAAAGTAAATGTCATTCCGTAACTATTTGCGCCTTTCAACAAGTCAAAATACAACATTTTTATATTTCATCTTAAATGCACGTTGTTAAATCAATAATCTCAAATACATACTTTAAATGAATGTGTTATCTATATGTATTATTTTATGTATACCTTTGCCTTTAACTTATAAACGGTGTGTTTGTAAATACAATTAAAAAACTGCTAAAAGCAAAGCATCTTGCATTTTTATATCATATTCGAATACTAATATCGTTGGGCCAAAATTAATATGTCGCATTGTATACGTCGGTGTGGATGGAATCGCCATAACAATCACAATAAGAAAACCACACAGTAATGACCAATGAAGAACGATTTGTCCGCATTTGTTTACTTCGATTTGAGCACTCCATCTACGCCATTCACTGAGAGAGAGCCGGTGAAAGTGTTTATGGCTCCACTGTGAATGGCGGTCAGTGCTTGTTGGAAGTAATTCGTGTACGAAGTCTGGTCGGCGTATTTGATGTTATCGACCTTTTGATGCTTCTAGGAAGCGGTTTCGCCCCAACAGGTGACTGCAGAAAGCACCCCAGCAGAAACTGCCTGAAGAGGAGTTCATTACTCTCCTTAATTGGGTTATTGATAGTCGGAATTTTAACGCCATCGACTGCCTTCGACGTCCAGTTTGTGAATATGGTCGCTGTGGATTTAGTGGGGGAGAGTGTTAAGTTGCGTGCAGTGCGGAAGCGAGAAAAGTCGGAGAGATAGCCGTTTATAAGTCCATTCAAGAATTATAAATTCAGCGTAAGACGGGTGTTATGTGTTCTCGAAAGATGATAGTAACGCTTCGGGGCAGCAGCAGTCTCAGCGTCAGAAAGTATGCGGTTAATGAACTTAAGGAGAGTTTTTTTGGAGGTTTCAAGTGGTCGTGCATCTGTTGAAACTAATGAGATTTTTTTATTTTAGAATACTTAAGACTTAATTGATTTTTATACTTTATTAAAGACATTTCAATAAAGTTATATTTATTTGCGGTAAACAAACTTAGCGACATTAACATATGTATTTGGTTGTATTTTTTTAATCATAAGTGTGTTTTACATAAATTTTAGTACACACGTACTCAGAGTCATAGATGCATACACCTAAGTGTCTAGTTATATAAAATCATATAATTTTTTTTCTTTTAATTTTTGTGGAGACATTCATCATGTATGTATGTCCATTTGTGCATATGTATGTATGTATAGTATGTATAAATGGAAACTTTTTTTTGCGCCATAAAGAGGCTATTCAGTCTTGCTTGTTAATAAATAATAAAATTCAGTCAACATTTTTACATAGAGATCACTTAAGTTTAAATGATAGTGGTTATACAATATATAGTGCTTTTCTTGTTTGCAATATCTACATATACATATGTTTGTAGATACAATTTTGAATTTATGCTTATAAATTTATAGTCGTTGAGAGCGTAATCGACAAGGTATTTATTTATGGTGAAGCACTATTTCAATATATGTTTAAATGAGTATAATACTTGCACTTGCAACAGTGTACTTAACCTAAAAATGTTTTTTTTTCAAGTTTTCATTTTAATTATATAATTTTGTATGAAAAAAAAATCTCCCAATTAATGTATGTAAGTGCTGGGCTTTGGTTTCGAATGCATTACTTTTGTACATGCATGTATTTTAGCTTATTTAGGTGGTAATTAGAAATTTATAAAGATTTAAAATATATTTAAGTCTGAATATGTTAAAAATCATTTAAAATTTTTTAAATGACTGTAATGAAGTCTATGAAATGTCCTCGTCATTTCCGAGGGACTAATCGTTATTTTTTATCATTGCGTGAAAAAGCTATCAATTATCAAGTAAACCAGTTTTTGTTATTGTTGCTTTTATTATTATATTTTTTTTTTTTATTAATTTTTTTATTATTTTCATTATTTTTTATATTGATTTTTTCGTCTTAAAGATCGATATAAGAGATAATGATTTTTATTTTATTGTTATTTTTTATCATTACGTCAAAAAACTAGCAATTATCAAGGAAAACAATTTTTGATATTTTCGCTTTTATTATTATTTTTTATTTCTTGTTTTATTATTGCCATTAGTTTTTATATTAATTTTTTTTGTGTTGAAGATCGATTATCGGGGAAACAATTGTTGCTGTTTTAATTATTACTTATTCATTTATTTTGTTTTGCTTGTTGTTATTATGTTTCATAATTATTTTTTTTTTTAATTTTCAGTGGAAATTTTAATCAGTTATAATGGCAACCATTTTTGTTGTTGTTGTTTTATTAGTTTACTTTTAATCATTTTCGTTATTTTTGTAATTTTTATAATATTTTTTAAATGTTAAATGAAACAATTTTTCTTAATATTATTATTTTCATTATTATTATTCTTATTATTATTATTTTTTAATATTATTTTTGTCAATATTTTTTTAATTTTTAAGTTAAATAATTGTTATTAATATTATTACATTCATTATTATTATTATATTTTAATATTATTTTTTGTTATTGTATATTTTTTTATCGTTAAATTATGTATGTATACATATACATATACATATTATGTATATTTTTTGTAACGAAAAAATGAACGATTTTTTATTATTGACTTTTGTTTTTAATTTTTTCATTTTTAGTGTTTCAATATTCACGTGAAAAATTTAATAAACCATAGGTGATAAATTTGTGTTATAGTTTTTATTATAATTACTATTTTTTGTCAGTTTTATTATTAAAGTTAAGTTTATAATTATTATTGTTTCAATTTTTAAATGAAATAAATGCTATTTTATTATTAGTTTTTTAATTCTTTTTTGTTATTGTATATTTTTTTATCATCGTTAATTAATTTTTGTATATATTTATTAAATTTTTTAAGCGAAAATGTGAACGATTTCTGTGTTAATGATTTTTGTTTTTTATTTATTTATTTTTTATTGTTGTTTTATTTTCGCATTTTTAAGTTAGAAAAAATTAAAAAAATATTAAAAAACTAAGAAACCGTAATTGATAAATTTTTATTGTGCTTTTAGTAATATTTATATTTTTTGTCAGTTGCATTGTATTTTTTTTTTTCCTTTTTAAGTATAACAATTTTTATTTTCATTTTTTATTATTTTTATCTTAATTTTGATTTTTGTTTTTTATGACATTTTTATTGTTGTTTATTTTTTTAATTTTTAAGTAAAAAAAATAATAAACAAACAGTGATAAATTGTTATTGTTGTTTTCATTATTATTAATATTTTTTATCATTTTCATTATTACAGTTATTTTTACATTCATGCGTTTTTTTTTTTAGTTTTTAGGTGACACAAATGTTATTATATTTTTTTATTTTTATCATTAATTCTTTTTTCTGATATTGTTGTTGTTGTTATGAATTTTTTATGGTGGTTATTATATGTACATATGTACATATATAAAAAATGTAAGAACCGATTAATTATTATAAATTATAATTTTTTTTAATTTAAGTAAAAATAGTTAATCAATTGCTGATAATTTATTATTATTATTGCTATTATTATTATTATTTATTATATTTATTTTTTTTTACAAGAGAAATCGATTATTAAGTGTTCAATTAATTTTATGATTATTATTTTTTTTACTGCAAAAATTCATCGTTTATTAAAATATTAAGTAGCATTATAATAATAAAAATTTTTTTTTGTATTTTTTTTTATAAATTTGTATTATTATTTTTTATTATTATCTTTTTTACCGCAAAAATTTACCGATTTTCATGCAACATTTGTTCAGAAAAGGTAATTCAGCAAACATTTCTATTATTAAGCAGATTCCGATTCACTTTACATTACAAATGTACAACAACATAGACTTCATGTATGTATGTACGCGTTCAGAATGCTACTAATTCGCGTTTAAAATATGTAGACATAACAGTCAAATACGAATTTTCGAAATTCCAGAGCGAGCATTTTAAGGTATTTATCGATTACTAAAATTAAAATCATGTTGTTTATACTCTAAGCACCTTGCAAATAAACTAATTTTAGCTGTTCGTCTTGTTTTCTTTTTCTTCTCCTCATAATCTTCGACTTTAGTAGCTAAATCTTTCTTGTTAAGGGCTCGAGAAGCTCGAGAAATATGTCTCAATTTCACTTTCCAAGTCAACTATTGCGTTCGAATTGCTTTTAAATGAAGTTACAGTTATAAAAAAAGATTCGAAAATGCCTTGCATATTGGTAAGCGTAATAAAATCTTAAAAACTGTCGCGAAAGGTAAAGACTTCAACACTTACTTTAGTGATATGGACGTAAATACTTATACTAAAGGCACATAACTAGTTGACGACACTTACTTAAGATGCACGCATGTAAGTATGTGTGTGTGCGTATGCATGCATGTAGTAGCAGTCAAATAAAGCAAAAAGTGTTTTTATTGCAACTGACTGACTTAGAGCATAAAATGTTAAGTAATGAGTATAAATTCAAGAAAAACATACAATATTATGCTTGAATGTATGTATGTAATAAACTTAGTATAACAAAAATATGTAAGTATGCACGTAAGTGAGTATATAATCTCGGTTCAGTTAATTGTTAAACTTATTGTAAACAGTCTTAAATTTTCGTTAAATTACATAACACAAATATGTAGGCATATCTGCATGTAAGTCTATATGTATGTAAGTATATATAACGACGAATAACATATAAATTTTTGAAGAAAATGCAACAAGTATGCAACTGCGCATACATGTGTGAGTATGTGTGTATCTAATTATGCGGCCGCAGTTTTCAAACTGCAGCACACTCACGGTATTTTAAGTGCCGTTAACGCTTAATTGTTTTTTTTTAATATTTTGAAGTTTCACATTAAATGCGCGCAGTCTCTTCGTTTTCGGTTATCGTTAACCGTTATAACATTATTTCGAGCAATCAATGATCAATTTGCTCGATGAGTCATCTGATGCATTTGCGCTAATATTGCCACCGTCCAATTTATTTGAGTATTTCGAGCGCCGTTTACTCGCCAATTGCGGCAGATCCGAGTGGTGTTTGCGCACGTGCACACCGAGATTGCCACGCTGCTTCGACTTGTACGGGCAGTAGGGGCATTGATGCGACGGTTCTTTGCCACCGCACTCGACATTCTCGTGGCGGCGCAATGTCGACTTCCAACGGTACTTTTTGCCACAATGACGACACTCGTAAATGGGTTCGGGACCCTCATTGCTGTTTTCGTTATTGCCGCCCTCTTGGCTACTCGTCGCGCCAAACGAGTTGGCACCGTTTTCAACGCCGAGCGTGTACTCTAGATGGCGGAATGCCTGCGAATGTGCACCGAACATGAACTTTTGCGAGTCGTCCGACATATAATCGGTATTTGAGGCTGTTAAATGTGGTGAGGACGAAGAAGCGCCACTCGGTTGGTAGACACCGGGCATGGAAGAGCTGTTATAAGTGGGTTTGGTACCCTCGACCAAGTGTATGTCCTCGAAACCGTTATAGCGTGAATCATCCTCGTCATCGCCATCGCCGGCGTCCATTTCATTTGCCGTATTCTCGGCTGCGCTTTCCGATTTGAGACGTCGTTGACGTAAAAAATTTTCCAATATTTTCGATGAAAACGTATTTGCGGCGTTCGCATCACCAACATTACCATTATTCGCATTGACTGGTCCGTTCATCTTCAGCAGCTCTTGCGTGCGCAATTGCTGTTGGAAATTATTGTAGCCATCACGTAGGAGTGCTGCGGCCAGCACGGCCGCCGGTGGCAAGACATCACAACCGGCGGGCATAACACCAGCTGGTGAGCCATTATTTTGACTGTTGAGTGCATTGGCGCGCTCCAAAGCACTACTCAAGGGCGCTAAAGAAGGGATTTGGGCATCGGTCAATGTGGGCACTGGCTTAATCACCGAGGAGCCGACACCGAGACCCGCATTAGGTAGCATGGGCATCACCTGTCCGGTTGTCGGATTTATAACGGGTTTTATATCGAGCGGCTCACCATTCGGTGTCACCACTACCGATGTTGGTATGGCATTTAACGGTGGCATTGTGCCGGCAGCAAATCCGTACAAATTATTGTCGGCGTTTGTGTTTGTAGCTTGCATTATATTTGCATTGTCAGTAGCTTGATGAAATGCTGCATGCTCAACGGTACCGTTATTCTCTGACGGTACCGCCATCTTTTGCTGTTGTTGTTGTTGTTGTTGTTCCTCTTTCGCAGCGAACAACATTTCATCATTTTGCAAGTTTTTTGGCTCGTTCACTGCAGCGGCGGCGCCTTTGGTGGCAATAGCCGCTATGCTCGATGGCTCGTGACCCTCAGCCGACGTCGGCGAAGTTTGTCTAAATTTGGGTGCTGCAGTCTGTTGGTTCTTTGGTGCATTAGCTACGTTTGCTTTGTACAGATTGATGAGCATATCTGACACATCCGTCATGGACATATTTTTCCGACTCAAATTCGCTGGCATAGTAACTCGCTCGGCTTGCATTTGCGGCGACAATCCGGGGACAAGCCCGGTCGCAGTTTCTGGCGGCATGGCGGCGCTGGCGCTTGTGCTGGCGTTGCGCACGTTGAGTCGCTTGGCGCCGTGTGTGTTGAGTATGGAACGCTGACATGATTTCTGTATCAAGACGCCTTGCGGTGAGGTGTTCTCCTTGTGCGGCTGCGCTGGTTTGCGGCTAAAATCTGAAATACGCAAATTGTGTGATTAAAAATTTATGAAAATTAAATTTCTGTTAAAGCAAACATATGTATGTACATATATGTAAATGTGTATGAAATTGATGCTGCGTGAAGAAATGAGGTTAAATGCGTATGTAAAGTGAAGGGGTTAAGCATGCAGTGTACAAAAAAATTATATTGGTTAATATTATTATTAAACTATGAATGTCTAAACATTAACAATAATAAAAATAAAAGTTAAAAAAAATATTAATTATTAAATTCAAATAATTAAACAAAAATTCGCATGCACAATAAAAATACAAAAATAAAAACAAACAAATAAAAACGCTTAAATATAATTATAAAAATTTATATAATATAAAAAATGTTGTATAACTAAAATGAAAATAAAACAACAATGTCGTGATTTTTTTTATGTATTTAATATATTTTATGGCACAGTGCAGCATGAATCGCATGAATGTTGGTGTTTTGTCAAAAGAATATAAATATAAATAAATTTAAACTTTTTACAATGTTTAATATAGTTTTTATGATTTTATCGAATATAACACAAAAAAAAATATATAAAAAAAAATTATAAAAAATTATTAAACATAATTAAAAATAATTAATAATGAAATAAATATAAATTTAAAAGATATTGAAATTGAATGTTTAATTAGACTATAATTAACCTGCAATTATGTTATAAATGCTATAAAATCAATTTTAAGGTATAAACAAATATTAAAAAAAGAAATTGTAATAACTTATATATTAACTTAATCTGCTTGCTACTTAAAACACAATAATGCTGTATATAACAATTATACAATTATAGCCCAAATAATATAATTATTAATAACAGTTATAACAATAATAGCATAAACAGTAATAATAAGAAAATAATAATATTTATACTATTATTATTTCATTATTATTACTATTTAATATAATTAATAGTAATAAAATAATAATAGCCAAAAATATAATCATGATAATAATAACGTGGGAATAACAATAACCTAAATAAAAATATAAAAAATAAAATAATTATATTCAGAGATTAGAAAATATTTTTAACGAAGTCCCTCCTCTCAGATCACTTTGAGTAATTTAAAGATGCCTTAGAGAACCCCGTCCCCACGACAGTCGGGTCTACGGAACCGGAATGAAACCGGATTTATTATCCGGTCAAGAACTGTCAACTTGGCAGAATTCTGCCACTTCCACAACAACAATATTCCTTAGAGAACCCGAGTTTGTTCGGTATGTTTGTATGGCAGCTATATATGGTCCGATCTAAACAATTTCTTCTGTGCAAAATTTTGTTAAGATATCTTGTCAAAAACAAAGGCTTTTCATAAAATTTCGATCGTTCAGTTAGCTTAAAAGCTATTTGTTATAGTATTCCGATCACAATAATTTCTTCGAATATTGCATAGATGTCTTGGGCAGTCATCCTTCCGGAATTTCTTGAAGAAATATTATCAAATACAAGCACTTGATTCCGATCGGAAATTGTATCGTTGCTTCGGATAATTATCCATGCGAAATTTCTTGAAGAAATCTTATCAAATAAAAACGCTTCTCATACAAGGCATTGAATCCGATAGGTTGTTGTTGCTGTAGCGGATAAAAATATGACCGAAGTAATTTAGAGGAATAGTGCCGAGTTGACAGTCCTTGGTCCAGTCGTGGACCCGACCCTACTATAGGAACCGATCGGTCAAATTATATGGCAGCCATATCCTACAGTGATCCGATATCAGCAGTTCCAACAAATGAACAGCTTTTTGAGGAGCTAAACACATGTGCGAAATTTCTGATTAATACCTCAAAAACTGAGGCACTAGTTCGCGTGTATGCCCTCTTCAGAGTATAAATATTTGAAAGAAACTGCAATTCAGCGCAAATTATTATTTTTTTCTTAAGTGAATCCTGTATTAAAATTGTATTTTTGTGCTTGTTGTGACTAACACATTCTTCAAGAATTTTTCAAAAATATATGTTGTGGAACATATATGCATGTACATTTGTAGCAAGCCTCCGTAAAAACATATAAAACTAAGCTTCGCGACATATAGTACATTTGTAATTTCCATCATTATATTCTAAGCCGTGTTTTGTTACGAAAATATTGAGTTTTTTCATTTAACACACTTATGTGGAAGTTGTGGAACATATGTAGCAAGCTTTCATAAAATTATATAGTATTAAGCGCTGCCACGCTCATTTTATAATTGATATGATTTTACTACAAGTCGAGTTTTTAAGAAAAATATTGAGATTTGGGGGGTTTTCAGCGTTTTGTGGAACATATACAATATATGTGACCAAATTCGTGATTTCTATTTGCTGTAACAGTGTTTGCTAACGAATAGATTGCAAAAATTTTACAACAGATTTTAGATTTTTATATATGTATGTATGTATATTATATAAATCTGAAAGTACAGGTGAAAAATACACTTGTGCAACAAGTTACGCTTGGCTATGAAAAATACAGCCCTTTACGCTTGAAGTTCGATATTTTACGTTAAATACAATATTTAGAAAAAAATTATACTTATTTGCAATATTTAAATATCTTTTCCCTGTTAACTTCGTTCAAGTGCGAGTTTTTGGCTTTAAATATAGTAATGTATGCAACAATTTGGATGATAATCACTATGGAAGTTGTGCAAACTATATGATCAGATGATTTGTTGTTAATTTGCTATGCTTCGACGACATAAGGCTTATTCCCATACTAACTTACGAGTCAAATAACGCCTGCAGGTAGTTTGAACGCTGTTAGTTGCATATATACATTTACATACATATATATAAATATGTGATTTTCTGTAGAGCTTGAGCTTGTTGCCTTATCCTGGTTTTCGAAATTTCCTGCGAAAAAGAAAGACAAAAGAGAAAATAGATTAGTTTTGCTAAGGTACTGAAACCGGTTTCACAATGTTGTCACTTTCGCTGGCACGTAACGCTAAATCTTGACCTAGAAAAATAGAAAGATAGAGAAGAGAATAGATTAGAACGGTGTTATAACATGTGTATGTGTGCGTGTATGCATAGATATTTGTACAAATGTGTTTGTGTATCTATGCATATGGCACGGCGGCAGTGCTGAAACACAGGATTGCTGCTTGACGCTCGGTGTGTAGCTGTGAGTATTCAGTTTGGAAATGCATTTATTTTGCAGATTCGGCTTAATTAACCAATGAATGCATTTTTATTTACTTTAATTTAGTTGAAAATATTGATGTGGGCAAAATTTTGTTGCTATGAGTAATAATTTTATATACAATTTTAATTTTTTTTATATAAATTTTATTTTAATTTTAAAATGTAATATTCAATATTTAGTTTTGAAATTCATTTGTTGAATAAAATGTGTTTTTGTTTGAAAAAAATGTGCTTTAAAATAACTGTATGTATTTTTCTTTACTTTACATGCACAAAATTGTCTCGGCAAATAGTTTATTTACTGTTTTTATTTATTTCTTATTTACTATAAGTTATTTTCTGATTTTTTATATATCACTGCACTTTGAAAATATTTTTTGCACTTGTAGCTCGCAAGTAGGCTTTGCACACTCTTTGTTTTTTGGTTTTTTTTTTATATTTTCACTATTTATTTTGCATTTTGTTACACAAAAAAGTTTTATTTAAACAATATATAAACTTTATTCATACAATAATTATACGAAAGCACCGTAATTAATTAATTAAAAGTTTATTGTAATATTAAAACAAATTAAATAATATTTTTACTGTCAAAAATTGTATATAATTGTTTTAGACTAATTTTTAAAAGCACTTCATACCAAATAATTTTTTTTTTTCTAAATTATGAAAATAATTTTTGTATTATACTTTTAAAGCTCCAGAAGCTTTAGTTAATTTTAATTATTTCCATACGACACACAGCTACACACAAAACGTAAAGAAGCGTCGCTACGGTACCACTCGTGTTTCAGCACTGCGCTTACGAAAAAAATATTTAACTTAATTTTCTAAGCGTTACTTCGATTTTCGTAGAATCACAGGCATGCATCCGTAAGTATATCTTCATATATGTTTGTATGTATGCATGTGCGGCGCTGTGTGCATACAAAAGCCTGCATATATGCATTTCAAACGTAAACCCACACGCGCACACTAACATGCATATAGAAAAAGGTCGGAGACAAAATAACGTCGATCACAGAAGCTATTTTCAGTCCTGCCACAGAGGATATACACAACACTGCAAAGATCACCCAAATTCACACACACACATACATATACATATATGTAACTAGCTAGCTGCATAGTAAATCTGGCTGTATATGCGCAGGCGGTGTCCACACACTGTTGCACCGCTGCAAGCAGCTGCCGTTGTATTGTTGTTGTTGTTGCGCCTGACTTTATCGCAAATACCTGCATGTTGTATGTAAACATACATATATACATATATAAACATTTTTCCATGTATACACAAACCGAAATCTAGGTCTGAAGTTATCCTTGACACCAGCATAAGAGAAAGAGAGAAAGTTTGAGCATGCGCCATATATACCCTGCAACTAAAACATATACATACACACAAGCACACATATATGTATGCATGTATGTTTAAATAAATGGAAATGCAAGCAGGAAAAACGCTTTGCAAGCCTGTTGCAAGTGTTCATGCGACAGGATCGGCAAAGTGAGGCATGTTTTCCAAACTGCAAGGCAACTATACACCTACATACATACATGCATACATATGTATGTATGTGTGTTCATTTTCCAAATGTACAAATAAGCCTTTGCAAGCAGCGTTTCGACTTCAAATTTGTTGTTTTCAAGCACAGGCGACACATATACACACACATACACATGCATATGCAGCAGCAAAAGTGCACATTTGTGTTTGGATGTAGGCAGCTAGTAGGTACTAGAATATTTGGAAAACAATTGCAGCTATTTCTGGGAATTGCTGCCTTTCTGCGACGGCTGTATCTACGATTTTCGTTGTATTCGATACGATTTTCCAACATGAGCACAGTTGGCAAAAGTTAAGAAACCGACTGTTGATCCTTTTTGTATGCATCGCAGTACGTGCGTATGTATGTAGCGTATAAGTGTAGCTACATATACAGTGAGGCAGCGCGATTAATGTGCCCAAAGACAAACTTGGCAAACTGGAAAATAGTTTTCAAAGCCTTACGTAGGCAGTTGTGTGTGTACATAAGTTGTGTGTATGTATATATTTATATTTCAAGTGTATGTATCTACAAAGAAATGTGTACAAATAGCATTGCACATGCATTTAAACATATGCTTAAACAGAAATTTGCAGTTTTTCATTAAAATTTCGTTTTTAATTTTTCATTTTTTTCATTTTATTTTATATGTTTTATTGGCCAAAATATTAAAAATTACTGTTTTTAGCGGAATTTAACTGAGCTTGTTTTTTAAACGTGCAGAATTTTCAATTTCCGTGCAAAGATTTTGTATGTTTGTTTAAAGTTTTGAAAATTATGCACACTTATATTAATTTTTTGCTACAAACTACTGGTTGTTGGTATTTAATATATGCTATACATATACCTACATATGTACGTACATATATAGTTTAGTATATAAAAACTTATTTTAGGTTGTATTACTTTTAATTTGTTTCTATTTCGCATTTTTGTTCAAGATAAACATATTTATAAGCAGGGTTATGTTAAAAAATAATTGGATTAGCATTTGTATATGCATACATATATTATGTTATTATGTAATTCAGAAAAAACTTTATAAAAAAATATTTATGAAATTGCTAAACCAAAATACCGGTTTAAAATATTAAAAATAAATTTTTTAACCCAAATAAATATTCAAATTTTTAATTTAAAATCATTTATATTTATAGTTATAAATTTTAATATTATTATTATTTTTTTATTTATTATTATTATTTTTGAATTGAGATTGAGAAATTAACCATTTTAGCCCAAATAAATATCCCAAGTTTATCATTTAAAATAATTTATAAAATCCGAAGTGGACGAAAAATGAACGTGAGTTGGAACCGATACAAAAACCTGTTGTGAAATGAAATATAATTTTTCCTTCTCAAATATAAAGCAAAAAAAAAATGTTCTACATATTTTAATCAAAACGAAATGTTACATAAAACGAAGCCATCTGGTGGCGAAACGGAGTTCGCCGGGTTTGCTAGTAATTTATAATTATAAAGCTATTATTTTTTATTTAAATTTCGTCGCGCCGAAAATGGCGTTAAAAAACTGAAATTTTTGAACACAAATTTTTTTTATAAAAAAATTGCAACCCTGCTTACATAAAGTATGTACAAATGTATATATATGCATTTATTAGAATGTACATATATATTTCATTACATTTGGCAGCAGTATTATTTCATTTTGAAATCAAATTATACATAAACATATACGTATATATATATATTTTCCCGTAGCTCCTAGGTGGAACATAAGGACTCTCAGACATAAACATATACATATATATATAAACTAAAGCTTGCGGAACAAATAGTACTTAATTAGACGACTACAACAAGAAAAACATAAAACACAACCAAAAATGTACACATACATATGTATGTATATTAATGTAACTTCAATAGATGTCAGCACTTTCACGAATACAAACTATAAAATTTTCCAAAACAACCGTTAAACAATCTACTACCTCGTTAATAACATAAATCTCGCACAACAATTTTATAAAATTTACTTTTTCAAGTTTTATTATTAACATAAAAAACTTAAACAATCTGCCATTGTAACAAATTTGGCTTGCTCATAATAGTACAGTTATATATTTGATAGTTGAAACATTCTGTTTTGTTTACAGGGCACTGTTACGCATATTTCATTACTTTCTATATGTGTATGTATGTAAAAATATGTAAGTTGTTGTGGCGTTGCTAAAGTGTGAAATTAAACATATCACTTGAAATAATTCTTAGCATTTTTGTCTAAAATGTTCTACAATACAAAATAAGTATATGAGTATGCATGTTGGTCTATGCTTTTTTCTGTCTGCGCACAGGCCCCAAAACAAAAATGCATTATAATTTTATTTAATTTTTAATTTTAAGTTACGCTCAGTGGCTTAATTAAAGCTGTTTTATTTAGTCAACACGCGGCAAGTATGTATGTACTTATACCAAAGCTCGTATGTACATATGTATGTAATAGTATCGGTGGCTTATATCAAAACCGAATGCTCCTTGCGCATGTGCTCATTGAGAAAAGCTTGCGAGCGATAGACACGCGAGCAGAGTGGACAACGATTGGTCTCGAATTGCGAAAGCCGCTTCGAGCTTTGTCGCGGCAACTTGCCCGACCGATTTGCATATAAACTATCTGTATTGACGAGCAGATTTTTACGCAAAGTCGGCATGATGCGCTCCAACGATTGCACCGACGAAATGGAGGCCAGTTGTTGTAGTGCAATGAGCGCGGTTGGATTGTTGGCGATGCCTTGTTCGTCGGCCGCCGCGGTTAACGATGTGCCCACATGCAAATCGGCTTTCAATGCATTCTGTTGTGCCTCTATGAGCGAGCCGCCGCTACTGCTGTTGCTGCTGTCGTAATTGGTGTGGCATGACTGTTGTTGTAGCTCAGCCAATGCCGCCGTTGTCAATTTGCTTTTACTGGTCGCTGCATTGCCGAGATTTGCCGAATCGCGTCGTGTTTGGCGGCGCAAATTGTACTTACTCGTGGTGATCGTTATGCTGTCCAAGGAGATGGTGTCTGGAAAATAGCAGAAAGTTGTTGAATTTAAGTGTTGGTAAAATTATAAGTATAAATATGTACCTACATATATATAATTTATATATACATATATAAAAGCATGTGCTTAAATAATTTACGTAAGTATGAAAAAATATAAAGTAAAAAATTATCAATTTAAATATGTAGTTGCATTGAAAAAATAATGAGCGACAGCGTAGAAAAATAAGAAAGCAAAAAATTAAGAGTTTGCACACATTATATTTTATATTACACATATTGAAATGACATACATAAAATGTAAATAAATATTTTTATATAATATATAACTGCCTATATACACCAATTTTTAAGAAATTACATTAAAGTATCCGAATTTTCATAAAAGTTCACTATTTTTGGTAAATCACAGACTGTTTGTGCTTAAAAGCTCTTAGGTCAACATTAATATCCCAAATTCATTAATTATTTTATAACTATTGCAATTTTATTTAACCTAATCAAATACAATAACAAAATTTTTAATTTTAAAATTATAAATTCTTAAACTTTTTGTGCTTAAAAGCTTTTTTAATATTTATATTAAACATTTTATTCTACCTAATCATCAAATCAAAACGAATTTTCATAAAAGCTCACTATTTAAGGTAAATCAAAGACTTTTTGTGCTTAAAAGCTCTTCGGTCAACATTATTTTAATGTTATAATAATTCATTAATTATTTTATAATTATTGCAATTTTCTTTTACCTAATTAAATACAAAAAACTATTTTTTAAATAATAATAATAAATTTTAATATCTACACTTTTTATGGTTCAAAGCTTTTCGATCGAAATTTAAATTAGATTTAAATTAATATAATAAATTCAATAATACCAAAACAACCTTTTTAAAATAGAAATATATAGTTCCAAAACATTTTGTTATTAAAAGCTTTTCCGTCAGCATTTATATTAAAAGTCAATAACTATTCCATAAATATTGCATTTTTATTTAGCCGTAAGCCTAGTTGCAACCTCAAAGTGAACAATTACTTGACTGCTACGATAATTTTTAAGATATATGTATGTACATATACAATAAAAAGCTGTAACTTTATATAATATATGTATATATTTTTTTATCATCAAAAAAGTGCATTTTATTTTACAAAAAACTATACAACGATTCTGACATTATTTACTCGTATGCTTTAAGTTCCTGTCACATAAGTTGAAAAATATTAGTTTTCGAAAGTGTAACTATTTAAGAGACAGGTACTGCACTGTAGAATGAAAGACAACAAACAAAATGCCTTGACCTTCAAAGCATGAAAGTCTTTTGTTTTGTTGGTATTTATATTACTGTACAATGCAAATGACCATAGACCTAAATAGTAAAATAAAAAAAAATTTCTCAAGCTAAAATAATCTAAAATTACCAAAATCCCTCATATGAAAATCCATTATTTGTCCACTAGGTAGCAGTAAATTCATATGTGTATATATATTTATATGCATAAATTGTAGTAACTGTCTATTACAATACAAACAAAAATAATAATACAACATTCTTCCATTTTTTTAATATCAAAATAATACTTAAAGTAAAGTGTTAATTTCAGTCATCCCATAAATAAATATGCAGCCACGTGTTTGTTTCATTTCCAAATGCAAAAACACGAAAGTCCAGCTCACAACTCGTTTTGTGTTGATACCTAAAAAAGAGAGACAAATATTAGTTTTGCATTCATAAATTGTTTTTACACATTTCAACAAGTAATTCACATACATATTTACATTATTTACGTTCCACACCCTGTTCATTAAATAGAAAGCTCGCTTTTACATACATAGTACATATGTGTTTAAATTTTATTTGTATTTTTGTAACTGCTTGAACATCACACTCGTCTATTAACACTAATGATTTTTTATATATGTATTTGTAGAAGAAAATATGCCTCTTTACACTTCAATCAATAAATACATATATATTAAATAAATGCATAAAACGCTGCCTTTTGACGTCTTACGACACAATAGCTGCCAATATTGACCAAGCTTAAAAAAAAATAGTTAACTAATAAACAGCACAGAATTTGTTGGTGAATTTCACTTACTTATAAATACACATACATACAAATATCGTATTTTATAATATATTGCTGTTTCTCTTTTTTTATTTACATTAAAATTATGATGCCTTATTGTTGTTGTGGAGTTGTAACTGCTCAGAGGCTTACGTTCAATACACACACATCAGTACATTTATTTAAAGTATTATTATTAATTAATAATATTATTATTATTAATGTTTAAAATATTTAATTTTAAGTTTTTTGGCTTGTTAAGTTTACTTCGATTAATTCATATGTCTATTTTAAAACATATGTTTTACTTCAGTCTACATATTACACAGATTCTTAAATAGTAATCAATAATAAATAATTTTTACATTAGTATTTACAATAGTTAGAATAGCCACTGGTAAATACAAACAAGGATTTCGAGCGACAAAGGCGAAATATAAGTAAAATATGGGTCGAGATAGTAAAAACATAATGAATAAAAATAAAATAATAATAAAAAATAAAATTATAAAATGAATTAAAATGCTTTCAATTTTAATTGAATATATAATTTATAAATGAAAAAATTAATTTACAAATAGAAAATTAAGATACTGTTAATTTAAAATAAATAAATTTAAAACAAAATATAATTAATCAAGACAAATAGCAAAAAAAAATAGTAACAATTTTAATAATACAGTATAAGAAATATATATAATTTATACGACAAAATATATAACAGAAAATAGAAAAAAATACTGTTCGTTTATAATAATAACCATACTAGTAAGCTGGATGTTAAAATAGCAAAAAAAAATATTTTTTTATGTTTTGAAATTTTTTTAATAAAAATATATTTGGGATACTCACAACGTGTCATAAAGCATCGTAAAATCATAGAATCATTAATTTTTATACCAGTTTAAAAAATTTGTTGTTGGATTGCATACTAAAACAAGTTTACGCAAATACAACTCTGAACGCTATGTTTTTGGATCGTTATAACTTATAGCTTTATGAGACTATGTGAAACCCCTAATTAATATGAAAAAATATTCAATGCACAAAAATTAAAAAAAGGTATTAAAAACATAAATATTTTAATTTGAAAATTATTAAATAAGAATTTAATTTTTTAAACAAGAACTATTAGATGTTTGAAAAGCGTAAAAAATTAAAATAAACTGTTTTAAAGGAAAAAATATTTTGAAGAATTGTAAATAAAAGTTATACACGTATGGTAGTGTAAATGGAAAAAATATAAAAAAATAGTCAATACAAAAAAATTAAAGAAAAAAAATGTATTCAAAATATAAATATATTTTTTTTGTTAATTTTTAAGTACTGTTAATAAGAACTAGTAGTATGTGTAGCATATTTGAGAAGTGTAAAAAATTAAAAATAGCTGTTTTAAAGTAATTGTAATAAAAATTAAGCTCTTCACCGTTAAAAAATTAATCTATATAATAATTCAGTAAAAGCATTATAGTTCCTTTTAATATGTGTTATGAAAAGTTTCATACACTTACTATAAAAATTACAGTAAAAATTAAAAATTTATTAAAATAAAAAAATATTTTGTAAATAAAATTATGCGCTTAATAAAATGCAATAATAATCTTAAAAAAATATAATAATTAACTTGTGGCATTATAGTACAATTTAATATACTATATAATTAAAATTTCTATAATAATAAACAAATATTGAAAAAAATATATGATAATAATCTTAAGAAAGAAAACTCAATATACTAATTAACTAAAGCATTGTAATTCAATTTAATATTTCTTATGAAAAGATTCATTCAATTACTATAAAAAATTACAGTAAAAATTAAAGAATATTAAAAAAAAATTAAAAAAAAAAATAAATATTTATATTAAATATAAATATTTATAAAAAAAAGAAATAAATAATATTTTGTAATAAAAATTATGCTCTTAATAAAATATAATATATGTTATGAAAAGTTACATTGGTTTACTATAAAATATTTAAGTTAAAATTTAAAAAAATATATGTATATAAATACTGTTTTTATCTTTTGGAATACTGTTAATTAATAAAGACCAGCAAAATTAACACTAAGTTTTAAAAGACTTTTAATAAAAATTACACTTAATAAAATATAATAATAACCGTAGAAAAATTCAACCACAAAGTATTTTCACATAACTTTCTGTATTCATTTAATTTGTTCACAAATGGCATTATAGTTCATATTCATATATGAGAAACTTGTAAAACTTAATTAAGTAGGAAATGTTAAATAAATTTGTAATATTTTAACACGTTGGCTTCCCGTTCTCTCACTAGTAAATACGACACAAAACAGCCCCAGGCGCAACGGTATCTCTGGTGATACACGCTTAGGCTAAAGCGCAACATGTAATGGAAGTAGATTTTTGTCGTGATCACCGGTAATACGCTGGGAGCCAACGTGTTAATGTTGAAAATATAAACTCGAGCTAGACAGAGAAGCTTCAAGTAATCAAAAGTATTTTATTATACCAAAAATTGGTATAAATTGAAAATCTGGTCTTGAACAGTCATGTACCATATGTTGTACAAGTGTCGCAGATTTTTTGAAAATATGACCAGCATGATTTGTTGATCAGTAATGCATACAAACAAAAATAGTTTTAATGCATTATATGGGCCTCATAGTTTCAAGTTGGTAAGTTTCAAATATGCTAAGTAGCAATTGTAATAGAAAATATATTTCAAATAAATACCAAGTCTCATCAAAAACATTTATAATATTAAAAAAAAAAAAATATATAAAAAAGTATATGAACATTCAATTAAAAATAATCAACAAAAAACTTTGAAACTTTCATCAACAAAAAGAGAAAGAGTTCGATACCCCAAGGTTTAATTTAACACCAGTGTGTGTGCTTGGGAAGTGTCGCTTAAACGCAACAATAAATAAACCGTTAAACTACAGCTATCAACTGGCTACTAAATATAAATTAATTTGCACTAATTCGTTAAGATTTTGCTACTTCAAAAGTTCTCATTTAAAAGTAATTTAAATGCTACTAGAAACCGCCATTTTATTCGCTGCTTAAACGTTGGTCCAACAGCATATCTTCACCACTCTGCCCCGCATGCTTCTGCGAGACATGCTTACGCAAATCCGATTTGTATTTGCACTTATGCGGACAGAATTGACACGCGACTGTTGGCGCCACACCGCACTCGTAGCGCTTGTGACGTTTCAGGGAGCCCTTAATTTTGTACGACTTGCCGCACAAATTGCAAACATACTGCAGCTGAACTTCGTTGGCGTTGGGCACCAGTATCTTTGTGGGGCAATGCATAAGCGGCAACAGTTGCTTGTCCTGCGCATCATGATTTTGCGATTTGTGCTCCTCGATTTGTTCCGCCTCTTGCTGCTCGAAGGCGTTGAGCACCGTGTCGCTGACCGCCTCAATGGCGGCCTTGTCCAACAACTCCAGCTCACGCGTGTTGCGCAACACTTCCTGCTGCTGTTGCTGTTGTTGTTGTTGCTGTTGGCGCTGTTGCTGCTGCTGCTTCTCACTTTCCACCAATGCGTTGATGACTTGCGATGTGTCCGCCGGCAAGCCATCCACCGCATCGTATTGTATAACGTTGCGCAACATCATCTTCTCTTGGATTGTGTCGATTTTTATGAACTCCGTCTGCTGCTGCTGCGTCGTCTGTTGCCGCTGCGGATGGTGATGGTGGTGATGTTGCTGCACCACCACACCCGTGCTGAGGCAATCATTCAGTGTTAAGTGTTGTTGTGTGTTCTGCTGGCGATTCGACTGTTCCACGTGCGTGGCTGTGATATTAGTTTGTTGTGCCACCGTCACCGTGGGATTTAAACGCATATCCTTTACAATGTGTATGCGCTGCTTGGTACCGGCGGTGGTTAGCGTGCTCTCCGCGGTGTGTAGCAGTTGATGGTCCGCCTCGGGTATAGTGTACTTAATGGCGTTACGCATGGTTTCTGTGGGTATTTCGACCACAACTGTGGCACCGGCCAGTAGATTGGCCTCGCTGGAGTTACCCTCGTCCTGTTGGTGGTGCAGCGCTTGGTGCTGATGCACCGGCAACTGCGTATTCGCCACACTGGAAATGGTGCCGGCCGCATTGGTGGCGGTGTTCTGCAACGAATAGGGTACTGTCTCCAAGATTGTCCAATAACCATCGGAAGTGCCTGAAATTTACACAAAACAAAATAAATGATCTCATTAAAATGCGGGAAATAATGAATGGGTGATACGTTTGCAGCTATGTGCAAATGTTGTGAAAAATATTTGAATGACTTGCAAAGATGGCAAATTAGTAGAGCTCGGCTTTCCAGTTTAACCTTACTTTTTATTACACTCTTACTTATTCTTATTATTTCACATATTTTCATAATGTTTTTTTGTTTTGAAATATACATATATATATAGTACAAAAATTTGCAACTGTAAGACAATTTTTTTTATTTGATTTGTTATTTATTTTATTTAGCTTTACCATTTACATACACAAAACCTTAAAAAAGTACCACACATACTTATGTTGAGACAACATTTTGTGTTTCGCTGTATTTTAATTAAAAAACAAAAAATATTTTTTATTTATAAACTAACTTATATATATAAATATTTTCTTAAGTTAAACCCAGGCCTATACGAAAACTATTTGTTATTAAAGAACTGTGGCAAGGATCACGCACTCGTAGCAATTTTTTTTTAAATAAAAATAATAATAATATAAATTATGGTTAACAACTGCTTGTTAAGCAGCTGTGGCAATTCAGAAATTGGCAAATGAAAATAGACTGGAGATGTTTATATTAAAAAAGTAATATTTTTATGAAAAGATGAATATTGAAATCTTCAAAATTAAAATTAAAATTATTTTTTCCACATTTTAATATAAACAAAATCGATATTTTTAAGCAATTTTTTACTGAAATTTAAAAAAGTTAAATATTAGATAAAAAATAAATAAAAAAGTAATAATCCAAATAAATAACAAAAAATAAATTAGATTTAAATTTAAAAATTAGTGTTTTTTGGTGTTGTCATAAATTCTTTAGTTTATAAAAAGGTAAATTTAGAAATATTTAAAATTAAAAAAATTCATTAGGAAAAAATCGATATTTTAAAAAAAATTTTAACTGAAATGGAATATACAAAAATACTTGTTGTCAGATATTAGATAAAAAAAAATAAAATAAAAGTAATAATCGGTTTTTTTAGTTTATAAAAAGATAAATTTTGAAGTATTTAAAATTTTAAGAAAAAAAACTGTGCCGCCCTAGATGCAAATACAATTTTCCAGCATTGAATACATTTAGATATCATATAAAAAATAAAACAATACATATTAATCAAAAAAATTAAACCAATAAAAAAATAGAATATATATTTTTCTATTTAAAAAAGTAATATTTTGTAGTGTCGTCATATGTTTTTATAAAAAAATAAATATTAAAAATATAAAAATTAAACAAAAACAAAAAAAAATAAAATAAAATAAAAATAAATAAATAACAAAAAATGTATAGTTAAAAAAATTAATGTTTTGGTGGTGTTTTCATAAGTTCTGAGATATTTAAAATTAAGATCAAACTAATTATGCTCTGTAAATACATTTTTTTATATTATTTATTAGAAAGCCAATTCGATTAACTGAAATTATATAAATAAAAAAAATAATAAAAAATTAAAAATGAAATGAAATGAAAAAATAAAAAATCATAATATAAGAATTAATAAAAAAATAATTATAAAATAATAAAATTATTACTCTCACTTTCATTATACTTTCAACAAAAAATTATATTATTATATATAGCAAATAACTAAAAAAAAATGGAACAACAGTTACTGTAACTTTCATTATCCATAGAAAAGAAATATGTAGCAAACAGTCTAAATATTGCACGCGAAAATTGTTAGGTTAGTTTTCACAGGGCATATTTTGCGGCAAGTTGCCTGACATTACACTTCGAGTGTGGCCTTATCACATAAAAAAATAATTAAATATTTATTTATACATACATACGTGTACCTATACATTTTGTAAGGCTATAAATAACAGTTAAACAATGTTTAGCAAAAAAAATGGCAAGATTCATTGAGATTTGACAAAATAAGTATAAATTTAAAATTGTGTCAAGCAAATACGTTGAATACACTCGCACTGCAGCGAGATGTCATTTAAAAGCATATAACAAAAATTAAGTGAAAAGAATAGCAAAATTACAAAAATATTTACATAGAATGCTTGCAAGCCTACGTTTCATATTGATTAACAAATTATAAATTGGAGCCTTAAAATTCCTGAGCGATCAGCAGAACCGATAAAATATTTGCATATATGTTTTTTATGTACATATATGCTTATGTTTTAAAACTAATATTCTGTAAAATAAAATTATAAAATTTAATTAAAGTTAAATGTAGTTTACTGTAGGTAGAACTTATTCGAAATAAGTACGAAGAGAACAAAAGCTTAGCGTCGCTTCGTATTCGCTTCCATACGCTTTGCTTCAATATTGTACAAATATGCGCAAATAAAAAGTTTAAAATTTTTTTAAAAATTTGCAGTTGTTTTTAGTGTTCTCAATCTCAATTTTTGAGTTCTTAAAGTACCACAAAATGTTTAGAGGTTGTAAAAATTTTATATGAAATTTCAGGTTATACACGAACTTCAAAGTGTCAAATAAACATATCAGCGGCGCCAAAGCATTACTTTTAATTAAGAATAAATTTGAAAATTTCTGTGAATAGAATTTGAAGCGCAGTTCGTGAAAATGCATACAATGTTGTTTTTGGACTTTTCGAATAACTATAAAGTAATTACCAAACTAAATGCACGTTTAGTAATTGGTGAGCGCAGTCTTAACCCAAATTTATTTTTAATGCCTTGCCACTCTACAGTCGCAACAAGTATTTACAGTGAAACCTCGATATGGGGAACTTATTTTGGGAATGTTTTTAATTTTTTAAGATAATATATGCCTTCTGACTAATAAGAATTTTAGAAAAAAACTTGTAAATGTTCAGACATGTTTTTAAAGCACTACATTGTGTGTTTTCTTTTTTTTAATATTAAATTTTTAAAAGTTATTAAAAAGCGATTGTAAAAAATTAAAATTAATTCAAAATAATATTGCAATAAAAACAAAAACTACAACCCTTTAAAGCCTTTTTGCGAAATTTTTCCTAATAACGTATTTTTTTCCATCAGAAGTTTAGCATTAAATTTTAAAATATTAATAATAATAATAGCTACTAAAAATAAAATAAAAAATAACCGAAAATTAATTAAGAATAATTTTCAAATTAATTTTATATTTATATATAAATTATTAATTATTCAATATTAAATATTACTCATATTCACATTTTTAATTTTAATAAATCTCTTGCAATATTAAATATTATAAAATTTACTCTGTATTTTTTAGTTAAAGCAAAAATTATTAAATATTTTTTATTAGATTTTAGAAAAATATTTCTAATTAATTTTATATTTATTAATTATTTATATTTATTTATTAATTATTAAATTATTCAATATCAAAAATGTTCTTCTAAATTAATCCAAATAAGTGGTAATTATTAAATTATTACTTTTTCTTTTAAATTTTAATAATTTTTGAAAATAATTAAAATATAGTGAAAAGTTTATTTTAAAAATGTAAAATTATTTGTTTACTTTTTTTAAATAAATAACTATATTTTATATTCAATCATTTTTATTAGCTCTATATATAACAGAATATATAGAGAATTTCAAAAATTAAAAAATTATTTGTTTACTTTAAATAAAATTAAAAAAAAAAAAAGAAAAATATATTGTTTCATACTTCGATAGATTAGATATTAGAAAACATCTCTCTAAAAGGACTTTTAAGGAATTAAATATGTAATATTTTTAAAAAATTCGACAAAAAACTAATGAAAAATCGGCATTTCTTTGAGTACCCGCAATTTCATGAATTTATTTTTCAGTTTTGCATCTTCTTGAGATAACTTCGCAGTAAACCAAAATCCAGCATTGTTTTTTTCAGATGATCACAAGGGTAGAAACCATGGCGACGATGTATTGTTGCATTTTTTGTTAAATTGTTAGTTTTATTTCGAAGTATTCATTATATCGAGTTTTCACTGTACTTACTTGGTATGCGCGTGAATTACTTGCACTTACGAACTTGTGGCACACTAATAAGATTAATAACAAGAGCTTAAAAGACTGCAAATTCACAATCACGTCAAAATAAGTGTAAGCGCCTAAAACTGCACTACATATTTAAAAAAATTATGTATTTGACTAATATTCCCTGCTTCTTAACGTCACTTATACGCTCAATCATCTTCATCATCATAGTTATCGTCGTCATCGTCATCACTTTCCTGCAAAATGGGCACAGCGGTAATGGTCAGGTCTCTGCTGCCCAGGCCGAAGCCAAAATATTCCACATCGAGTAAGGCGTTAACCGGCATGCCCTCAACCTCACCGTCGCCCTCACCATAGACACCATCATAGTCCAACGTATGCTCCTCATAGCGGGCTGGATCGTCACCTTCCTCTTCGGTGCGTATCTCATAAAGACTCTCTTCGTTGTCACGTGACGCCTCATACAGCTCACAATGCTTACGCTTCGCATGACGCAACACATGATCTTTGCGGCGCGATCGATACTCACACGAAATGCACTTGTACTTTTTCTTTTTCAGACAATATTTGCGCACATGCTCCTGCAGCTTCTGATGCGACTTATAATAACGGTTGCAATGCTTGCACTGCATGAAGTTCTCACGCTGCAGCTGCGACGCCACACCTCTGCTATTATTATTCAAATAACCGTATAAATTAGTCGCTGGCGGCTCCTGCCGGCGTGTTGTGAGGGAGGCGGAGGTGCCGGGCAACGAGGCGCCAGACGCGGTCACGCTCGTATCAACGCCCAGGAGACTGCCGAGTATGGGATACATGTCTGGCGTGTTGTTGACGTATGTTTGTATAAGGCGGGCAACAGAAAAAATATAAGACAAAACAAATGGAAAAGAAATAAAAAAAATATATTTTTAATAAAGAACATAACTGTAATTTAAATAAAATGTAAATAAAATACTTCTAAATGGTACAACAACAAAAATATTAATTTCAACAAAAAACAAACACTTAAGGGTTAGGGAGATTCAAGGTGTGTGTATATGGTAACGGAGGTTTTGAGGTTATGTTTCATTAAATTTGTGTGTTTAAGTAAGGTTAAGTTGTAAGACAATGAACATTTTTTAATACAAAAATTAACTTAAACATTAGAATGCAATTTAATTACCCATAACTGTATGTATGTATGTCGCTTGATTTGACGCTTAAAAATGTACCAATTATGTATGAACGTTTGTACTGTTGATGATTATGTAACGGGCAAGTGATGAATGTGCTATATATATACATATGATTTATGTATCTATGTCACACGCATGACCTTTATATGTCTGTATATATGCTTGATGAGGCATTAAAAACCCATTTTGCTGTTGAAAATGTTCCATTTTTTGTTGTATTTAATAGTTAAATAGCTAATGATGATGTTGATGAGTACTTTGTTTATATGTTTGATGCCTATATATGCTTAAGCGTGTAAAAATTGTGTCTGCAAATAATCACGTGCACTTAAATAAAAATAAATAAATTAAAATAAAAATGAAATAATAACTTTTTCGCTTTAATTATATTTTCTTTGCTACAAAAACACTTAAAAAAATATACATAATGTATTCAAGCGTTGTTTTATATTCTTTTGGAATTTTAATAACATAAAAAACATTTAATTACGTATTAAATATTATTAATTATTTTTTTTTACTAATTTTTTTTTTTTGGGTATGGAATTAAATTAAAACTTTAACAAATGTAAAATTATATTTTTATATATAAAATTATATTTTTATGTATCAAAACATTTTTAAATATTATTAAAATTTAAAATATTTATATTTCCAGGTAGTGTATATTTTGTATAAATTGTTAATAAAAATGTATTCAGATAATTTTAGAAGTAATGTTATATTAGTAAAAAATTAAATTTTTAGTTATAAAATTACCAAAAGGCGGGGAATTACTGGCATTTGGTAATTAAAAGTTAATAAAAAATATGCACATGATTTTTTTTCTAAATTAATTATTACTATTTTTAAATACAAAAAAAAAAGTTTTCAGTTAATATTTTATTTAATGTTAAATTAATGCAAAATTAAACTGTTAAATATAAACTTACTGAAAGGCAGTGAATTTTTGGCATTTAGTAAAAGTTAATAAAAAATATGGATATACTTTTTTTGCTAAAATTAATTATTACTATTTGTAATTAAGGTTCAAAAACTTTTAATATACAAAAATTAAAACAAATTTTTATTCAGTATTTTATAGTAGTTAAATTGTTTACCCATTAATTGAATTAACTTTTGTAAATTAAAAATTATTTCATTAATTTATATCAATTGATGTAACATTAGTTTAAATATTATTAAAATTTTAAAATTCTTTTTTTTTTAAGGTAGTGAATATTTTAAATTTATTTTAATAAAATAATTAATTGGTAAAAAAAATTAAAATATTAATTGTAATAAAATAATTAAAAAAAAAATATCCTATTTACTTATATATTTTACTAAAAATTTACTATAATTAAATAAAAAACAATCAGTTAGCCCAATAATTCCTTTTTTGAATTAATTTTAAGTTAAAAGTTTTTAAAATTAATTAATGAACATAAAAACCGATTTTAGAAAAATGTTTCCTTTTTTAGTTATAAAAATATAAATTATTGAATTTTTCTTCTAAAGTGCATATTTTGTTGAATTTTTTTTATTTTAATTTTTTAGAAGAAAATGTTTAAATTAAGTTCATATTTACTAATTACTTTTAAATTCATAAATAAAAATTTGAACAAAAACACATTTAATTAGTTTAATATTTTCTAAATATTTTGAATTATTTTTTTAATTATAAAAATTTAAATGATTGAATTTTTCTTATGTAGTGCTTAGTTTGAATTAATTTTTAGAAAAAAAATATTTTAAAATAATTTTATAATTACTTATTAATTTTAAATTTATAAATAAAAAAACATTTATTTAGTTTAATAATTACAAAACTACAAATTTCAAATATTTTTTTTTACTAAAAATTAATGCAAATAATTGCTAGTTTTAAGAATAATTAAAACTATAAAACAAATATTCATACGTACATATATATACAGGTATACATAACTACACCAACACTTATGTGCAAGAAATGCACTCAAGCGTGTTTTATATTCTTGGCATTTTAATAACAGCCAACAACATTGCATTGCATATGTGTTAATAGCATTAATTAAATATGCAATAAATAATGCACTGATTGTATTTGTGTGTGTGTGTGTGTTTATTTTTATTATTATATTTCTAAGGTTTTTTTTGCGTTTTGCCACGGTGTTCATTTGAATATAAATGGATATTTGGTTAATTTGTTCTTTCAAGTCAATAATTTATTAGCATTAATTATAACAATTCATAAGTAAAGTAAGTAAGTAAGTCTATGTATGTATAGTATATTTCATTAGTATGCTAAAGGCTTTCTCAGGCAACAAAACTAGTTAATAACAACAATTGCTTGCTTCGCTTGCCTTTTGTGTTTGCTTTTTGCTTTTTTCAAACGGCCAATACACACATTTACTCATTTATGCACATACAAAGCTACATACACATGTACATATATATGTAGATATATGCATATATAGTAAGGCAAGCTGTGTGCTCTACGCCACCGCTGTGCATGGAGAACGCTTCGTAGTTGTGAGCCAAGTACCTAAAAGAAAAGAAACAACAATTAGTTAAAGTTTTAAAAAATTTCGAAAAATTGCAATTTGTGTTTGTATAGAGGCTGGCTGCAAAAGAGAGCAAAATTCATTAGTTGTTTTTGTAGATATATGCATATGTTTTTGTTTTATACAAAAATATATAAGTACTTATATATGTATGTATATGTATTGCGTGCTTACTTTCCAACCATTTTTCGTTTGCTTTTGTTGTTTTCTGTTAAAAATTAGTTCAAAATAAAACTCAATAAACATTTTTGCATTTTTTATATTTATTCGTTTTTTTGTTGTTGTTGTTGTTTTAAGTAGGCATACTCTTTAGATAGTTACTTTCGTTTCAGCGGCTACTAACAATAGAATATAAATTTTATTTTTATATATTTTAATAATTTTGTATTACAGTGTAGTTTTGTGTTTTACACGCTGTCGTTTGTATTTTTCGAAATTTTCACATTTTCAATAATTTTGTATTAATATTTTTTGTAATTTTTATTTAATTTCTTTTTTATTTAAATTACTTATTATCGGTACTGCTTTAGTGCAAGCAACTTTGGAACGGTTTATTTGTTGTTTTTGTGTTTACTGTTTTTGCATAGATTTATGTTTTATCTAAATAATTCATACAAGTGTAAAATTTGTTTGTTGTTTGCTGTTTTTGCACCAAATAGACAGTTAATTATTATATTTTTTCTTCATTTAGTTTGAATTTTCGGCTTTGCATAATGCATTTAATTAACAACAACAGCTACTTAAGACAGTTAACAATTCGTTTATGTGCAACATTTGTTGTTATTGTTTTTTTTTATTAAATTTTGTTGTTGTTTTTTTGTGTGTAAATTCTTGCACATCGCAATTTCACAGTTTTCAAAAGGCATTTCTTCACAAGGGTGGGCCATTACAACTATGCAAAAAGTTTTCGTTTTTTCACTTTTATTATAATTTTTATTTCATTTCCTTTTTATTAAACTATGCGCCATACATACGTACATTATGCAATTAAAGACTTAACAAACTTAATAAATGTTGCTGTGTGTCCAACTAACAATTACACAAATGCATATATAAATATAGTAGATGTAAATAAGCGACTGTTACTTTAACTATTTATTACTGTTTTATTTTCTTTTTTTAATTAGGTATGTAGTGTGTGTTTGCGTGTAGCTAGAAAATGTTGCTTGTTGGTAGCTGAATTGGGCGGCGCTTCAAAATATTGACAATTTTACTTAACGAAGACACACACACAAAGTTGTGCCAATTATTCTGCACATATGTAAGTGTATTTAAGCATCACCAAAATTTACATATGTAGTACTTGTAAAAAAAAAAAATACGCTATTCGATTGCATTAGCCGATATTTAGTGTATATATGTATGTATATGTGTCGCTTCACACATACATATATTTTTATATGTGTATGTATGTGCTAATATATTTTTCGTACATCCCTAATTACAAATACATACATATTTTTTTATAATTATTTAAATTTAAATTTATGTGAAATTTCTAGTTTCCATTACAATCACATACGTGTAATCACATAAGTTATTATTTTTCTTTTAATGCTAGGATTTTTTTGTTTTTGTTTAATTCGTTTGCTTATTTCACTATGTTATATTCACAGCTCATTTGGTTAAATATGTTATTGCAAAACAAAAAGTTGTAACTTTTAAAGTAAACGCAGGCGCACGCACACACATGCGAAATACATACATGCATATAAATATATACATATGTATGTATATCATCACCTAAAATGCAAAACAACGTAGCATCAAAAAAATCTAAATCGTTGTCAGATATTATAACCAATAAATAACCATTTTACAACCAAAACTCTAATTTTGTTTCAATATGAGTACATGATAACTTCTATATAACCAACATATAACCATTTTATAACCAAAACTCAAATTTCGTTTCAATGTTAGTGGTTTATATTATATCGTTTTTCTTTCGTTATTTTGCATTCTAGGTGACGATATGTATGCATATACATACATATGTATGTGCGTTTATGCAAGTGCAAGCGCTGCTGGCATATCGACATACAGTAAATGTGTTATGCATAAAATATAAAATACAACATTACTTTTTTCCTATAATATACTGTTTATTTACGGTTTATTCTATTTTATTTTTTTTTTTTGACTTGCTTTTCACTCAAATTGTGTGTTGTTCATTTCATTTTTGCTAATCATCGAAATTTTGTCTGCCAATTAAATTTTCGCTATAATTATTTAATTTATTTTTATTTTATCTATATATAATATTTAATGTGTGTGTGTATATTTGAAAATATATTTGCATTTATCTACTATTATGGTGAAATAAATCGTCAAAATTCAGTAGTTTTGCTTGAATGAATTTAGCTGGCGCGTGTTCGCATACGAAAGCATGTACATATGCATAGATAACGGTGTACATATGCGTTTTCTACTATTAGTTTGTTAAATTTGTGCTGTTAGAATTTTTTTTTTTTGCTTTGCTATAATAAACTTTAACAACACTTGCTATAAAAAAAAGAAAATCATTTAAAAAGTTTCGACTAACTTACGTACATGTTTGTATGTATTTAGTATATATGCGCTTACTAGCAATAGTGGTTATGTTATATAACTTGGACTTTAGTATTTATTGTATTTGTTGTTTTGCAAAAAATACAAATAGTTTTAGATTATCACATAGATATTCGCGTTATTGCACAGTTTGCACTTAATTAATATGCTGTTATAACGGTTTTGACTACAATTTCTGTTGTTTTTGTTTTACATAGGCTTATAGCTTATGTATATAAATAGTTTATTATTATATATTTTACATATATAAAAGAAAATTTTCAACAGCGCTATGTGATGCTTGTTATATGCTTGTATGTATGTACATATATTTATTATTTAAAAAAAAAAAGATTGCACAAAGTTAATTAAAAAAATTGTTTACAACAAAACTATTAGTTATTTGACTGACAAAAGACCAGCAAGGTAAGAAACGCTGTAAAGGACACAACTTAAATATTTATTTACATTATATATATATTGTATGTATATATTTTTTGTTATACAATAAGCAAGTAAAACACGCTTAAAACAATTACTATTAATAGTAAAAATTAAAAAAATAAAATAAAAATTTAAATTAAAACAAACGAAAAGACCACAACCTTAAAGAGCAACATTTGCTTAAGAACTTAAGTTAATTATTTAGCATTAAATTAAATGTGTGGAAAATAAATTTTAATTTTAATTATAATTATAAAAAAATTAATAATTAATATACAATATATTTTAGTATATAGTGAAGGGTAAGTGGAGGGCGGTGTGGAAAATGCAGCATGAGATGAGTTGTTACTAACAATGTATTATTTATTTATATATTTGACTAGTTATTTATCAAAACTATTTATTATAACAAAAGTGTATAATTGATCAAGCAAATTTTATTAAAATATATAATTTTTTTATAATATATAATTTTTTAAATATTATTTTTTTAAAGATATAACATTTTTTTAATATATATAAATGTAGGTGCTACCTTCAATTGCCTTTAACAACAGTTCTCATACAATTACGTAAAATAAACCAAAAAATAACACAAAAAATTACAAAAAAAAAATTTACAAAATAACATCTTATCTGAAATACTGACCAAATTATAGGTTTTTTGTTTCTAATTTTTCACATTTTCACTTTTTCTCGATTATGCGTTAAGTAACTTTCGTAAAATTTTAGTAAATATGCACTTTTCTCATATAATTTTTTTTTTCTGTTTAAATTTTTTATTTTTAATTAAATAATTTTTAATTTATACTTTTTTCTTGCACTTTTTTTCCAAACAGGTAATTTTGTTACTACTTTAAAATTTCATTAGTCCCCACGGCCGAAGGAAAGCTACAAAATTTAGTTATTCGTTTATTATCACAATTGTTTTTGCATAAACTTAAGCATATACGCGTAGATTTATGTGTGTGTGTGCTCAAATTCGTATATACTGCTAAATTTCGCATGACTTTTTGTTGTTGCAGGTTTGCGTTTTGCTTTGTGAGCTCATTAATGAAAATAAAGAGGACGAGTGGAAACAGGGGTACATCAGTCGCCAGTCAACGCAATAAATGTTTATCATTCAAATGGACTTTTATATATTTATGTTGAAGTGAAAAAAGTTTAACTAATATTTTATTTTTATATCACATACCAATACGATTGCATAACGCACAATTACATACATACATACATATACATATACATATATTTTATTTTTATTAAACAAAAATATACATACATACAGACAGACAGTGTCAACTCGTTCATTGCATTTGCAAATTTATACTATTTTTTGACTATTTGTTTAATTTTATCGATATACATATCATATACGCATATTTATATATATATTTTACAAAAAAAAAAAAATAGAACAGTAATAAAACAAATTTTAAGAGAAACTACATATGTTGTTTTTGTTTTTAAGCTTTACTGCAACCGATATATATATTTTTATAAAATAATAAAATATACATATATATTTTTTTAATTTTAAACATTTAGTTTTTTAATTTTAAAAATTTTTTTGCGAAGTGAAAATGGAAAAATATAAATATCCGTTGCTTTTAAATTTTAAATTTTTTTTAAGTGTAAAAATAAAATTTTTTTACTTTAAAAATAAAATTTTTCAAATTTAAGAGCAACCGACATTTAGAATTTTTCAGCAAAAATAAAATATGTAAATTAGTTGAGCGGAAAAATAATGCAAATAATCGTTTGTTAAACAAAAAAAAAAAATATTAAATTTGGCTGCACCATAGCTATAACGTCCTCCAAAAATATAACTTTCCATACAAAAACTTTATTGAGCCGATCTATACAATTTTTTCGTTCTTCGGAGACGGTACTATTGCCTTAAATAATAATTTGTGCCGATTTTCCCTTACAAGAACTTGATTCCGATCCGTCAGTTCATATATGAATATATATAGTGGTCCGATATCAGCGGTTCTGACAAATGAGCAGCTTCTTGTACAAAAAGAACGTGTGCAAAATTTCAGCTCGTTATCTCAAAAGCTGAGGGATTAGTACGCGTATTTACAGACAGACGGACAAACGCATGGACCAACAGACAGACGGATATGGCTAAATCGCTCACATCATCGTACTTATAATTTATATATGTATATATTTTATATGGTCTCCGACATTTCCAATAGGATTTTACAACTTCGTGGTAAAGATTTTTAAGGCAAATTATAATTTTTAACAAGGAATTGATTTCTGCATCATGATTTATTAATAATTATGTAAAAGATATCTACTTTTCAATACTTTTTCCTTTATTATATTTTAACAATATGTTTTTTTATCTCAAAAACCACAAAGCGAATAAGAAAATATTTTGAAACTTAAATTTTAGGTTTTTTGAAAGCAACATAAATCTTAAAAATAAAAGATTAGTTAAAAAAAAAAAAAATTAATTAAAAAAGAAAAATCATTTAGTTTAAAAAACTGTATTCATTCCATTTTACTGAAAACTGAATGATTTTGAAATATTTTTTTATTTAAAAAATATAAGATATGCATATACATATGCAAGATATCGATAAATATATTTTAAAAAAATTTAAATGTTTATTACATTATTAATCTTTTTATAACTTCAAAAAATACAAAGAGTGATGGAAAGAATATTTTGAAATTCAAAATTAGCATTTTGAAAATTATATTTTAGTGATCAAAGGTATACTTTTCAATATTTTGAAACTTAAGATTATCATTCTGAAATAATTTTGTTAAATTTCGATCAAAATTTTGAATGCGCTCAGCTGCGCTTTTCAAAAATCTTAATAAACATTAATTAAATATGTTTAAACCGCATATTTTTCAAAATTATAAAAGTTTTGTGCATTAATATATTTTTAAAATTATTTTATATTGAAAAAATTGAAAACCCTAAACTGTATACTAATATATTTTTAGGGTTTATGCTATATTTTGTTGATGTCTGTAAACATTTACAAGTTTATATATATGTATGTATGTATTCTACCGACAACTGCAAGATACAACAAAACACTTCTTGTTTATTGCCAGCCAACTTGTAGTATGTGTTAAGTACGCAATTCAATTTTTTGCTCATTTTCTTCATTTTAAGCTCAATATATGTACTTATATATGTACATATGCGGATTTTCGTAATATTTAACAAATAATTTACTAAGTTACTTTTCAATTTTCCATTTGCTACATTTTTGTGCTGTCTAATAATTTTTACATACACAATGTTTACTATTATTTCCATTTCCGGTGCCTGTTGTGCCTTTAGTGAATCACAATATATATGTATGTATGTATATAAACCGTATACTTTTAAGGAATGCTACCAAACGACATGACAATAACTAGTTTTTTTAGATTTACACATTAGAGATCCAGCTTGAATTTTTTTCTAAGGTCCATACAGTTGCATAAAACATAAACCACTTGCGCAAATTAAATTTTATCCTCAAAGCGCTGATGGGACCCGGCATGAGCATCTGTTTTCCACTTGGAAAGAATTTGCCAATGAATGACAGTGAATTTTATGCAAGTGCAACTAATGTACCGCTATACGTAACTAATGACTTACAATTAAGAAAAAAAATTTTAAAATTTATTACAGAAAAATACCTATGCACAAATCGTTACTTCTCAAGCGACACTAACTCCTCACTCAACGCTCAGCACTAATGACTAGTTTTTGCTTATCTTCATTTCATTTAATTCTACTTCTTCTTCATTGCATACATTTAGAAATTGAGACATAAATTTTGAAAGTCAATTGCAAATGCCCAGCATTTTGGGGAGCTTCGAAAGACTCTCTAACGGTTATTTAATGCTTTTTCAAGCACTACCGTTATATGCCGTCAAACCATTACACAATTGACGTGTTGATGTTGCCAGACAAGCTCATCTCAATTTTATTGAGTGTTTTACGCTAATAAATATCACATAAGATTTATCAATTTTTCGAATTCATTGTTAAACATTGTTAGCTAAGAACTGTATTCTCACATTTTTCTTTTTGTTTTTGTTTTTCATAAGTGTATCACTAAAGTTTAGAGCTCTATGTTTTAGACATACTCATAACATAGATTTATATATATATATATATATATATAATTGTTGTTTTAAATAATTATTTAGTCGTTTTTCAAACGCAGATCACAATTATTTTAACTCTTCAGTTAACTGTATTTTTAACTGTGCATTTTCGTGTACTCCATAATTCCAAACTCTTTTTTACACAAATGACTAATAATTGCAAATACATATCTGTATGTATACACCTATATAAATAAAATCGTTTAACTAACTTATTGCACATAGTTGACTACATATACGCGCATACACATGTATATATGTATGTATGTATTGAAACCTATGCTACAAAACCATACAAAGGGGGGGCGGGGGTAAGAAGAACTGTTTTGCCGGCTTGCTGACACACTTGTCAATTTAACTTAAGCTTAAACAGAAATTTAAGTGTATACATGTATATATGTATATAATAGTAACAACTTTATGAAATTTTGTTGCATTTTTCTCGGTTGTTGTAGGGTGCGCGATTTTCAAACATGAATTTTGCGTGCTTGAAAAACATCAGAAGTGTGTTGTTATTATGCTGCACAGCATATTTTACACTAACAACAGCAAATGAACGCACTACAAAAACAAGCGTGCGCCATGGTACATATATGAAAAAAAGCTTATATATAAGTATGCATATGCATATTATATAGCAAAAATCATTACTTTAACAAATCTACCACTATATACATACATACATTTACCGTTACATGCCTGTTTATGCATTTCTAACCACAAAAAACCATTCCATTGTGTTGGACAACTCGAAAATGTTAAAAGTTGCAGTCTCTCTCGTCGATATACGGCTATCACGTGTGTATGATTGTGCAAACAAACAAGTAAAAATTGTTAAAAAAAATTACCGTTGTAACTGTTGTTGAAATTTACGACAGCAAATCACTTTAACTACTTTGGAAACGTAAAATTGTCAAATTTTGCTTGAAATCTTATTTGTTGTGTGTTCTTTTTTTGTTCTACATACATGTGTGTGTATGTATGTATGTACGCTCACTAATTTATCATAATGTGTTTTTTTTTCACAAAATATTAGTACAAAATTTTTTTTATATAAATATGCAACAATGTGAATGTCGTTATCGTCGTTTTTTTGTTTTGAAATGCGTCTTAGTTTTCTTAATTTTTTTTTACATTTTCTTTTTGTTTTCTTTTACTTTTTCGTAATTTTAAATAACTGAGATCATTATTAATTATTTACTATTACTTTTGTATGTTTACTGATTTTCGCTACACTTTCGTTCTTTTCACACTTTTGCGCGCGCTGCACTCTCTTTTCGCTTGCTTGCTTGCTTTCTTGATTGTTTTTTTTTCTAATTATTATTTCTATGTTTTCTTTTTATGTATTATTTTTATTATTCATTTTAATTATTTCCGTTTATCTTTTCTGTTTACCTTCTCGTTTCAATTTTCTATCTTACTTTCTTTCCTCTCTCTCGTTTTATTTTTGCTTCTCCCGTATTAACATACAATTGCTTCTCTCAAGTCTAAGCTTTTGTCGCTTTTATTTTTAGTTTTCATCTTTCCGTTTCAATTTTCTATCTTACTTTCCGCTTCCTCTTTCCTCTCTCTTGTTTAGTTTTTGCTTTTCTCTCCTGTCAACATACAATTGCTCCTCTCAAGTCCAAGCTTTTTTCACTTTTATTTTTACTTTTATTTTTATTTTTACATTTTCATTATTTTTTACTCCATTTTAACAAAGTCCCCTAATACCATCGCAACTTATACGTTCTACATAACTACTTATGTACTCCATATACCACTGTCCATATCACTTTGTGCTTCAAATATCACTTCTTGTGTCTCCTCCTCCTCAAATTTTGGCTGCCACTTACATACATGCTTAGTTGTGCTGTAATGTGGCGGCCATAACGGTAACAGCCAAAATATTTTTATGTATATGCAACAAGTATTCAAATATGCTGACTGTTTGCATATTATTTTTTGTTTTTTTGTTTTTGTAAAACTACATATACAATTACATTTACATTAATTATTTAATATTCTCTCACTTCTAATCATACATACAGACATACAGGCTTTACTTAATATACATTTTTTTTACTTATATAAGTATGTATGTTTGTATGTGTGCATGTCTACATACTGTTGTAGAGAATATTAGTTTTATAATATATATATTTATATGTTCGTATAAAAGTATACTTTTAAGCTATAGTTAAAATTGTAAAAATAAATGAATGTAAATAAAAAAACGACTAAGTTCTCAAGATCATTTGGAAAATTATAAGACTTCTTTATGTTTAAAAGAATTAAATCACATTCGTGCTAATTAGTTAATGTGTGTGTTGCTTGCTTGGAGAACTCCCTTCATCAAATTGCACTCCTACATATCTGCATGCATGTCTCTCTGTGTGTTTGTGTGTGTGTGAGTGTAAAAGTGTTTCGTGTATGTGTGTGTGTGTGTTTCTTTGTGTTGTCATCAACATCTTTAACGCAACCTAACCCTCAATCTATCACACTTTTTTAACTTAATTGATCACTATTTATATATGTATGTATTTACCACTGTAACGGCGTGCGTGCTTCGCTAAAATAAAAACGATTTCAACAATTTCATACTTATGCGTTGGAATGTGCTCTGCGCTATATGCGTTTTATGTGTGTGTCTGTAGGCAGATTTATATGCGAATAGCAAAGGAAAGCGTCGAACTCAACGTGGCGAAGTGGGTGGTTGTGCGCATGCGCATGCGCCTGTGTATGTGTAAGTGCGCGCGCTGCTCATAGCAACATATAAAAAATATTCTTTGCAATTGTGATGAATCCATACTGTCGATTGTTGTTGTTGCCGCTGCTGTTGCACCAATTGTCGTTGTTGTTGTTGTTGTTTTTGTTGCTGCTAATTTTGCTAAATTCCCCAGTATGTAGTCGTAGTATGCGTTGGCGGAGTATCGGTGGTCATTGCGTATATCGTGACGGCTGATTATATCATCGATGTTGATGTGTGCGCATGTGCAGAACGAGATTATGTTTATGCTTTGACTTCTTGTGACAAATCGGACATTCGAATTTCGGCTCGACGCCGCACTCGAAACGCATATGCCGATTTAGGCTGTGCGGTCGCGCATACGAATTCCCACAACGTTCGCATGTGTAGGCGCCACCGAAGGTGCCACCACCACCACCACCACCTGTACCAGATGCAATGGCCGCCATGTGACTACTACCAGCAGCAGTACCGCTGTTGCTCAATACGCCACCGGCCTCATCACCACAACTGCTGCCTGCTATGAGTGCGGTGTTGCCGGCCGCTGCTGCTGCTGCTGCCGCCGCCGCCGCCGCTGCCGAGGTAGATGGACCGCCTGAGGTGGCGCTAGGCGTACTTGCACCCGTAGTTAGCGGCACAGTGTTGATGTTACCACCAACAACAACACCAACACCTACGCCACCACCCGTAAGCGGTGGCGTGTTGGCTCTATTTGAAGGCACTACGCCTGCACCAATGCCAGTTGCATTATTACCCGTAGCGGTACTAGTGCTGATGCTGTAACGGCGTGTTGGTGATAGTGCGCGCGGTTGTCCGGTTGCTTGCGTCGTCAATTGTGCATGTGCGCTGGCGTGCGGATGCGGGAAGTTCATCAGGGACGAGAGGTGGGTGGACGGTGCGGCCGCAATTGACTGTAGTGCAGCCCGTTGTATCGCCATCGACACCAGATTCATCGGGAAAGCGCTCAAGCGTAGATCACATGGTTGCTCGTCGTCGGTACAGTCACCGGGCAATGCGGCACTGCCATCACCAGTGATACCAACTGTTATCGCACCGCTTTGCGTGACCAAACCAAGGCTAGGCACACCGGCCAAATCGCCCTCATGCTCATTGTCATCGGCTGTGGACGTCGGTTCGTACTTTATGACCGGTGTGCAGACACGACTGCTGGGCGGACTGGCTTTCACGCGCAAGTTGGACCGCAGATGTGTGCCGGCGGCAGCGAATACGCTCGCGACATTAACTTTATCTGGTGGACCGCGCACGTAATTTATTGGTTGTTGTGTTGTGGAGCGTACAGCGTGTGGCATGCAACGGAGTCACCATTGAAAAAGAGAGGTAATAAAAGAAAAAAATTAAATTAGTTTTTTTTTTGTTTTGCTATTTAGTGGGTAAAAGTAAAAAATTTCTAAAATACATTTGTAAATAGTTTAGTCTCGAAAGGAAATAGCAGTCACTTTGGTTAAAAAATAATTCATTTTATGCTTGAATTCAATTGGAAGGAGTCTTACAAATAATATACATACATATATATAATGTTATTTAAAACACCAATGTATTATATATGTAGAAATATATGTTAAATACTGCATTTCGCAACTGTTAAAACAGTTTAATAAAGAAAATGAAAAATTGTAATTATTTTTTTTTTTCATTCCGATTTTTCTTTTTTTGGCTTTTGCATACACTTCGCTTATTATGTTGTTTTTTAATATTTTTGTTGTTTTTTAAATCACTGACTGGCATAATATGAGTAAATACAAACATACATACATACATAGGTGACGAATGTGGTGGTGGTGGTGGTGGTTTTGGTGGTAGTGGTGTTGACAAGGTGTTGATGATATGCATACACGCTTAGGCAAGATGATGATGGGCTGCTTTTGAATTTTGCTAATTGCTTTGTTACTTGAAAATGTTTCCAAATCGGTTGGTATGATTTTTTTTATATATTTTTTATTTTTTCGTTTTATGTGTGTGCGTCCGCATGTACGTGTGTATTAGTGTGTTTGCTTATGTGAACTGTGCGAATTTAAGCCTGAATTTAGGAGAAAACTATGCGTTTTGTAATAAAAAAATATAATTGTTGTCGAACGTTGCACAAATTTCCATATTGCAAATATATTTACATTTATACTCGTACTATGTAACTAAAGTTTACATTGATATTTTTCTTTTTACTTGTTTATGGAAATTTGCGCACGTGATATAGCTGATAGGTTAATTATTTTTTAGATTATTATTTAATTTATTTTTTAGTAATTTATGTTTTCATCATTTTTTTCTAATAATTATAATAATAAATTCATATTTGATAAAATATATTTTTTTTATTTTATATAATTAATATTTTTTATAATATAATTATTTATTCTATTTTTTAATAAATTATATTTTTTGATAATTTTTTTAATAAGTATAATCATAATTTTTTTTTAATTTAAATGTTTATTTTTTTAATTCAAATAATTTATATTTTTTGTATTGAAATATGTATATATTTTTACATTAAGTAATATCAAAATTTAAACATTTTTATTTAAATTTGTAAAATTTTTTTATAAACACATATTTTCATCAAAAAAACTTTAGTATATCTTAAGTATATCATAGAATAATGTTTAAAATTCTATTTTGTAAGCCGTATTTAGAAATTTGCGCAATCACAGAATAATAAGTTAAAATTACTTAATTTTGTTTTTTAATATTTATATTTTTATTAAAATAAATTCTGTTTTTATAATTTTATATTTATTGTTTTAATTTAATACTTTGCAATTTTTTACTTAAATTCATTTTTAATAATTTATAATTTTTTTAATGATTGTTAAATTTTTTTAATACTCTAGCAACATTAAAGAGTAAAATATATTTTGATTAAAATGTATTTATATTTTATTAAAATATTTTTTAATCTTAAATTTAAAAGAAAAAAGTTGAAAGGACCAAATTTTTTTTTAGAAATTTTATACTTTTTTATTTAAATATTATTTACTAAGTAGTATATTTTTTATTAAAATATTTTTTCTGTTTCTATAATATATATTTTAATTTTTTTTTTATTATTTTATAATTTTTTTTTTATTATTTTATAATTTTTTTTTTATTATTTTATTTTTTTTTTAATTAATGTATACTTTTTGTTCAATAATTTATTTTTAATAATTGATACATTTTTATACTCTAGCAATAGAGTAAAAAGATTTTTATTCGAATATTTTGTTTAAAAGACTGTATAAATTTGTACGCACATATTGGTTAATAACAATATTCATTCAAACTATGTGTTGTCCTTTTTATTATCATTATTATTTTTAATCATTATGTAATTATATTATATAAATATGTAATTTGTTTGCATAAAAAAGGAACTGCCACACAGCAGTAAAGCATTTGCTAACTCGCACGCGGCATGTTGCAAATTTAATGTGAGAAAGTTAGTTACAATTTGTTAATAATAAAATAACAGTTATTTGTATACGTTTTTATATGTATGCGTTGCATTGTTTATATGCTTGCTTATATAATGTGTATAGTTATTAGTTTAAAATATGTGTGTAGCACAAATTTTCCAAACAATAGCTATGATATAAATTCATAGTTTATGGAAATTTGCACAACTATTTTTGGAAATAAAGTAAAATCGCATGCACATACATACAAACATGTATGTGCAACGGCTAGATGACCATTTCACTTATAACTTGCGATTTGGCTAGGCTGTGCTTTAACTTAATTCTAAAAAAATATTTTAAATCACACTTGGTAGTATAACACTACTTTTACGCACCAACACTGCACACATACATACATATACATTTCTAATATATTATATATATTTATACACAAGAGTTGCGCATATATGCGTACAGTGTTGCTTAAAAAGTGGTCAACACAAATTTTTTCACATAAAAAATTTTGTTCTTCAATCTTTATGTAAAAAAATATTATTTATGTAAAAAATTATTATTTATATAAAAAAAATATTTTTTGTTTTTATAAAATATCACTTTTTATAAATAAAAAAAACTTCACTCTTCATATGAAAAACCTTATATAAAAAATTGTATAAGTTTACGCATGCATTTAAAAGTACTTTATAATTCGGGTATATTTAAACTAATTAAATTCAATTTATTATATATTACATTACATAAAACCATATAATTATATAGTAAACGTGTGTGAACGCATAATCACAAGCCAAACTAGCTAAACTGGCAAATATAAAAGAATTTTACTTAAAAATATAAATATATAAACATATGAGTACTTAATATACACAGATGTATGTATGTATAAATAACACTATGTAAAGTATATAAAAATATGTAAAATATAACAAATTTACAACTTAATATTTTTTTCACTTATTAAATTAAAAGAAGTACAAATATAAACTAAGCTATAAATCTCAATGCATACATATATTATATATGTATATGTGTATATATATACTATAAACATATTGTATATGCATGTCAAATAATTATATACGACATTCTGCGGCGCGCTGCTTGCTAGCTAGCTTTAGTTGTCATCTACGTTCTTTTGTAACAAAGCGCCACCAAAATTTTTACTTTTATTGTTGTGTTCTTGGTTGCTATTCGTTAAATTATAAATAATTAATAAAATTCAAAGTTCTTTCAGAGTTTCTTAGCAAACGCTGCTTTGTTTGGGCACTGTATGGCACTCCACTAACCGCCGGCAGCCAGCAGAAACCTAGAAGAGAAAACTGGTTAGCAAGAGTTCTATATTTGCTAGAATATATGTTTATATATGTATATAGGTTGTAGGTAAACAGTTATGCTTGTAAAAATGTTAGCAATGAGGGTGTGCGGTGAGCTGAAATGGAAGAGATATTGTAAAATTTAAATAAATATTTTTATTAAAATATTTTAAAGATTATATATCAAAAAAAACTTTGAAAAATAGTTTATTTGTTTATTGAAATATTTTAAAAATTATATGTGGAGTAGGTAGGGCTGCTGTCTAACGTCGCAGCTAGGTCTTTAGAAAAAAAAAAATTATATGTAACACTTTAAATATTAAATTAATTTTCATTAATTTTAATATTTTTTTTTTTTTTATAGTAAAAACAAAAACACTTTTTAATTTTTTTTTTTATTTTTTAGAAGTGAGCAGAAAATGCAGCAATTGTAATATTTATTCATTTTTGTATTAAGAACAAACTTTTTTATTGTTTATTTATTTATTTTTTTTTTAGTGAGCTGGAAGTGAGTCAATTTTATTAAAAAACCTTAAAGTATTTAAAGCTTTTTGAATATTATTAATTGTGATATTTATTTATTTTTGTCTCCATTTTTTTTATTTATTTTTTGAAAAGGAGATAATTTTATTTAAAAATTTCTTAAAATATTTTAAAGATTAAACAAAATTCAATCTTTTTCTAGTATTTTAAGTTTGTTTAAATATTATTAAATTTGTTATTTATTTATTTCTGTTTTAACATTTTTTTTATTATTAATTTTATTTTGAATTGAGCTGAAAAGGAGGAAAGTTTATTTAAACAAATTCTTAAAATATTCAAAAATTATTTCAAATATTTTAAAGATTAAACAAAATTTATTTTTGTTTTAAAAGTTAAGGATGATATAAAATATTTATTTATATTTGTAATAAAATATAATAATTATTATCATTTAATTCTATTTAAGTAACTTTCTTGAAATAGTTAAAGTTACTTTAAATATTATTAAATTTGTTATTTATTTATTTTTGTTTTTATTTATTATTAATATTATTATTTTTTTTTTGAAGTGGGCTGAAAAGAAGGTAATTTTGTTAAAAAAAAAATGTTCTTTAATTTTCTGTCAATATTCAACACCAGTTACTGAACACGCGTAGTGTGTCACCGTTCCGTTATGCGCGCTGCAATGAGAACATTCAATAAAATTGCAAATTTCGTTTACATTCCGCCTTAAATTGGTTTAAATGTGTTTTATTAGTAATTTTATGCTCGGGTGTACAGTTTTTCTTTAGTTCAAATTATTTATACTCTCATTCTTTGTGTAAGCATTTTAAAGTTAAAACTATAAATAAATATTTAAATGACTTTAATGGCTTTGAATTGGCAAAATACAAATTCTTTTCACATTAGTACTGCGGTTTTAAGTGTGTATGTGTGAATGTGTGTGTTGTTGTGTTTTCCTTTGTTTTTCTAATTAATTGCATTTACAAAGTTTTCATTTTTTTACAATATTATTGCAACTTGACCAGTTTTCAATTCGAAAAAGCCTATTTCAGCGTGTTTGCCGTAAGCATTATTACACAAAAGATTAGAATAAATACACATTAACGTTGAGTTATGTATGTATGTTGCATTAAAGTAATGTTATATTACATTTACATAAGCTTTACAATACGTAAAATAATAGTAATACATAAATTTTCGAAAATATTTTATTTTATATAATTTTTTATATTAATATTTATATTTTTTTGCGTCAAAAAAACAATTAAATTTTTATTAAACTAAAATGACAGCAACATATGTATATGTATATTAATTGCAATATTAAATACGTACGTACATATGCTAGAATAAATATCTATGTGTAATTAAATTTTCTATAAGACTTTTAATCATCATTTGACTAGAAAAGGTTTCATTAATGACTTTTGTGTTGCTCCTATATGCATACATATACACACGACTATATGTATGTATGTATATGCACGTATAAGAGCGTGAGAAACTATTTCTCATGACTCTCGCACTATAAAATACTAAATTAACAAAAAATAACAACAAAAATATTAAATAAAAATGTTTTAAATTAAAAAAAAAAAATTTAATGCAGATTTACGCACTAAAAGTTATAAATATATAAGAACGACAATAAATATATATACATACATATATATATATATGTATATGCATGAACGTTTATGCAAACATATTTTATATGTGCCGTTCAATTTGACTAGCGTCGTTTTGGATTTCGAACTAAATCCGAACTTAAATTCGAAATTAAGGAATGTTCCATTTTTACAAATAAAAATAAATTTAAAAAAAAAACGCCTAATACATACATAAATAAATAAGTTAAATATACAAACGTTGACAAGTTGCTAATAAAAACGAGCGTGTGCGAACTGTTGCCGAACGCCTACACTATACATAACTGCAACGTCGGTTCGTGTGCGCGTGCGTCCGGTCGGCTGTTTATTCGTTTTGCTGGAATACGAGCGTGTAGGTGCTGGTGTTGTTCTTTTGATCCTCCTCAATGCGATCGCGACACTTTGTGTTCAAGTGACGCTTCAAATTGCTGTGCACATTCGTGGCATAGCCGCAGAGTTTGCTGCAAAAGTAGCGTGGCGGTTGGCCGCACTCGTTCTTCAAATGACACTTAAGACTATTCTTCCACTTGTAGTTGCGATTGCAATTGCGACACACCCATGGCTTCTCGATGTCCGCATTATAGATCATATCCTCCGAGTGTTCGAGCGACTCCTTGCGCATGCGCTGATTTTGCACCAGAATACGATAGCGTTTATCATCGGAAACGGATGATTTGAAATCGCCGGCATTAGCGCCATTTTTGCCGCTATTGCTTGCGGTAAGCAGTTTCGCATGCGGTTCGCTGTTGCCAGCGGTACTAACAATAATGCCACCAACAGCATCACCAGCAGCAGCACCAACGCCAACGCTTACGGCGTCCTTAACACCATTGCTGTTGTGTTTTTGGACCGTAGCCGCTGTCGTTGTTGTTGTTGTTATTGAGGTGATGGTTGCTGGTATGGAGGCGAGCTTGAATTGCAGCATCTGTTGCGTCGGTCGTAATTGCAGATGTTGCAAGTGTTGTTGTTGTTCCAGAAGTAATTGTTGCTGTTGCTTGCTCAGCAATGTCGTCGTCTCTTTACGTTCCAACAGTGTGCGTCGCTTGCCAGCGGCACGCTGCTGACCGCCCTTATGCGTTGCTGTCTCACGTGTGCTTGCCGGCAACTCGGCGCACTCGGTAACATTTGTGTTTACACGTGTATTGTTTTCGGTTGAGCCGGCGGCAGCTTGTTTGGTTGTGGCCGCTGCTGTGGTCAACAGATCATCCTCATCCTCGGTATTGGTGGTGTCCTGCCCGCCGGAGAGTATATCTTCGAATTCCTCCTCATTCTCGATTTTCACTGTGTCAAAAGCCCACGACATGGGGCTGGACAGCTTTAGTTCATAATTGAAATCGGACTCTTTGCCATTATCACCCGTTTGTTGTTCATCATCATCATCATCATCATCATCGTCCTCGGCGAGTTCTCCTTCGCCCTCATTTTCGCCTTCCGCCTCCATCTCTTCATCTTCCTCCTGTGTTGAGGATGAGGAATTCTCGATTTTCACCAGCACCTCGGTCATGCTTTCGTCCACCGATTCGAGTTCAACACCCGCAGCGGCCAAAGCTGCCGCCGATATTACGCCCATATTACCGTTATTCAACAAATTCATTTCACCATCATCACGACTGGCCGCCGGTGCGACGCAGGTTATTGTGGTGCGTCCAATGCTGCCGATTCGCATCATTGTCGGCTGCTTATTGGGCGTTGCGTTGGCCGATGAGGACGATACAATTGCCGGCGTTGCGTTTGCTAGGTTATGTGCGTTCATATCGACATTGCTTAGTGCCGTAGCCGCGGTAACGGTGTTAGTGGCCGCATTAGTGGTTGTGGTTAGTGTTTGGTCTGACGGTTAGTTTGGGTGAGTTATAAATTTTTTTATTTTTTTTTTTTGCAAATTGAAAAATGCAGCGTGAAAAAGAAGGGAAAAGATAAGTAAGGTTAGTATTTATGCAATATTAATTTGGTTATGTTTTGTTTTTGTTTTTGTTTTTGTTTTTGTCTGGTTAAATGTTTGAAGTGTTGATAGCGATCGTTGCGACCAACAGAAAAGCTCAGTGGAAGAGGAAAAAAATAAATAATAAAGTAGTAAGTGGTAACAAAACGAAATAAAGACTGCAAAGAGAGTAAAAAAATTAATGATAAAAACAACAACAAAGGCTTAAAATAATTATAATTAAAAATATATAAAAATGTATATGTAAATGTGAGTACATATGTAAGTACATTTGCTTACACTAACACATTTTATTACATAAAAAACTTAAATACGCATATATAAATAAAATTATAAATTTTATAAAATTATATTTGTTTAAAAAGTCTTAAAAATTATATAAATCATGAAAAAGTTATTAAAAATTTATAAAAAATTTATAATAATTAATAAACAATTTTAAAATATTAAAAAAATTATAAAAAATTTAAAATTAAATATATAATTACTTGTTTAGTATATTTTTCTTGTTTATATGTGTGTAGTGAAAATACCTGGTTGCTGTTCTATCGACTTCTGCAATATAGACTGATCGGCCAGCATCAGCCAGTCGCGCACGCGTATACGTGATTCACTTTGTGACTGAGTTTGTGCTTCGGCGCTGTAGACGTTGGTGCCCGCTGCTGAGGTAAGTGCCACACCAGTTGAACATGTTGAAATTGCCACATCATCTGTAAATATAACAAAAACGTTTGCTATTAGAAAAATATATAAATTATATGCACAATTTCTTAAGTCATTTGAAAAAAAAAAACAAATGATTAACACACAATAGTACAGCTGTAAATATTTGTGTGTTCTATGGGTTTTTGTATAAGAAATTTTAAGTTTCTTTAGATAAAAACAAAAAACAAATAAATAAATAAAAATGTGTATTAAAAAATTTAAAAATAATTTCCGAAAAATTACAATTTAAATAAAAAAAAATTACAATTTAAATAAAAATAAAAAAATAACAAAAGTAAAAAATTGGTATTAAAAAAAACTTAAAATTAATTCCGAAAATATTAAAAAAAAAGTGTATTTAAAAAATGTAAAATAAATTGAGAAAAAATTTTCAAAAATAAAAAATTTAAAATAAGTTCAGAAAAAAAATGTACAGAATTTCGAGATTAAATTAAAAACAAATTAAGACAAAAAAAATTAACTACAAAAAAAAATAATATAAAGAAATATTTAAAAAAAAAATTTCAAGAACTTTAAGAAAATATTAAAAAAATTAAAAAGTTAAAGAAAATATTTTAAAAATTTACAAAAAAAGAAATAAAATTATAAATAAATTAAAATATTTCAGTAAAAAATAGTAATAAAATATAAAACTGCTTGTAATGTACTTACTTTTTTAATAAACAAGCTACAACAAAATACGTATATGGCAACAAAGCTATGCTAAAAAAGTGCTGAAAATGAACATCAGTAAACTTACATAAAACAAAAATTGCAATAAACACGAAAAACACCTTATAAAAAAATAAAAAAAATTATAATAATTAAAAAAAAAAACAAGTGGCCGATTTTAGCGCAGTGCAGAGGAATACTCAAACTCATTCAGGCTTGGTTTTTACAAAATACAATATTTATTTTCATTCTGATTGGTTGTTTCAACGACCTTATTTCTACAATAAACTTTATTCTATTTATAAGATAGACTAAAGGCAAATTCAAATGCAGCGTTAACGGTTGATTGCATTTGTTCTTGTTTTTGTGCATTTACGCTAACACGCATGACACTGCACTTCAATTTGCTTAGCACATTATTAAATTGTATAATATTTATGAGTATTTTTCACATTTTCAAAAATAAATTTTCTGCCTAAAAACTAGTTTTTTATTTTGGCTAAGCACGTACACATGTATCGCCATTGCCATTTTATATTTAAAAAATATTTTGTTTGCAATAAATTTTTTTTTTCGATTAATTTTTTTAAATTAATTAAATTATTTTTAATTAATTAATCTTTTTTAAATTAATAATTTTTGTTTTTATATTGTTAAAATTTGTTTGTAACTGTATATCAACTTGTAAATTTTGCTTTGCAAAAATTGTATATAAAATTATAAAAAAAAAATTGTAAACTATTAGAATGTTTTAAGGAAATGTTTCGTTTGTGTGTGTTTTTTTTAATTTGTTGTACAAAAAAAATTATAATAAGTTTTTAACATTTTTGCATAAATTTCGTTTATTTTTTTCCTTATTATTGTTGTTTCTTTCAGAACTAACCCGTCACCAATTTATCTTAAAGAGCCAATCACTAATTATTTCAATTTAAATATTCACAATATGCATATATATGTATGTAAATATGTTTTTATATACATATATATTGTATAAATATATCTATTTTTTTAATTTTAAAAAATTTTGAAAATTTCCACGTGCATTTGTAACAAATTTATGTGGCCACTGTTTGATAACCTCACTTTTTGTTGCTCGGTTAGAAACAGTTTGTTGTTTTAATTTTGCTTTTAATTATTAATTTTGTTTAGAGCGATCCTTGGTCTCGCTGAGTGAAAATTCTAAATTTTATGCTTAAATAATATCGTGCGTTGCTTAAAACAATTTATTATATGCATAATGCATACAAACATATATATATCAAATACATATGCATATACATAGCAATATATATGTATGTTATAGGCTGTATATACATATATTAAAGTATATACTGAAGTGTTTGTTACTTTTAGCACTGAAAATTTTCTACTCAAAATTCATTTTTTGCTGTAAATTTCAAGGTAAAAAAAATTAAAAAAAAAGAATTTAAATTATTTTATTTCAGGCGTATATAAATATGTATGAGTGTGGTAAAAAGCAAAATGTCGCATTTTGTGCCCAAATATAATTTATAATTTATTGTTATGTCCTTAAAATGTTTTTTTTTGTATTTACTAAAAGTTTCTTTTTGTTTTTTTCGTCAAAAGCTTAATGGCAGTGTCAAGCTCTGCTTGAAAGCACTATCATTTTTCGTACAAGAAAAATATGCAAAAATAAAAAATATTTTAATTTTAATAAAAAACTTAGTCAGTGTCGGAAGCACCACACCTAAAATAAATTGTCTCACTGGCACAAAGTTTATATTTATGTATATGTATGTTTGTATGTATAAAAATGCTTAAACCGTCTACTTGTTGCAACAATAATTTTTTCTTAATTTTAATATTTATTTATTTTCATATAGTATATTTTTTTTTGTTTTTGTTTTAGCGTAATTAATTTCAAAATTGCTTCAACTAAGTACCTGAGTTTTATATTCGTTGTCTTAGGCAACTAACTATAACTTCGCTTTCTTCGCCTGCTATCATTAACGCTATACTACACTAATTCATATATATAAAATAACGGTATTTTTATTGTATGCATTCTAGAGGAATGTATGTGGTCATATAAATACCGTTATTATTTATGACATACTAGTTTAATAATATATATATATATAGTATTTTTATTTTCATATGTTTCTCTGACTATACAGTTACGTGCACACCTACACATAAATACTAAAAGTTGCGTACAACTGTTGTCTTGTTAGTCTGTATCTGCGTTGTATATCCAAAATTCGGTTTTGCTTTGACAAAAAAAACGAGTATAACCTCAAATTTTTTTCACAACTTTCAATTTCTTGGATAATACACTTGCGGATATAACTGAGGTAAAATGTTATAACATTAAAACTACATATAAATATATATATATATGTGTATATATGTCTATAAAGTATTTATCTGCGCAGTAACCTTATATCAAAGTCAAAGGTCACACGCTGCATGTTGGCTTTTGTCTTTTATATTAAATTATTTGTTTTCATTGTTATTATCATTTTTTTATTTTTATTTAAATTTTAGTTTTTTTCCTCATTACTATATATTATGATATTGTGTATCATGTATTATTATTTTAATTTTTTGTAATATTTTTTATTTGTCTTTTGTCTAACCACCTGTCTTTTCACATTTTCTCTACTATGCCTGCGTAGTATGTTCGTCGGCTATATCACAAACAAATTGACTTGCCATGTGAAAACTGTTGTGGCGCCCTACTCGCTACTTGCTACTCGCTGTATGCATATATGTACATATATGCATGTAACTATGTATATAAATATTATTTCTTAATAATCAAGGACTAAATTTGAAGCTTTTTTCACTGAGTTTGTTGCTGTATGCTGTATATGCTATTTCTTACATATATATATATATGTCTATAGGCAACTATATTTACATATGTGCCACATACTTTCATTTAATATATATTTAGTTTGTATATTGATATATATAATTGTATAAGTAGGCATGTATTAGTTGGTATGTCTTTTAAAAAACGCTTCGACGCTTTGTGGAATGTTTCAACACTGTAAATATGTATGTATAAAACTCACTTACAACTATTTGGCGTATTAATGCCATTTTTAACGAATTTTTATAACTTTTAAATTGTGTCTTGTTTTAATATTGTGCAATTGTATTAGTTTAACGCGGCTTTAAAAAAAAATTACAAAAAATATTGTTGCGTATAAAAAATAATACCAAAATACTACATACATATATTTACGTTTGTATGCCACATGTGAAGCAACAAGTATTAAATCTGTTATTCAATATTCAATTTGTACTATCACAGGGACTATTATAGCACCTGAGTACACCTGAGCATTTTTTTGTTGCAAACTAATTTATGTGGGGCGGGGGGGTATATCAAGTTACTGGCTACATTAAATTGTTTTATATGTGCTTACATGTATACAGCGTGTTAACAGCGTACAAAACAGCTTAACACGATATTGTAACATTTTGAGTTATGCGCTTTTACGTTTATTATTTTTGTTGCTTTTACTGATTTGTGCGCTTTGTTGTTGTCCTTTTTAAGTTTAAAAGTTGAGTTATTTCGAATTTTTGTTGCTTTGGTGCAATTTTAGGTCTCACATAACATAACTATAAATTGGAAAATTGTGAGAAAAGCGCTTTTAGAATTATTATTCGTAATTATTGCGTTTTAATTTAAAAAAAAAAAACGTAATTATTGTAAATTATTGTGTTTTTGCGCCAATGTGAAGTAAAGCAGCACTTAACTGATCATAAGAGATTTTTAGAATTATTTTTGTCAACTTTGCACAATGTTGTTGTACTTTTTAAACGTAAAAGTTAATTTGCTGTGAATGCTTATGGTGTTGGTGCAATACGTTGTTTGAAACAGCTTAACTGGATATTGTGAAATTTTGCGCAATGCGCTTTTATTATAGCTCTATTTGTGATTTTTGCGCATTGTTGTTTTATTTTTTGAACTTATGTTGTTGGAAAATATTGTGGCTTTGGCGCCTGGAATGCTTGTGTAATAACGGGTTTGTGGCTGTTCTGCGCTGTTGTCACACATGTATGTTGTATGTATGTATTTATGTTGCCAATAATAACAACAAAAAAATTTGTAAAATTCGCATTTAAACTAATAAATATGGTACAGTTAGCTTTAACTTTGTTTTATACACACAAATGAGCGCTTGTCATTTTAGCATAATAATAAAATTGAATTCAATAACATTTTGTTGCCAACGATAATTTGAAATTATTTGTGGTTAGCAGAAGTTTAACTCCTATATACATACGTATGCATGTATGTACGAGCATGTATAATTTTATAATTAAAAAAAAAGTTTAATGGCAAATTTTAAATTCCAAAGGATTTAAGTTTTTCTAATTTTTTTGCTTAGTTCGAAATCTAATTCACGGTCACAGCTGTCAGTTTTAACGACATCGTTGTATAAACATTAAAAGGCATTCTTTAAAACTATGAAAAAAAAAACAAAAAAATAATTAAATCAATAAAAATTAAATTTAAAAATTTGGCACTCTGATTCCATTTTTACATTCACTTATTTTGTTTCTTTTTTTTGTATGTATGTATGTTTGCGTGCATACATGCACAACCCGAATACTCAATGCCGACATTTTCGAGTTGCACACACCGGTCTATTTGTAAGGCCCTGCTTATTGTAACGAACGTTTTTGTATCTTATGGCTCTGACACAGTGTTGCGCTCACGCTTTGCAACACCACTAACAACAACTATGCATGCGAGCTTGCAAGCTAAGAGAAATTCTGACGCAGCTCACTGGCCGTATTGGCCGCCAGCGCCGCAGCAGTCGGTGCGCTGCCACTGTCATCGCCACTGTTGCCGGTGAAACTTTTCAAATCTTCCAATTTGATGAACTTCTCTTTGTGCATGCGCTCCATATGGCGACCGATATGCATTTTCTGTTTGGCACGATAGACACAGAAGGGACACTGGAATTGCGGCTCCTTGCCGCACTCCCACTTTTGGTGGTTGCGCAACGACGATTTCAGCTTATACACACGTCCGCATTCCGGACACGGATGACCGCTGCCGCTGACACTCAGACCACCACCGCCGCCGCCGGCACCAGCCGCCGCACTGCCACCTATACCATTGCCACCAGCACCGATTAAGCTGTTCAATGCGCTAATATTACTCAATATATTGATGTCGGCGAAGGCGGCGGCACCGCTGAGCGCTGTATGATATTCGCCGCTGTTGCTGATCGCGCTGCTGCCCGCATTAGCGACATCCTCACCGTAGCTGGCATCACTCAGATTGCCGCTATTATTGGCGGCGGCAGCGGCGGCGGTGGACTTCTCCACTGTTGCCTTCAACATCAATATGGCGGCCTCCTCTTCGGTTAGGTGCTTCATTTTGCCACCTACGCTGCCGGTCGCAACAGCGGCGGCGCCCAGCTTGTCTATGCCACTCGCGCTGGAGCTGCTACGATTCAGCGTTGCATTTGCTAGGGGCGCATCAGTGGCGGCGCTAAGGCTAGTCATGTCATTCGATGTCTCCGGTGCCGGTGACTTGCAATCCAAAGTGGGTGTCACACCACCGCCAAGCGCACCGCCGCCCGCCTTGTCCATCGTATTTATGGAGAGATCGGTGGGAAAAACTAACGGATTGACACCTTCACGCAATTGTGTAACCAATGGCATGGCCAAACGCGCATTCCACTCGTTCCAAGTGAGTCCCGCTATGCGCGTAATACTTAAATCTGCATTGATATCGGACATATTTTACGTGTGTAAATTGATTAACGTGATTGGCGTGTTTTACCGTTGCATATTATTATTTTTTTATATTTTAATGGAGAGTATGTTACATTTGCGTTGTGGTGATGTTGGTGGTCAAGTTGGTAAAAATTTACGTGTGTGTTTTTGTTGTCAAATTATATGAAAATAAAAAAGTAGAAAAATAAAAAAAAGAAAAAAAGGAGAGAAAAAAATAATATTAAGTTTGGACTGGCACAAATCAAGAAATACAAAACAGTATTTATAAAAAAATAATAATAATTAAAATACATACTAAAAACAATGTGAACCTGACAGCAACAATACCTAGTCCAAGTGAAGCATCTATTTGTGTATTTATGTACATAGCAACTAATAATCGCTTAAGTAGAGGAGAAATAGTTCTTTAAATAATAATTTGCGCTTAAACTATGTATGTATATAATAACAAATAACGAGCCAATGCCAATGAAGCGATACGAGTATGAATGAATACCACATCCAAATGATAAAGTTACAATTATAGATACATACATATGCATATGAAATGTAAACGTATGAGGTAGCAGATGGTGAAGTACAAAATGCAAAGGCTATATGAATCAATACATAGTTGCAATGAGTTTAATTTCTAATATTTATTTATGTATGTATTTATGAAGGCCCTTTTTGAGTTGTGTTCCTAAGAAAAGCTGGTATTTACAGTTAAACGTAAGCGTTTAAGCGAAAGTACTATATAATGTTGCTATAAAATATATGTTACAGCGAAAGTACTATAATAAATTGCTATAAAATTTACATTTAACCGTCATAAACTAGTAGGCACGCGCGTAAGTGGCAAAATATGTTGAAAAATAAGCAAGAGTATTAAAAATCGGTATAAAATTACTTGAAAAATACAAACTAACAAAGCGTTGAGTAAACTAAGTAACGATAAATACATAGCTTTGCACAACAGATCGAACTGCATTAAAAAAAAATCAATCTGAATCTGAAATAATTTTTCGTAAATTTTAAAAATATATAAACTCCTAAATGCGCGGCGCAAGGCATGTATGAAGGCGCGCGCTTAAATCTATACACAAAAAGTTATTTTTTATGCGCGTGCGCACCTGATAAATATATATATATATACATATGTGACTTCTTTAATATTACTTCAATATGTATATAATATATTATATTGAAACTTGTTGAAATAGCAATTTTTTATGCGCATGTGCACCTGATAAATATATATATATATACATATGTGACTTCTTTAATATTACTTCAATATGTATATAATAAATTATATTTATAACACTAGATAAATCATCATAGATATACATATATAGACTACAAAACATAAACACCACCTGCGCACACCTAATCTAAAAGTGATCTTGCTCAATTGGTATTTTGTTTCGAAAAAACAGACCACACTTGGTACTTTCCTTATGTAACTATTTCATATACAATAGTAATGTTTTTAAAATGAACAATATTTTAAGAGCTAAGCACAGTTAATAATATATTAAGTGTACACTGTTATCCAATGCAAACCCAATATGCAGACCCCTGCAGTGTTTTGGCGCTTCTGTGTTAGCTCCAACGCACGCACAACTCCCGCACAGTTGACAGCGTCGCGACAATACCTTAAGAAAAGAGAAATATATTAATCGAAAAGCATACAAAAACAACAGCAAAATGCATAAAAGCACTAATATTGCGCAGAGCCAGCATCGGTCTTAAGCAACGGCGCACTTCATATCCCAAAAGCCACACGAAACAAACCATATACGACACTTTTACCACTTGCATCCGCACTTAGGCTTCTTTAGACCTGTAAATACAGAAAAATAGGTTAGTAAAAATTTAAATGAGACGCTTATGGACTGGCGCGCTATAAAGGGGGGAGGGTGTAGAAATTATATGATGCATATTATGTATATGTGTGAAGAAAATGCGAGAAACTTAATATGTGTGCGTGTATGTGTGTGTGAATGAGAGACCCATAGAAAGCAAACACGTTGTCGCCCACATTTCCAATTTTATTATTACTTAGTAAAACTTTATTTCTCAATATTGAATTAATACTAATACAATATTTAAAAGTACACATATAATTTATGTACACGAATGAAACAGCAAAGTAAGTCTTAATTTATTTCATTTGCTTAATTTTTTGTTGTTTGTTTTCTGTGCACAAGCTTAAGAGTGATCTAATTAGAAACTAGTTATTTAACTATTGCGTAATTCACATACAAATAAAAATGTGTATGTATGTATGTGTGTGTTATGTTTTTTTGTACAGTTTTTTTTTTGAAATTAAAACTTTCGTTTAATGCATGTGGTTTGTTTTTATTTTTTTTGTTTTTATGGTTTTTTTTACTTTTTTCTTTACTCTTACTTTCTTTTCTCTTGCTTCCACTTGCATTCCTTTACACACAACACATGTTTTTTTTGTGGTTTTTTTTTATAAGAATATATTTATACATAAATTTATGTAATTATTTTATTTGTTCCATTTTTACGTCCACACAAGATTTTTCATAAATCTAGAGCGAGCGAAATCTTTTGGTTGTGCATTTTTTTTAATTTTTATATTCGCAAAATCATATATCTGTTTATACATATGTGCTATTATACTTAATCTTTGCTAATATGCGTCAACATTCACTAAACATTTTTTACAAGTATTATAATCAAGCAAAAAAATAACGTTTTCAAAAAATGCTAAGTTTATACAACTTCAAAAAACTGCATTTAAGTATGTCTAATAACTGTACAGCTAAGATTTGCTTAGTTAGTACTTTAAAAAGCTTTTCTACGTCATAGTAAGTAGTTTTGTTTTTGTTATTAAAGAAGTATTTTTGTAATGCCCTCACACATTTACACTTTCACCTCCAACGACTGCTATGCGCGCCTGGAATTAGACTTAGCGCAACTTTTAAGCCTTTTTCTAACGGCATTTTTGTTTTCAAATGGCCGTTGGCTTTTTATGTGCAATTTTTTGATGTTAAAAATATATATAAACGCGATGCTGGCAGAGGCAGAAAATTTAATTTTTTATAAAGAAATTTTTGAAATCAAATATTTTTCGAATTTTAAATTAATTTTTTTTTGCACATATAAAATTTTAAATTATATTTTGTTTTTGCAAAACAAAATTTTGATTCAAATTTTTTTGCAAACCAAAATTGTCATTTAATTTTCCTTTTTTGCAAATCGAAATTTTAATTTAAAATTAAAATTAAAATTTTAATTTAACTTTTTATTATTAAAATTTAAAAAATGTTTTAAATAAAAAAAAATCCAAAAATATTATGAGTTTTAAAAGTAAAATTTTGATTTAATTTGTTTCAGGCAAATTTTAATTACAAATTTGTTGTTGCAAAATTAATTTAAATATTTAAAATTGTGAAATGATTTTTTTTTTAGCTTAATATTGAATTAAAAACTTTATTCAAAGGAAAACATTGTTTCTTATTTTTTGTAAAGAACAAGGCATTGAATATAAACTTTAATTTTTCAAAAAACTTAAATTAAACATACATTTTTTGCAAATAATGATTTGTATTTAAAGAAATTAAACCAAAAAGATGATTAAGTTTTTTGGAACACAAAATATATGTTTAAAGGTTTTACAAAGCAAACTTTTAAAGTAATTTTTTGTAAAATAAAGTTTGAATTTAATTATATTATAATTACACTTCTCCATGCAAATTAAATTTTTTTAAAACCAATTTTATATTATGTAATTTTTATATTGAAAGTTTTTTTAATTAAAAAATGTATATTTTCAAATTTTCTTATATAAAAAAATGAATTTCATTCCAAAATGAAGATTTTAATTTTCTTGCAAAAATCTCTGAAAATTCATTTTTTCAAAAATCTTTGATTTTAAATTTTTTGTAAATAACAACTGTAAATTAAATTTTTTGAAAAGCCTTTAATCTGGCATTTACATTTCGATTTTGGCCTTTTTCAAAGAGGAACAATTATTTTTATTGGCAAAGCAAATTTTGAATTTGAATTATTTTCAGAAAACTGTAAATCCAAAGAATTTATTAAAAAAAACTTAAATTCAACATTTGCTTTCCAAAAATACTAATTTCAATTTTTTTCTTCTTGCCCAAAATTTAACTTACAGTTTTACTATACAAAACAATTTAAATCTAAATTTTTCAAAAAAAAAAAAAAAATAAATTTTAAAACTTTTTGCAAGAAAACCGAAATATAATTTTAGCAAAAAATTAATTTTTTATATAAGAAAAAAATGTTGTCTGGTATTTGGATTTTGAAATTGAACTTCTTCAAAGAGCAACAATGAATTTATTGTTTTGGGCAAATCAAATAATTTTTTAATTAGTTAATTAATAATTTTTTAAAGTGGGTTTTGTATTTAAAATATTTTATAGCAAAACTTTGAATTTAATTTTTGGTAAATTTCAGCTTTTTGCAAACGATTTTTGAAGGAATTTTTTTTTAAACAAAATTCAAAATAAATTTTTAAAATTTAAATTTTGAGTTTACTTTTCATAGAAAAACTTCCATTAAAAAATATTTTACAAAGTACATAGGTTTTGTATTTAAAATATTTTATAGCAAAACTTTGAATGTAACATTTTTGAAAACTATATTTAGAATTTGATTTTTGTAAATAAAAATAATTACTAAGTAATTTTTTTTTGCAAAAAAAAAGTATATAATATTTTGCTAAGTTAACTTTTGCATATAAATTTTTTGAATTTATCTTCTAAAAAAATTTTGCATTCAAAATTTTGAAAATTAAATTTTTGAAATTTAGAACTTTTACTCTACGAATCGCCTTTTAATTGCAAAAAAACCAGCAATAATAAAGCTTGCGCTGTTTCTCTCTTCTCTCCACTAACACCTCGGCGAGTACTTCGCTTTTACAGTGCTATAATTATTTAATACAAATTATTACTAAAGCATAGAGTTAAAAATAAATTGGACACTCCAAATTAAAGCTGTCCTATTGCCACAAGAAAACATTCATTGATTTCAAATCAATAACTGTAAACAAAACTCAATAATAAATTTAGATATGCAAACAATAATGAGAAAATTAATTGAAGACTCTTTACTGGGCTCATCAATTGCAAAAAAAATTGAATACCAAACAGTTTTGGTAAGTAAATAAAAATAGTTACTACAATACATACGCAGTTAGCACGTTGTACATACATATTTACCAGCACACAGGTTGTCGGTTGACATTGCATACACAGAATTATGTACAGAAAACAGTGGAAAACTAAAGATTTCTCTCCCAACCAACAATTGTACTAGCAACAGTTCCGTTTCTCCGTAAAAAATACGAAGCACCTTATTTGCGGCCGCGTTTGCTCTCCAATGCCGGCTTGTCGGGGTGATGCTTACGCACGTGCACGCCGAGATTGCCGCGCTGCTTGGCCTTGTAGGAGCAGTGCGGGCATGGGTGGCACGGCTCTTTGCCGCCACACTCGACATTTTCGTGGCGGCGCAATGTCGACTTCCAACGGTACTTCTTGCCACAATGACGACACACATACTTCGAGTCGGCATCATCCTGATGCATCGACGAATCGCTCAACGAGAGTTCGTATGTGGTTGTTGTGGTGCCGTCAATGCTGGTGGCGCCCTCCTGTTTGATGGGTCGCGTTGTCAGTATGGTATAACTCTTGGTGATAGTCGGTTGTTCGTGCAGTGTAATGCCGTCGGGCAGGAGTGTCGCCTCAACGCTCGTTGTGGCATCGTCCTGTTCCTGCAGCTGCAATTGCGTATGATGACTCTGCTGCGGATGTATGTGATGCACTTGCGATGGCTGTATATGCTGCACATGATGGTGATGGTGATGATGATGATGGTGCAACGCCTGCTCGGAGTCCTCGTCGACCGTCGTCACTTGTGTCGTTGTCGGCACGCCGGTTTGTATGTGCTCAGTGATTTCGGTTGGTGCAAAACCGATGCCGATTTTCGTACCATCCGGCAGTTCGATGTCATCGATTTCTGCATATTTCACCAAATCACTGATGATCGCCGCCGAGGCCGATGGATTATTTAAATCGATTTCGCTTATCTCATATTTCGTGCCCTCGGTTAGTTGGTGGTGGTGGTGGTGGTGTTGCGTCTCGGCATCGTGTGCTTCCACGATTTGTACACTGGTGGCGGTGGTGCTCTGCGGTGTTATTATTTTGCCACGTGAATATTTGATACGCGATGCAACCGGTTTTTGTTCGGCGATTTGTACATTTCGCAGGCTCATCAAATTGATTGTCTGTGTGTGGTGTGGTGGATGTGTGGTGACGATGCTTTGTACTTGCGGATGTGCTTGCAATTGTTGGATTTGTTGATGTTGTTGTTGCTGTTGCTGGTGTTGCTGTTCCAATTCATGGCTGTGCTGTTGCGTATGCTGATGTTGTTGCTGATGTGATGTATGCGGTTGCTGTCCGAATTGGTGTGATTGTATGATCGTGGCCGAAGTTTGGTGCGTCGCGATTGGCGAGACCGTCGGTATTATCTTCTTCAAATTGATAAGTTCTAAAGTAAATAGCAGGGCATTTGAGGTTGTTAGTGTTAAGGAGGAATTGGTATAAAATATACGCTAAGAATAAAAAAATAGTGGTTCTTTTATATTGTATTTACAAAAAAAAACCTATGATCATCAAAACTGCAGAACAGAACGGCTGTGTTTGTTGTTTTTAATGTGGACACGATAAGTAAGACTAAAAGCGATTTTACAATGACTTTTCGTGCGAAAAATTAATGAAACATTGATATTAAACATAAGGCACTCAAGAAGTACGCGAAAGAGTTGCCACCTTTTGAGAAAAAAATTAAGATAAAACCAAATATGTTGTACAAGCATTTTAGCGAAACTACTAAAAATTTCAATAGAATATAAGTTAGATTTATTGTAGAAAAGGGTTGCCACCTTTTGGGAAAATAAAACTGAAAAAGCCCAAAAATTTATGTTTTTCAAGTATTTAAGAGTGACTACTAAAATTTCAATAGAATTTCAATAAAACTTAAATTTCTGGTGGAAAAGAGTTGCCACCTTTTGAAAACTGAAAATATGTACAAGACCTGTGCCACAGACATTTAGAAACGACTTTTGGGAAAATATTTGAAAGTCTTTCACTAAGATTTATTTTGGATTAGAAAATAATTAGCCAAATATAAGGCGTTTAAGTTAAGAGTTACATCGGTTTTATCGGTTTGACGGCTTCAAAAAATAGTTTTTTATTATCCCCTTTAAATCTATAATAACTTAATTCTATGATATCTCTAAAAGCACAAGTTGATCCGTGTGTAGCTCCAGACCAGCTACATAGTCCCTTGAACGTTAATCGCGTTTTTCTTGAAACTGTGTTTTCCCAAGACAGTTTTCACGATTTTTCGCGAACTACTCAAACAGTCTTAATGAAATTTCGCACATTGTTTTTGAAAGAAGATTTTGGTCCAGTTGCAACTATTTAAAAAGAAGCGTCGACAAATTTTCACCAAAATTTGCATTTTTTTGTAAAATATATTACTTTTTTGTTTTTCCTTCATCCAATACTAGTTTATGGTCCTAACTAAAACACATATTTTTTTTTCTTTTTACAACAAATGAACCTGTGAGAAGTTCTTTTCTCAATACGGAGGTACCGTTTTTCCGAAAGATTGCTCGACATGACGTCGTAATGGCCGAGCTATGAATATTTTTCTTTGAAAATTTCACAATATGTAAAATACATATCTTCGGAATAATACAAAGTTGGAACAAAACATTACACTTTTTATATGATATTTGTTATTTGTTCGAGGAAACCCATGTAAACACTTAAGAAGGCTTCTGGAAATTGCTCGGTGGTCATCAATGTGAACTTATCTTGAAATAACTAGATATTATTCTTATAAGGAGTCTAAATGAGCGATTTCAAATGAGCGACAAATATACTAATGGACGTTTAGGATAATTTTTCAGAAATATCCGATGCTAACTTTAGCATTTAAATATTTTCAAAATTAATTCATACATTTTAGAACAAACATGGATACAAAATATATGTTCGAAACATACGGCGATCAAGAAAGTATTGTCACCTGCTGGAAAAATTAATCTTCAGGTCAATTTTAACATATATTGTAAAATAGTAGCCATCTATTAAAAAAAAGTAACAAGAGTTTTCTCTCTTCTCTACAAAAGCTCTTCACAATTAGAAAATATTTCTTAAAAGCACCTAAATCGGTCCATTTACATATAAGGCAGATATATGCTTTAGTGACACGATCTGCGCAATTTCTTGCGAGATTGCATCATTGATAGATCAGATTAAATGAAAAATCTTTCCATACAAGGGTTTGAATTTTATCGGACAGTTTGTAAGGTAGCTTGTATGCTATAATAACACGTTCTGTACAATTCTTTCGGAGATTGCAGCATTTCTTTAGGCAATAATTTAAACGAAATTTCTTGAAGATATTTGGTAAAAAGAAAAAGATTTCCATACAAGCTCTATATTCCAATAGTGCAGTTGGTTTACTAGTACAACAGTTTTCGATCAAAAACCAACTCAGAATTACCATATATCACACGATTTACTTTAACTTTGAACTTTTTATGATAAGAATCACTTCAAATTCGGCTTGTCGTTTTGCGAAAATCATTGAAATGCTTTCACTAGCAAATTAAGATCTTTTATTTCAATATTTCAAGCCACAGAATGAGCTAAGCCAAACACGCCCATTTTTCATATTTAAATCTTTCTTAATATATACTACCCTCAACGTTATATGTGTAGTTTATATATAACTTAATATAAATAACTGTATTATTAAGATGTACTATGTATGACTCACCACACTCGGAGGAAGGTAACTTGATTGGGGTGCTCGTCAACGTTGCCAATGTCGGCTTGACATCTGTAAGATTTTGCACATCCGTTATATGCGCTTGAGCATTGAGTTCACTAACATTGGTAGCGACTGTTTGTTCATCATCTGTGGGCGCAATCTTAGCAGTTGTTATGTTACCCAGCTTCTTCACATGCAACACAAAGCCATCTTTGTTCTGGGTAATCACGATGTCATTGCTCTCCAGCAGGCAATCGTCCAATTCGAATTCCTCGGGTGTAATGTCCGTCTGTTCCGATTTATCATGCTTAACTAATTAAGTAAATATCACAAAAATTATTTTTTATATTTTTTTTTCAATACAATTTATGCTATAATTATTATTATGGTAAAAATAAAATGAAAAAGTTATAGCATTAGAAGAATTAAATCGAAAACAAGCAAATTCTTTCGAAATAAACAAAAAAATGTATTTATATGTTGGTGTATGTACGTACATATGTGTATGAGTTTTCATACATACATACAACAAATTAGTGTTTGTGATGTGTGGCTGTAGTTTACATTAATGATTTATGTAGGTGTTTGTGTGCGTGTGTGTGAAAAGTTTGGAAAAATAATTAACGTTGGATTCATTATATAGCATTAAATGACACATTGCTGATTTTTTTGGAATTATTTATTTTCAAAACCTATATAATATATATTTATATGTATAACCTAGCAAAATTTACAAAACCATTTTCAACAATTTTTAGGCTGAAAATGCGCTTATAATAAAATACGACAAACTTTAAATAGGAAGGCAAACATATTTTTGTTGTTGTATTTGTTAATTTTCAAGACGTACGTCAACGCTAGCGTAGATATGCTAACTTCATTTCAAAATACTTATGTAGAAGCGCTCAGAATTGTCCAAATGCTTTATGGCTTGCGCTTTCAAAAGTGGACATACATATTTATATATATGTATGTACATTTATTTATGTAAATTTTGTAATTCTATACTTTATTAAGTATGCTCAGTTTGCGCTTGCGCTCTGTCAATTTCCGTATGCTGCGACTTCATATGCGTATTGAGGCTGTGCCGGTACCGCGTTATGTAAGAGCAATGCGGACAGCGTTCCGAGGGCTGCTTGCCGCACTCGAAGCGCAAATGACGCGACAAATTCTTTTTATATGCATACATTTTATCACAGCGCGGACAAATGTGTGGATCCGTTATGGAAGAGAGTGTTAGCGCATCATGCTTTTCTTCATTAAAACTATCAGTGCATTGTGCAGAAGCGGCTGCGCTATGGCGTTTCTTCAGTATTTCTTTCCAAGCGATATTGTTCAATGACGTCACAGATTTGATGGAAAGCGCCCAATAATTTTCTGCAAAAGAGAAAATGAGAGAGGAATAGGTGAGTACAAGTCAGTAAGGCGTAAAATAAAAAATAATAATAATATTTAAAAATAAAAGTAAAAGCAAAAATAAAAATCAGAGTAAAATTAAAAATTTAAATAAAAGTAAAAAATAAATAACGAAAAAGTGATGCGTCTATTTAAAATATGCACTAAAAATTATTTGTCACATTATTTTATTTAATTATTTATATATTTAGGCATGATAGTAAGATAATACAAACATTACATATATATGACTATTAAAGCGCTTGCTAACATTATTTATGTAAATATTTTGATACTATTGCAACATGTTGCGATAAAATATATAAAAATGTACATACAATTTGTAAGAAAAATTTTTTTGATAATATTTTTTAATTTTTATTTATTTCTTTATTTTTTGTGTTTTACACTCTGGCAACATGTTGCTTAAAAATATATATACATATAAGTATCATTTTTTAGTTTTTATTTCTTTTTTTTTTAATTTTCAATTCTTTTCAGGAATATCTTTTTTATTTATTTTAATTGTTTTTTTTTAATTAATTTTCATTTCAATATTTTTTATGATTATTTTATGTTACACTCAATTGCATGTGCCAAAATTGTTTAATTTAATTTGCAACACTAATAATACTACAAATGTATGTATGTAGTTATGTAAATGTTAATCTCTCAGCAATAGATTCTTACCATTATCTATTAGGTGATCATAACATTGATGTATTAACAAAACACAAACGTGAGGGGATTTCCCATTAGGTTATAGTGGAGTTATAGTTGACAAACTGAATTGTAGAGGGCGGAAATGATAAAAACAACAGACGCAGGTAGTACCGTCTACTGTTAGCTTACGGTAGCAATTATTGAAATGGCAATAAATGCATATCACCAGCTACACAATAATTGACCTGACTTTACAAAAACGAAACAGAAGTGTTTGTCTAAAAATATTTACATTTTGGAAAACTTAAATGCTAATTATTGCGACAACCACTACCACACCACTAGGTAGGATGCTCCCGTCTAAAGTGTGTCAAGAGCGTCTCCTTGAAGCCACAACCAAAGCCGCACAAGTGGCATTTAAATTTATTTTGTAGCAATTGTTTGCTATTTTGACGACCGTAACGTTGATACGAAACCACTTCGCGTTTCGGCGCTGGCGCGCTCTCCCCTATAGCTTTAGTTAGGTTTAGATTTTTGCTCACACTCCTTTTAGGTGTTGACACTGGCGCCCAACAAGTTATCAGTGAATCAACAGTTTGTTCATTTTCTTCGCTCATATCAGCAAAGCTTTCTGCAATATTATCGATTTCCAGACAGGACACGTCGGTGCTTGCAGTTTCTATGAACTCAAAACTCTCCGCTGACAATTCAATATAGTCGGCGATATCAATATTATCCATATTTTGCTCACAAAATATATAGTCCTTGCTCAATGTTGTTGTAGTGGTTGTTGCTCTGGGTGTGGCAGCCAATTGCTGATTGGATGGTAAGATTGCGTGCCGCTGCAGTTCCAGTTTAGCTGTTTTTGGTGAGAGAAAAGAAAGAAAATTACATTTTAGTAAATGAAATCATTAAAAATATAAGCATTTTTTTAATTATAATTTTCACTATAAATTTTTTTCAAATTTTTTTAATTAAAAATTCTAATTAAAAAAAACTTAATTTTATAAATTTTGTTACTTTGTAAAATTTTTATTAGAAAAGTGATAAATATTTATAATAAAATAATAAAAACGTCGAATGTAATATAAATTTAATAAACATTTTTAATAAAATTATATAAATATTAAATGTAATAAAAATATCGGTAAAATCGGTATATAAATAATTTTTATATCATAATTATTTAAAATAAAACAATATAAATATTATATATAAATAATAGTTATTACTTTTATACTATTTTTTATTTTTTTAATTGTTGTTTTTTTTATTTTAAACTTGTTATAATTTTTTTATTTTTATTTTAATTTTTAGTTTTCTTTATATTATTATTGTTATATTTTTTATTTTTTTTGTAATTTTTATATCATAAATATATTTAAAATAAAATAATATAAATATTTATAATGTTATTTTATACAAGTTGTTATATAAAAATAATTTTTTTTAACATACATAGCATTGCTTCTGCAACCAGCATCCTGCTCATCATCCCGCGCTTACATTCACGCCCTCTCTCATCATCGAAATAAAACACATATGCTTTTGAGTTTTTCGTTTCATTACGTTTCTTACCAATTTAAATATTTTATTCATTATTAACGGCATCATCATTCATTAAACAAATTATGCTATATATATGTATGTATATATATAAACGCTTTAATATTCATAGTTTCGTCTTATGTATTTATATTTTCTCTATTTTTATTTATTATGTATATTTTTCGGCTATTGCATCGGTATCGGTTAACTTCAAACGTAATTCTTGCTTTTATGTTTTCTTATGTTATTTGCTGTGTACTTCAATTTGCTGTAATTAAATACCATTTGGCATACAAGTTAACACAACAAAAAAGAAAACGAAATGGTTTACAATTAATTTTTATTAATATATTTATCTTTCAACAAAAACAACGTATAACATAGTTACATAGCTACAGTATGTATGTATGTATGTAATTTGTTTTTAATATAAATTGGCAAAAATATCAGTTTGGCTTTGTAAATGTATGCGCAGCCTATTCGTACACTTTTTAGTTGTTGTTCTGTTCTCTAGCGCTCTGTGGTATTACAATTCGATTTTGGTGAAAATTATAAATACGTTTCCACTACTTCTTTTCTAGCTTTTGTTTTTTGTTAAATTTAATCGCAGTATTATTACAGTATTATTCCATATATATATGTATGTATATATATTTTCTTTTAGGTACTAACAAATATCATCATAAACGTTTTAGTGTGTGTATATATAAATATCATGTTGCTCTTTGCGGTTATTTGTTTTCTTTTTTTTTAATTTCTTTTCTTTTTATTTTTATTTTTTTGTTTTGGCTACGCCACGCTTTTCTTAAACGAAATAACAGTTAAAGACTATTTTAAATTCCGCTTAACAGACGGGCAACTATTGCTATAATAAATATATACCTATCCTTTTGTATTGTGTATATGCATCAGTGTTTTATATTGTATATATATTGTGAACATATACATATACATGTTCAATAAACGTCTGTGTTTTTATTTTGAATTATGTTCACGATTTTTTTGTTTTTATTTTTTATAATTTTTTGTCTAATTTTGCCTACAAAAACATTTTCGTTTCATTTCAGTTTTTTGTTTCTTAGTCAATTAATTGCAATTATTTCAATACGTTCTAATATGGTAATATGGCAAAAATGTTCGCTTCCTTCAAGCTCACAAATAACTTCTTTTGTTTATATGTATATAACAAGTTTTATAGATCTATTTTCTTATTTATTAGACTCTCTCTGCCGTGCGTTGGCAAAACCTTTTTAATAATGATTTCTTCTTCACTTGTATATATGTGTGTGTATGTATAACTGTGTGTGTGTGTTTAGGTGTGTATATTCTTTTTTTTCTAACTTACTTGTATATTATATTATATGTACATAAGACTATTTACATCTATTTTATGTGCACTCGTTGCACTTTCAATGCGGCGCTGTGGATCATGCTTTATTTTTATTTAAACAAAAATAATAACTTTAAAGAATAGACCCTGTATGGTTGGTAATTCACATATTATTTATTTATTTCGCTTATAAATTTTTTATTTCATATGTTATTTTTATTTATATAAATTTTTTTGTTTTATTTATTAGCTTTCTCCCTTTGACCGCCCAAAAACTGCAACAAGCGCACATTAATATATGCTGTTGCCTATATGTACATATGTATTTATGTATATACATATAAATATAAATGTATACATATTGTTCATAGAGCTATGTATGTATATGCATGTATGCATTTAATAAGTGTATACCTATGTATTTGGTTGATTTCTTTGGAGTATATTTTGTTCATTTATTTGTATATATAACTATTTTCATATATATTTATATATGTATATGTATAGTTTCAACTGTACCAACAAGTTTTCTTAATTAGTTGACGAAATTCGCGCAACATTATGCTATAAAATTACAACAACAACAACAATTTGGTTGCAACTCACCGCCCGCAGCACAAAAATAAACGGTTTAACAAGGCATACATATGTATGTATGTATAACATTTAAGGAAATTAAAAAAATGTAAAGCTAAAAATAAAAAGTATAAGGATAAGTAATAATTAATATATGTATGTATATAATAAAAATGGCTAAAAATTGTATGCATATAACAGTTTTGGAAACAAAAAATTTAAAAAAATGTAAAAATAAGTTAGGAAAAAATATATTAAAATAAAAAAAATTAAAAAAAGTTAACCTTTTTAATAAAATAAAAGTATAGAAAGAATAAAAACAAATAAATAAATAAAAATTACATATTAAAAGTAAGTAAAAATTCTGTATGAAAAAATTAATTTGGAATAAAAAAATTTTAGAGCTAAAAATAAAAAAACGATTAAAAATTTAAGAAAAAATATATTTAAATAAAATCGAAACTAAAAACATAAAGAAAATAAAGAAGAACACAGCAAAAAGAATGTGAAATAATAAATAAAAAAGATATTTATAAAATTAATCTTTTTAAAAAAATAAAAATATAAAACAGATAAAAAAAACAAAAAAATATGAAAGTTAAAAGAATAAATATTGCATTTGTATAATAAAATTGTATGTATACAAAAACATTATTTTTGTTTTTAATAAAAAAGCGTTCAAAATTAAAAAAACTATTTTTTTTTAATAAATTAAAAGATTAAATTGGTAAATATAAAAAATATAAAATTAAAAAAACTAAAATACAATGAAAAATTTAATCAAAAATAAAATATTTACAACTAAAAAATTATATTATAAAAAGTGAAAGAAAAAAATAACAATAAAACAAAAATTAATACACATACATACATATATTCATACACAAATGTTATTGAAAATTAAAACAAAAAACTCCACTAATAAATTTTTTTTAACAAAATAAAAAATAAACGAATATAAAACTATAAACGAAAAATTGAAACGAAAATAAAGTACTAAGAAATATAAAAACTTATAATTTTAAATATAAATATAAATATAAAATACTACGAAAAATTTAATCAAAAATAAAATATCGCAAATTAAAACAAAAAATTACAACATTAAAAATTATAAAAATCCCAACAAAAACAAAAATAAAATAATAATATGCATATATTTACATATAAAATCTATTTAAAGCCAAAAACAAAATAATTAAAATTAATTAATGTGCTTAAAATTAAAAAAAAAATATTGTTATAATTAAAAAATTAACTTAAATTAGTTTACTTAAATTAAAAATAAAACAAACTAAACTCACTTTGTACCACAAAAATCAAATCTAATAATAAATTTCGTAAAATTAAGCTTAAACCAATAAAATTGCTAACACTACGCTACAAAAGTACGCATAAGTAGTACTTAATAAAAAACAAATTAACGGTGTAAATATGCAATGTGTAAACTTAATAGCGTCCAAAGGAGAAGAAATAGCTTTGCCAACAATATGCAGCATATGCATATGCATGCTTGTATTTTACACACATACACATATAAACTGTGCATATTAGTGGAAGTGTGTGTGTGTGTGTTTATTTAAAAATTCTAGCTTCTGTTTTTAATTTTTACATTGTAAAATTGATTTAATCTCTTCGTCGTAATTAAAATTATAAAATATATTTTTTTTATATATACGAGTATATGTTTAATAACGCACCGTTAGGAATTACATACACATTAACTACCTATTTAGCTTGTTCTTGCTCGATCGCCCTATAACTATAACTATATTTGATCTGTTGCCATCACATAGCCTATGCAAGTCACGCTTTAACACACTTTTCCCCGTTACGATTAGAAAAATTTTTCAACTCTTACGCTTCTGCTTCTCCTTGTTATTATTATTATTTGCATTTTCCTCAAATATACATACATAAATCGGTATGTATGTATACGAATGTTTGTTAGATATACGAGTACATTTGCATCTCGCCTAAAATATATATTCAACTAAGGTAACTAACGCATAAGTATTGTTATATGTTTGTATGTATGTTTTATTGTTAAATTAGAATAGCAGCAGGTTCCCGTTTAGCGTTTTGAACAATTTTTTTTATTATATATTTCATATATGCAGGTAAACTTTGCACTTTTAAATTATAGTCGATTGACTTACAATAAATAAAGTGTACTTTCTTAACACATTGACTAGATATGAAACTAAGTCACGTCTCTAGGTCAAGACGTTGCACATAGGCGGACTTAATGTATGTATGTATGTATGTATATACATATGATTGCAGAATAATTTTTCGAAAAAAGTAAAAAAGAAAATATTGGCACATTGAGTAACAAATTATAAAAGTGGGACCTGCCGTGCAAAAGTGCAAAAACTGGTTTTTGAACAAAATTTTAAAAATTGTTTTTAAACAAAATTTAAAAATTGTTTTTAAACAAAATTTAAAAATTGTTTTTGAACAAAATTTAAAAACTGTTTTTGAAAAAATAAAATAAAAATTGTTTTTGAAAAAAATTGTTTCTAGTAAAATAAATAAAACTTATTTTTGAAAAAAAAAATAAAAATTGTTTTTGAACAGAAATTTTAAAAATTGTTTTTCAAAATATTTCAATGTTAAAAAAAATGTTTAATAAAATATTTTCATATCTTGGAACTTGTAGGTACTTTAACTTTCTTTGTATTTTATACACATTCACACATCAATTTTTCTTTGACATATGCATACATATATGCATGTACATATGTAATAAGACAATCCCAAGATAATTTCCACTAATTAATAACTCCAAGTTGAACTTGGCACTGTTGCTAATTTCATATTACATATATATTCATAGTATTGTACATAATTCAATTTTCTTTAAAAGTTAACGAGTATTAACAATAATAAAATTAGCAAACTTTAACAATTTCTTAGTTACACTTACATATGCATATGTATATATTATGCAATGCATTAACATTTTATAAGATTCTCTTCGTTTAGTAGCTGTTTAGTACAGTGCTAACGGTACTATGGCACAAACAACATTGTCAAGTTTAGACGTCTACTAGTGTTCCCGTTATATGGCATAGGCCTTTCAATATTTCACTTCATTTCGTCTTTGGTTAGGCGTATCTCGACGGTTAGCTTCGGCTTCAGCTTGTTATACATACATATATACCGACTTTTAACCGACGAAATTTCTAACTGTATCTAACATAAGCTCTCTAACTGCCGCCCTACTTAGTTACGCACATCTCAGTGTATTTTGTTCCATTGGCGTAGTTGAATATTTGACTAATAAATTAGCTTTTAGTTACAGATAAAATATCAACTTAATATATACAGAGTTTTCAGCTAAGCTCATCTATGTACGGGTTTCACACGTTCATATAAAATAATCTTCGACAAATTAAACTGTTTATGGCCACTTTTTCAACTTGGAAACGAATTTATATTCGAATTTTTTCAGGTTTTTTAATTTTTTCGTTTATTGTTTTCGAATACCTAACCTCAAAATAATATCAACAACGACACTCACGAAGTTACATGTTTTCAACGAAACGAAATTATATTCATTTTTTTTAGTTTACGAATTTTTTCATGTTTTCGAAAACATAACCTCAAAAAAAGTCAAGAACGATATTCAAGAAGTGCCATATTTTAAACGAAACGAAATTATATTAGAACAGCATATTTTTCATGTTTTCGAACACCTAATCTCAAAAAATATCAAAAACGATATTCAGGAAGTGTCATATTTTAAGCACGTTAGTTTTGATGCATTAGACTCATACGAGTACTGACAATTTTTCCATTTTAGTAATGCTTTTATATTCTAGATATTGCGTTATTAAGGAAACCTAACATAAAAAAATCTTTTCGAAACAATATTTGTTAGACAAGTGGCTGTACAGCTACAAACGAAACGTTATTGATTTTTAATTTTAAGGTTAAGTATATTAATTCTTCTATGTATTACGAATTTGAGGTTAGGTTTATACATTGATCTGAAAAAAAGTTTAATCATAATTTTTCCTCGCTTTAAAATACGCACATTTGTTTTGCTAAGCAGATGGGCTTGTAGCCAGACATAAAAGTTAAATAATTATAATATATGTTAATTAAAAAAATAAATTCAATTTATTTAAATTATTTTTAACAAAAACAAGAAAAAATATTTGTTAAAAACCCGTTCGTAGCATCTAAGGTACAAATTATTTGACTAAGATTTATAGTAATATATGTATATATTTTTTTAAATTTATTTTATAGTTTGGTTATAATGGCACTAGTAGCAGTTAAGTTCTCTGTGTTTTAACTATTTCATGAGTTTCTTTACGAACATATATACAAATTTGTTTAAAAAACACTTATATATGTATTTATCTAAGTATGTATGTATTTCTGCATGGTTAAACCATAATTCGATATCGAACACTAAAAACGCAGTTATAACCGACGGAAAGCAGGATATTTTCTGAAAAAATACCTAAAATAACAACAGTTACAAAACAACCAAGACATGTTGACATGGAAAATGAAAATTTTACTTTCATTCGAATTAATATGCAATTTTGATATATATACTTAGCTATATGATTATAGCAGTATATAATTCCTTAAAAGTGCACACAGAGCACATTCGTTTTCAAAATAATGCACATATGTATAAACAATAATACATGCATATTTTAACAATAGCTCGCATATTTATGTAGCTTTTCTTTTGTGTAAGTATGCAAGTTAAATGCAATTTATAGCAACTTTGACGGTTATAGCTAACGTTTTACGTCTATTTTTCTTAAAAATCGACGCAAATTTCGAATTGTTTTTTGTATGAAATTTTGAATTCTGAAAAAATAATTGTATATTATGTAGTATAACTAATTGCATGCTAAACAGTAGTCTTTAGACGCTTACTATAAATTATAGCAAAGCAAGTTTTAACATATTTGCACTTTTGGGTTAAAAAATAAAGAAGTTTCAGTTAAAATATTGGGTCTAGCTTTCGTATCAACATGGAAACACATACATATATACTTAGTATATACATATATATATATATATTTTCACAAGTATTTCGTTTGGAGTATATAACAAAGTTATGTACATACATATATATGTATGTGCATATGTACACACGTGTGTTAGCAGTTAATGCTAAAGCCTCCAAATAGTTTTCAAAATCATTGCTGGGTGGAAATGCTTAAAATAATAATGTTGTATAGCAAAAATATAAAAAAAAAATTTAGATTATAAAAATCGCAGGCTATAAAAGTAAATTTGTCTGTTATAAAAATTTTCGATTATGAAAATATATTTTTCAGGTCATAAAAATTGTTTGTTAAAAATAACATTTTTAGGTTATAAAAAAAAAAAACAATTTTTAGCTAAAAAAAAATATTTTTGGGGTTATAAAACCCAGTTTTGTATTAAAAAAAAAACATTTTTTCAATAAAAGACCCTTTTAGGTTAATAAAAAGCACTCTTTAGCTAAACAAAAAAAACTGTTAGGTTAAAAAAAAAAAACAGTTTTAGTTAAAAATAAGCATTTCTAGGTTAATAAAAACATATGTATTTTCGATGCTTTAAATTTTTTTTTTTTACATGTTTAGAAAAAAATTTTTAATTGGTTATAAAAAAAAAAAACAAAAAAAGTTGGTTAATGAAAATCTATTTTTAGCTTGACAAAAAATTTCTAAGCTTTAAAAAATTTTTTTGGTTAAAAGAACAACTTTTTTGGTTCATAAATTAAATATTATCTATGCTTCAACAAACAATTTTCGTTATAAAAAAAATTTGATTAATTAAAACAGCACTTTAGCCTTTTAATGACATAAAAATCAGTTTTAGTTAAAAAGTTAGGAAAATAATGTTTTCGATGTTTTTAAAATCATATTTTGTAAAAAAAATTAAAAAAAAGAAGAAAAAAATGGTTAATAAAAAGCATTTTTTAGCTTACAAAATAATTTTAAGGTTACACAAAAACAATTGTCGTTAAACAAAAAACATTTTTAGGTTATAAAAAATATTTTCAATGTTTTAAAAATAAATTTTAGGTAAAAAACTTTTTTAGATTATACAAAAGAAAAAAGTTGGTTAATAAAAATGGTTATAAAAACCAAGTTTGCTTAAAAAAACATTTTTGGTTAATAAACAAAATATTATCGATGATTCAACAAACAATTTTCGTTAAAAAAAATTTGTAGGTTATAAAAAAAAACTAAGTAACAAAAAAGAAATAGGTTATAAGAAATAGTTTTGTAGTTAAGACCAAAAAAAGCCTAACGCAGTAAAATATTTAAAGCAGCACCCAATATTGCAATGTACTTAACTTAAATAACATTAACTGTTAGTTGCTTTGTTCTGTGCTTTGCTAGTTATGTGTGTATGTATGTAGGTATGTAACGCCTCTACAATTTCAATACGAATACCTATTAAATCCCTAAAGATTCTGAGTTATAATTATTTTTTTTTTATTGTGTTTCATATAAAGTTGTGTGTGTGTATGAGTGTGTTTGTGTGTGTACACGTATATAAAACAACAATATATTTGTCATAGGCACATATATACATACTTTTTATATATTCTTTTAACTAACATATGCATATTACGTACATATGTAGTATGTGTGTATATGCATTTATTTTTTATGTATCTATGTATGCATATATGTGCATGTAGATATTTGGCAACAAATAAACACAGTACGTTTCTCAACTTCACACCTACATATTATGTAATTCCTGTTCAACATTTTCAATTTGCTGTCAAACATTTGACGTAGTGGATTCCACACCCAGCGTATACCACATTTTTGGTTTACTATTATATATTGTATATATAATTTGTTTTCTTTGTTAATTTTTAATTTTTTTTTTAAGTTACTTGGTTAGTTTGACTAAATTTGTTACTCTTTTATTTGAACCCTAAGTTTCGTTTTCTGTTTTTTTTTTGTTAATTTTGTTGAATTATTTCGTATTATTTAATTTTTCTGTGTACTTGTATTCACGTTTCAATATTAATATTACACTACTGTTAATGCAACAACGCCTGCTTTACGCATTTAAGACAAATTTAACTAATTTTATACATACATACAAATTTTGTGTATATATATACTTTAATATATATTTATGTGTATGTAAATATGACACTTGTTGCAATATTATTTTCTTCACGTTTTGTTGTTGTTCGCTTTTGTTTTTCTTGTTTTTGTTTTGTATGTAATACAATAAGTATTTTTTGTCAGTTAATACATAGTACGTACTATATGTATGTACACAGGCATATGCACAAGTTTACACTCGCACATATGTACGCTTATAAGTTTGTATTTATGTAGGTATGTAGATTCAAGTTAATTTGAATATTTGTTCTAAATTACTTAATATCATCAAATATTTTATCTATGTAAATAAATGATGTGGCATCCAATAAATTCGTTTTGTTGTTGGTTATAAGTTGTTGTTTTTTTTTTTTGTATTATTTTTATATTTTATTCCCCTTGGTATCAAATTGTTTAAAAACTTTGGGCTTTTGACCGTGCACCCAACTATCCTACTTGCTTATTGTTTGCTATTTTGGTTTTGTTGTTGTTACTTTTAGTATTTCATACTTCAAATATGTTTGTTGTATGTGTGTGTGGGTGTGTGTGTAAGTAACCTTACGTGCGACACACACACACACTTTTTGCTTGTTTCTTCAACAATTTTAGATTTTTGGTCTGAGGTTGAGGTTAAAATCCTATGAAATTCCTAATATACATATGTATCTTTCATTCTTTGCTTTTATGTATTAACTATATATATATATATGTATGTATGTATGTATTGTATATGTAAACCGCATGCATTGTATACATATTGGTTGGTATTTTCTTGCTCTTACATATGTTTGTATGTACGTAGTGCATATGTAATTCCTACTTTTATATATATATATATATTTGTATATATATATCAACTACGATACTCTGCTGTTGGTGTTGCACATGTTGCCGTTTTGAACGCACTAGCTCTATTTGATTTTAAAGAAAACATTATCTCATAAGTAGTATTTGACACAAACACCGGATTCCAGGTGTCGCTTTAGGTGGGAGCTTTGTGAAAATGCTTTACCGCACATGAGGCAGCGAAATTTTTTCTGTCCACCACATTCATATCTGGAACAACATAAAAACAAGCATCGCAATCATTTATCGATAGTAATTATGTATATTGATTACATGCTATATATATTTTTAGTTTAGGCAATAGTTAGGTTAGGTGCGCTTTCAGAAAGTGTGGAATTATGTTAACCTCAAAACCAATTTGATTTCGCTAAACGCTTTTTAGTTGGAATTTGCATTTTAAACTCTCTAAACGGCCAAGCAAAAAAGTTTCCAAACAGGAATTTGATTTACATGAATCAATTTATATATTATAGTGGTCCGATCTAAATAAAATATTTGTATATTGTACCGTTGCCTTGGACAATAAGCCATGTCAAATTTCGCAAACAAATATTGCCAAATAAAAAAAATTTCCATACAAGGCCTTGATTTTGTTTGGTCAGTTTGTATGACAGCTATATGCCATAGTGGTCCGATCTGTACAATTTATTCGGAGATTTTACCGTTTCTTCGGGAAATAATCCATGACAAATTTCGCTAAGATATCTCGCCAACCATAAAAGTTTCTAAACAGGCACTTGATTTTGATCGAACAATTTACATGACAGCCGTGTTAAAAATTTCAGATCGATATCTCAAAAACTGAGGGACTAAGCTCACCATGCTGATCATTTATACTTGCGTATTAACTTTTTAAAGTCTACGACGTTCCTTCTAAGTGGTATAAACTTAATATAATCTTTTCAGGGTATACAAATTATTAACTGGTTTTTCTCATTATGGCTAAACCGTTAGATTAGCGAGTAAATAGAAAATGTGAGAATTTGCATTATCTTCGGACAGGACGCGAACAGGATATAGCAAATTAAATAGGCTAATGGCACAATAGTATTAAAAATATTGAAATATTTTAAAATATTAAAAAAATAGTAATGTTAAAAGGCAAATGTCGAACAAAGTCCTCTCGTTTCCTAAGGGTTAGTATGAACTTATTTATTATTATTTGTTTATACAAAACTTTCTGCCAAAAAGCCATTGTCAAGGACATTCTAACAAGACTCGTATGCCCTTAAAAATATGATAACGTGTTTTAGATTGTATAATTTTTGGGGCTAAAGTGAAGGTTATATATTGTAATGGAATCTGTTCTTTGAATAAATGAAAGAACATAGATTTTTATACAAGAAGCAAAGGTTTCAGTACGCGTATATATCCTCAAAAATGTGATAACGTGTTTTAGACTAAAATTTTGGGAGGTCATCTCTCACTAATTGAGTTATAACGCAAGAATACAAGCGATCAACAGAAAACAAATCAATATCAGTTAGAACATGTTTTTTGAGGCAACTAAACTGAACTATGAGCTAATTTAGCTTTTTTGCCAAATTGTGCAATTTTAAAAACTAGTTACTAAAGCTTTTTATTAGACAATATAAAAAAGTTTGGGAATGGCTGCAAATAATTGAAAAGTAACACTTGTAACAACTAACAGTTTTCATTTTGATATTTTAAAGAAGATTTGTAACAGTAAGTTAAATTGACAACGATTTCTTCCATTGGATCATCCTCAGTTTTCGAAAGCAATAATGCTACAGTTGAAAAATCTTTTGTAAATATCTATGTTTCTTTTTTTAATACGCTTAGATGGTAGACAGTCACTCTGTTTGTCATGGACATAGAAAATTCAAAGATTTTTTGACGAAATATCTAAAAAAAACGATACTAGTTTATGATTTAAAGTGATAACTATTATAACGGAATAAACTTGAGCTTTAGATTTCTTGTGTTGAAAGCTAATGTAGTGAGATTCTGGTATTGGTAACCCATACTTAACTAGTGGGTCAGATATGGTACATATTATCGATACCAAGGCTCTTGCTGCCATTTTTTTTTTGGACTCTTCTTGTAACCCGTGTTCGGGTTCTTCAAATCACCGCCCAGCGAATATGTGTAGACATCGCTCTAACAATAAAACGGGCAATACTACTAATGGAAAATTCATACAGCAATGAATTAGACACAGAAACTGTCAGATTATTTGCTATTCTAAATGAAAAAACTGGTTAGAAGTTTTCAAAAACACAAATACGCTAACCAACGCACAAAACCTTAGTGCGTGGTAAATCGAAATAAAACTGGTATAAATTTAATAAGCTGGTATAAGAGATGAACTGATATACATTCAATACACTGACATGAGAAAAGTCTAAATTGGTATAAACACAATGACCTGGTATCAAAATTTATAAATGCAATCAACTGGAATAAAAATGTATAAACTGATATAAATTTTTTAAGTTGGTTTTGGGGTTTGCAAACTGGTATAAAAATTTGTAAGCTAGTTTAATTGCAATAGACTTGCTTGAAGCTGCAATACAAACGGTTTTATCACATGAGTTATCACATTTTCTGAAAAATTCAAACTTAGCGGACTGAGAAGTGGCGAATCGAAGGCGAAATGGTTATTTATCGATAAATGAATAAAGTTAAGTTTAATTTGAGACCAACAAGTATTATTTGAAATTATGTAGAATTTTGTATCGTCTGCTGCAGCAATTATTGAGACAAATCGATTTAAGAATCGTTGAGAATTTTCCCTTCAATTTATTTTCCGTTTCGATTCTTGCATTTTCTGTGTATTCGCATAACTTTCTTTGGTACTCTTTTATGTGAATCTTACGAATACTTTAACAGTAATTCTGCTATTTGGAATGAACACTAATCCTACAGATCAAAAATCATCAAAATCGGTCAAGTCATACTTGAGTTAAAATGGTGTAACTAATTCGGTGTTTCGATGATAATTGTTTTATTTGTTTATTGATATAGTAAACATTTTCGAACACTTATAAAGTCAATCTTTGACAAAATGTATACTTCTCGTGCAAGTATTTTTCTCTACCAAAAAAGCAAACGGTTTACAATCCATTTATAACGCTTCTCTATATGTATGTAGATATGTATGTATACAATGTATTATACACAACTGAAATTATTGAAAATTGTGCTTTGGCTGACTCACCTGATATGTCTCTGAAGTGAACTTGCATCCTTGTAGCTCTTAAGACAATTAAATCTCGGGCATTGATAGCGTCCATCCGGATTGATAAACTTGAATAGATCGGAGAATTTCAACTCGTACCAGTAGTCACGTATTAGAGCTTGTTGGGGTGGGGGCGGCGTTTGGCTGGATGCTGTCGATGAGCTGGTCGTACAGCCTTTATAAATAAGCAAAAATGAAAAAAATACAATTTTGTAAAATAAATACAGCACTTTTTAAAAAAATATTATAATAATTTTATTCAAACACATATGTACATACATATGTATGTGAGTAGGTATGGTATTGCAAGTGGCGACTTTGAAAATTATAGATACGAGTATAATATTTAACTTGCGTGGTAACTGTAGTTTTGTATTCAAGTAATACAATAAAAGATTTTTCAAAATTATTTGGAGTTCATTTTTTAATTTTGTTTTTGATATTTTGTTTTTTATTTTTAATTAGCGAAGAAGCAAATTAAAGCGTTGCGTTATGAAACATTTTTGTTTAATAAAAAAATAATTATTATATGCAACAACAAACAAAACAAGCAAGTAATTTGCAAAATCAACTAGTAAAACTTATTGCAACATTATTTTTCGAAATTTTTATACATGTATGTAGCTATGTCAAAATGTATTGAATAACAAAATGTAAAAAAAAAAGCAAAAACAACATGAATGAGAAATATTTACAATTACGTTTTGTGGGCACTAGAACCGGCTAGGAGGCGGTCGGTTGTAGTAGTAGTAGTAGTAGTACATGTGTGTGTGTGAGCAAACGACACAAACAGGCTGGTGGTATCTATTACATATGTATGTATGTATATATGCGGCCGTGATTTGGCGTGCGTAAGGACTCCCAGACGACTAGCATTAGTTGGAGATGATGACCTTGTGATTATGGCTGTGTTTGTTGTTGGACTGAATGCTGGTGTTACTGTTGTTCCTGTTGCTAGTACTGACTGACTACTGATTGACTGACTGATAACTGTGGTGGTGATGGTAGTAGAAGTAGTAGTAGTAGTAGTGGTGGTTGGTTGGTTGTTGGTGGTAGTGATGGTTTTTGGTAGTGGTGATAGTAGTTATATATGGTGATTATGATGACTATTATGATGATGCGATACTCATTCATAGCAATACATACGATTATTATTAAGGACCAATTCTATGTGATGATGAAATTGCGATTGATTATGCGTTACAGATGATTATCATATACAATATGTACACATGGTGTGTGTATGTGTGTGTGTGCGGTTAACTTTCTTTTTTTTAGCCGAGTTGCCAATTGACTTTTTGCACACACTCTCCTGCTGCACTTCACTGCACACTACCCTCTCTATCTCTCTTTCTCACTCCCTCTTTCCCTCTCTTAAACAACTTTGCCCAAAATTCCCGAACGATTCACACGTCGCCGCTGTAAATAGCCCTTCAAAGAGAAGCTTTCAAGAATTGTTAATTTTAGTGAAAAAAATTTGGTTTTTAAGTCTATGTGTCTTTGGTGCTGTAATGTACATACATATATAGTTATATTTATATATGTGTATATATAATATACTTTATTACAGTATATATGTATGTACATTGTGCGGCCGAAAAGCAAAAAAGTACAAATTTTCTGTTAGGACATTCAATTTTTATTCAAGTATAAAAATATATATATAGTATATATTTACCGTATAAAAATATAAATATTATTTATGTAGTTTTCCAATATGTATGTATGTATGTAAATATATGTATATAGTATGTAAAAAATGCTTGTTGGCAAATATAAATACGAAAAGTTTCAATTACAAATACTTTATGTACCTAAATACATGTATATATGTACATACTTATAATGTTATATGTATGTATGCAGTATATACTCAGCTGCTTATTATATAACATATTTGTATGTTTTGCCTTAAGTATAACTATATATACGCTTTAAACTTAACACAGACCAGCCATACTATCTAATAATTAAGTATTTTTCAAATTTTTGGCGCTTTATAGGGTGACAAGAAAACTCGCTAAGCGCTTTAAAGGGTGTCAGCGGAGGTTTTGAGGTTAGGTGAGTGGTTTGAGTTCAAAAGTTCCCGTTTTCGTTAGTATTCGCTTTTGCCAAGCTGCTTACATATATAATATGCCGTTATGTCGCATTTAGCAGCCAAAATAACGGTACTTTGGCAAAAACCATACCCTTTAAAAGTGCACTTAGGCAGTTTCCGCATCCTCCTATGAAAAAACGCTTATGTAATGGTATCGAATATGTTTTGTAGTCACACATATGTACTTTAAATACTGACTTTTCATTCGCTTGCAACTATTTTTATTTAGGTTCGTGTTGTTGTTGTTTCTAGTATTAGTTAGTGTTTAAAATAGTTTTATGTCAACAAACTTAACTTTCTATGTATATATGTATTTATGCATTGTTGTTTGTAGGTATGTATTTGTATATCAGTTGGTTTTGTTGCTTTCATTGTACTTTAGTCAAAATATCGGTATACTTCGTGCATTCACGAAGGATGCTGTGCGGTTTAGGCATATTTGTATGCGAGTAGGGTACGAGATTTTTATCATAACCTTCATTATGCTTTTGTCATGGTTATGTTTTATAGAGCTTATTCAAACGCATGCCTTATATTTCTATATCACTATATCGAAAGGATATAGACAAAGTGTTTGGACAAATGCACTTTGTTTATTTTCGACAGGAACTCATTTTGTTTAGTTTCTGTTGTGACGCAAGGAAAATCAATTCTAGATATAGTATTAAGCGCATCGCGAGTATTGGGAAATAATTTTAGTAATTTTTAATTGGATTTTTGAGTATCTAACAATAAGTAGGAGATCGGCAAAAGTTCTCAAGCCTGTTTTTGAATAAGTAATTATTAAATTATTTGAATATTTAAATAGTATAAATTGACTTTTTATAGTTTTAGAACTGAAGAGATCCATTCCAACAAAAATTGTTTTAATGAAAGTTTCTTCGACATAATTTTCACAAAAACAAAGAAAAAAAATAAAATAAATAAAAGGATCTATCAGTGTTAGCACTCTACATACACTTTTAAGGTTTTTTTCTTAATAGTTTCAACACTCAATAGATAATATCGGTGATGATCATGAAATTTGGAAAACTATTTCGACTTTTTTCTTATGGAAAACTTTTTCGTACAGTGGCAACCCCGTAAATGCATTTTGAAAGTCAACAGCGTGATCGTTATAATCGTTTGCCTAAAAAACGTAGAATATTTCTAATACAATAACCAATTTAAAATTTGTTTAGGTTAAACGCATCGCATTTTTATATCCACTGTGAACTCGGCTCACACGCTAGGTCTCATAAAAGCTAGACACAGTATGTGTTATGAAAACTATCAAAAAAATTAAAGAAATTATCCATATCGAAATGAACAAACTCGCTAACCAACGCACAAAAGCTTAGCGCGTGGTGAATCGAAAAAAACTGGTATAAATTTAATATACTGGTATAAGGAATATACCGATATAAATGCAATACACCGGCATGAAAATGGTATAAATGTAAGAGATTGGTATACGAATTATAAACTGGTATAAACGCAATGAACTGGTATAAAATTTGTAAATTGGTATAGATGCAGTAGATTGGCATCGAAACGATATATGTAAATGCAATACGCCTGGTATGAAAATTTATAAATTGGTATAAATGCAATAAACTGGTATACAAATTTATAAATTTGTATAATTTTAAGAGACTAGCTTGAAGCTGGAATACAAGCGGTTTTGACACGTGAGCTATCAAATTTTCCGACAAATTCAAACTTAGCGAGCTGAGAAGTGGCGAATCGAAGACAACTATAATTGCAGAAACACGGTTATTTATCGATAAATGAGTAAAGTTGTTTTAATTTATGAACAAAAATTATTAATTCTATAAATAGATTTCTAAGACTTAGGACTTGTAATTAAATTATGTTTTTGCGGTGAATTGCATTCGAAACGTATGTAATATTTTTAGAAAAGTTTTAGTCATTAAAAACTTAAATATTTTAATTCAAGAAACAGACTTTAATATACGATTAGACTCCGTAGCTTCGATAAGTTATCCAAATTTCCATCTATTAAGTGCTATCAATATTTTCTGTTCTGTAAATGCCTCAGTGCTTTCATGAGCTTATAAGCAAATGGGAAAGTGAATCATTTAGTAAGATGGAATACGAATTTTTTACGCGTTAAGAATTAAAGCAATTAAACAATTTCTTTTTACCAATAACACCAATTTATGTAAATTTTCGCTTGCGCCTACTAAGCTATAAAGTTAGGTAAGCTTTGAATTTATGTATGAGTATGACTAGATACGATCAAAATAGATAAATAAGTTAAATAACTAATATGTAATACCTCCTACCCTAACCTCTTCAATATAATATAATATGCCTGAGCTGCTTCACAAGCACAAAATTGGCTTGCCTGCTCCGTGCTACGAGCCGTTTGAAACTATTTTATGAGCACTATCTTAATTCATATAGCCGATAGATATCTTTATAGTAAGATTTTGAACGTTAAAAATATCATAACTACCTTAAAATATAATACTTGCTTTGATTAAAAAATACACCCTACTGGTTATGAATTTTCGGTTAGCCGAGTCACTGGTACTAGTAATCATTGCTTTCTGCATAGCATGTATTACATTTTTTAACTTAAACTAACGAAAGCATATTTATATATGTATACGATTATAGTATTGCTAAAGTTTTTGACTTATGAAATAATTTTTGGTATTAGAAATGAGGAGAATTTCTACAAAACTATCAATATTAGTATGCAACCAAAGTACTAAATCGCTTTGATAATAAATAGTTACTTAAATTATACGAGTATTCATACATAGTTGACATAAATTAGACGCTCAATAAATTATAGCTTGATTTTTATAGCAATAGTTTTTAATAATTGCCGTAAAAAGCCGTGCTTGAATGGCCTTTTTGGCGTTTCTGGCGATTCAAAATTATATTTTTTTCCGATGCCTTCGCTGAGGTAGTTGCAACAAGCTTGTTTCAAACTGCGCTGGCTTACACATTTTATACATTTTTTTGAATGCTTTGAGTGGTATTCGCTTGTTTGTAGATTGTGGCTATGCTTATGCAAGTTTGAAAAGCTTGAACTAGCGCGTAAGCTTCGCTGTCATTTCAAAATAAAACCGTATAACGGTTTTCAACAAAAATTCAAGTGCTCAAGAATACTAAATACTTGGATCCAGTGTTTAGTAGCTCCTCAAGTTCTCAAGATTACAAAATACTTGGATCCAGTAATTGTAAGCAACTTTAAGTTTCGATTTTTCATCTCTTTCTCTTCTATTCTCCGGTGCATTGGTCTTCCAAAAAGTGTGCATGCCAGAGCATGTCATGCCTATACGGATGCTTTTCACTGCAGTTCATCTTCTTTATACGGTCTCGAGCTGATTCTGTATGGCGCTTTGCATCTTCACCGCCAACGGCAAAAATTCCTTTTGCATTTTAGCGAAATGTGTCTTTATGTGTTTGGTGAGATTATCGCTACGTTTGGCTGCGTAATTGCATGAGGGACATTGGAATATCGGTCGTTCGGTGGTAAAACGACACTCGAAACGACGATGACGACTCAAACTTTTGCGCGTCTTATACGATTTGCCGCATTGATCGCAAGCGTGTTGATACCAGGTTAATAGGAAATCTATATATTCGAGAGAATGCGCCCGTTTTCGATTTATATTTGTGTATATATAAGAGATATTTTTTTAAATTTATTGACGATGCGGCAAAATATTGTTGTTGCGTTGTTGTTAGTCCATTGAGAATGTGTATGTATTGTTGTTGTGACGTGATGAATGGTTGAATGTGGTGTAAATGAGGTGAGATTTTTTTCAAACAAGGAGTAGAAGAAGAAGATAATATGATACAATTTATATACCTTAAACCGATGTTAAATATTATTATATATTTTTATTGTTTTTTTTTTTGCAGTTGATTGAAGTAACTAGCGACTATATACACATGAACAATGATGGATTGATGAGCAATAGTGAAATTTTTATTTACAAAATAGATAAACGTAACAAAAAAACATATAATACTATTGTATGGCTTTAAAAAACAACAAAAAAAAAATAGTTTTACGCCAAGAAATTCTCTTAAAACAACAAGAAAAAAATATTTTACGCTAAGAAATTATTTTTTTTAAATTAAGTTTACAAAAACCAAAATTGCAGTTTCCATTGATTTTATGTATAAATATTTCTATAAAAATACTACATACTTAATTCATCAAACTACTAGCTTATATAATTAATATGTCAACATGTTTATCGAAAAAAAAATTTAAAAACATAAATCTAAATTTTAACAAAAAGATATAGTGCTGGTACTACATAATAACAATAGCCGTAATAATAATTAAACAAATCGCTCAATTCTCTGCGCTTTACGAAATATATTATTTATTGATTATAAAAATAATTTTTTAAACACACACAAAAAACCATTAAGAAACATTCAATGTTTTTCTGCGACAATCACGCTTCGAAAAATATTGAACAAATATATTTGAAAAATAAGAAAGTAAAAAAATAAAAAATATTGAAAAAATATATTTAAAAAAATAAAAAAATGAAAGAATTACATATTAGAAAAATATTGGAAAACGAAATTATTAAAAAAAAAAATTTTAAAAACAAAAATATTAAAAAAAAAAATTTTTATATATTCAAATAAAAAATATTAAAAAACAAAACCAAAAGTATTAAAATAATATTTACAAAAATGTTTAAAAAAGAAATAAAAACGATACTTAAATAAATTATAAAAAAAAAAATATTTTAAATACACACAAAAATAAAAAAAATATGTTTTTAAGAACTTTTTGCATAGTCGACAGTCGCGTGTATGTATTAAAAAACTAATAATAAAAATATTTTTTATTTTATTTTATTCTTTACAATTATACATACATATTTTAAAATACATACATACATATGTATGTATGCATTATTTAAAAAAAAATACAAGATATAAAGAGAAATAGTTATTTTTTAACAGTCGCGCCGAGTTTTGTATGAATTATTTAATTTATTAAAAAAATTTAATGTATTAAAAAATAATGAAAAATAACAATTCAAAAAACAAAAATTAAAAAAAATTGAAAAATAAATAAAAAACAAAAAACATAAAAATCATTAAAAAAATAAAAGCAATTAAAAAATATATATGTATAAAAAAATACATATAAAAAAAAATATATATAAAAAAAAAAACAATTTAAAAAAAATAATAACACATAAGAAATTATATTAATTGCCGCGGCTATTTCTGGTTGCTTATTAAAAAAATAACAATTTATTAATTTAAAAAAATATTTTAACATATTTCACCTAGTTTCTTTGACAAACACGTCTCTTCATTGCCATTTATTTATATTTTTCGTTAAATAGTAAATCTCTAACTCCGCAGTTGTTTGAAAACTACCTTAACCTTTTTATGTCATTACAGTGACAACAAAATAATATTTTTCTTATTAACATAAATTAAAAACATAAAAATTTAAAATAATTACTTATAAACGATAATTTATTTCTTAATAATTTTTTAAATGCACAGAATTGTGACTAAAACCCAAATTTTGCTAAAAATAAAATTGTTTCGAACATACACGCTATAATTATAGATACGTAAAAATGTCTCTTCAAATTATAAAAAAGATCTGTAATTGAAAAAAATTATAGCAAGCATTATGGCACAATAAATACATATATATTGTATACAAATACATACATATACCTAACTACATACATACATACATATGTATACCGTTAAAATCTAGCATACTCGTACATAAGGTAACCAAAGTGTTGAAACAAAAAAAAAACATGAAAAAACTGCAAGCGAGATTGACGAGCCACAAAAGGCATAAAAAAAGGAAAACAAGCGCCACTTTTAAAAGAACGCAAAAAGCACCCCAAACGGAAACCAAAAACAAAAACATGAGACATAACTATGCAGTGCATAATAAATGCCATAAAGTCCTGAAAACATAAAGTAAATTAACAGCCAGTTTTTGTTGTTTTTGCTTTCAATTTAAACTATATATGTTTGTATTTGTATTTGTATAAACATTACAATCGCTTATTATAATTATTCTTTTTTTTTTGTTTTATATGTTTAAAAATATACATATGCAGTATGTCGAAAATATATATTTATGTACGCTCAAACAAATGACGATAGCACAAAACACCAAGAGGCAATGCGACACAAGGCACTGATGGAAACACAGTAGTAGTTTGGATAAACTTGAGAAAATGATTGCGTGATTTAGCAGTGGATGGAAGAAAGCGGTTTGCAGTTATCCTGACAAAACAAAATAAAGAGAAGAAGTTGACGTGCGTTTGTATTTGTTTTTAAATATAATAATATTTTCCTTTTTTTACTTTCATTTTTGTGAAGAGCCACCGAAACCCCTGCACACCGCATTACAGTTAAAGACGTTGTAGTAGTAGAAGAGTACATAGTGGTAGTGGTAGTAGGAGTAGTGGATATAGTAGCACTAACGGTAGGTGTAAAGTTGTGATAGACGATATTATATAGTAGATCTAGAAGAGACTTAGTTGCAAATCGATTAGTCAAATTGATACAAACACATTTAAAAATTGCAAATAATAACGGTTATTGCAACCTATAGGCAACACAAACCATTGCCGATGACACATACAAACGCAAGTTGTTGTAGAAACACACACGCAATTGACACAGTTTAACAGTAGAAATAACATAAGTAGAGAAAAAGTGTAGATAAACAAACCATTTTTAAAACATTTTCTGAAAGAAGAATACAATTATTGCATTTAAGTATTTATTTAATAATATATTATCATTTTGTGTTTTTATATGGTATATGCGTATATAGTATGTATATATACTTCTCATTTATGTGTATATATGTATGTATGTAAATTCATGCAACGCTTAATGTACAAGAACATGGCATTTTGTTTTCGCGGTTTAACAATGAATAGCTGTTATACTAATAGGTAATTAAATAATATATATGTATAATAATTTTATATATATTTTTTTTTTGGTAATACACATATACTAAATTGTATGCATGTTATTTTGGTTCTCAGCATGTTCACAACACAAATCCATCAACTTACATAACTACAATACAATGTATGTGGAAAATTCGTAATCTTTTGGTTAACATTTATGTATAAATATAATTTTGTCACGTATATATTGTGTTTGTATGTAGGTGTTATATAAAAAATATGTATAGCTATTATATACATCTTTTATATATGTGTATACACATGTAATTATCAGAAAGTGTAACATTGTAATATTTCTACAGTCGTTTATGTGTACGTTTATATGTCTACATATACATAAGCGCCAGACTAGAATGTTAAATAACATCAATTTACGACACGGTACCTGATAGGTTAAATATTTTTTTTTTTTTAACATTTTTTAAAATAGTATGTTATTTGCTTTTATTGTTTTACGATTATTTGTTATTATTTTTGTTTTAATTTGTTAATTTCTTTTTTTTTTTAATTAATATAATTTTTTTAATTAATTTTATTTTTTATTATTTTTTCATTTTTTTTTAATATTTGATTTGTTTTCAAATAGTGTATTACTTTCATTTATTGTTGTTTGTCAGTTGTTTATAACGTTTATTTTTTTATCATTTTTTTATATTTTACTATAATTATTATTTTTTATTTTCAATACTTTTATTTTTATATTTTGTTATTATTTTTATATTTTATTATGTTTATTATTCGTTATTTTTTATTACTTTTTTTTTATATCTTTTTTTTTAATTAAATTTAATTTTTCAATATTTTTTTATCCTTGTGGTAACAATTACTAAATTCTTTTATATTTTAATCTATTCATAATTTTTAGTTTTAAATATCTATTAGTTTTTTGTGCTTTGTTTGTAAGTTTTATTTTTATTTGTAATTATTACAGCGTTTTTATGATTAATATATTCTTTGATTTGTGGTGTTTTACTTTCTATTATTATTAAATTTTCTTCTAAATGTTCTTATAATTATATTTTTCATAAATTTTTATTTTGTTTAGGCATGTTTTGGGAACTTATTTATTATTATTTTTCTTTTATTTATTTTATGTTTCTTACTTTATTTTTTTTAATATATTAATTTTTAGTATTTTATATTTACTTATTATGTGAGTATTTATGTTTTATTATATATTTTTTTAATTTTATTTGCATTATTAATTATCGTAACTTTTTTAATTTATTTTTTTGTTTTTATATAATATTTTATTATTTTGTTAATCCTTGTTTTTTTTTAATTTTCACTTATTTATTTTTCATACTTTCATTTTGGTAATAATTTTGTAATTTATATATAATTAGTGTTTATATCTTTTATGTGGCTTAATTTTTCTAATACATTATTATTTTTTACTTTTAGTTATATTGTTATATATTTTTAACTGTCATCACTTATTTATTTATTTATTTTTTTACTGATGATATTATATTATAATATTAATAATTATTTTGGTGTTTTTGTTTTGATATGTTTTATGTTTTTTTTTTTTGTATATGCTTTGGCATAGGTAGGACTTATATGGTATATGGTAAATGGTCAAATGTTTAAAATCAAGCAAATAAAAATATTAAAAATGCAAATTTTGCAGCTCTTAAACTAAATTTGGGTGCCATGAAGATAACTGGCTGTCTTTCTGTAGTAGTCCCTGTTTTCATCAATAAAATTCTTAAATATTTAAACAGCTTTCAACTATATGCTGCTGGACACACTAAAAAATTGTTTAAAGTTAATTAAAAAACACTAATCTAAAAATTATTAATTCAATATCCGAAGTAGGTGCGACTTTTGCAAATTTGAAGCATATTTCCAAGTTTTTTTAATTCAAAATATTGTTTTTCGTGCGCACTAAATTTCTAACGGTAGTCAACGCTAAACTATATAGCTTTCTTGCCTGATCGACGCTAACCGCGCCACATAGGCGTTTTGGAATGAACATGTCCACAAAAACGCATGACTTAGACGAAAAATACATAAGTAAATAAATAATTTATAATCTAGTTGGGAGTAACTGTGACTGTCTGTCGTTCCCTGGAGATCTGGTTAACTTTTGTATAGTTAATACTAGATGAATATGCGTTAAAAAATAAAAATATCTTTTGGTATGTTTGCTTACAAAATGTAAATTATAAAATCATTAAAATACCGTCAAAGTCGGCTTTCGTGTCGCTTCTTCGTTTGGTAGTGGTAGTGATAATGCATCACTTTTCAAATAAATAATAAATAATTACTAAAATTATTTTAGGTATACATATGTATATGAGTAAAATAAAATTGTGTGTAAAAATTTATGAACAAAAAGTTGTCAAATGTTAATACTTTTTGGTAAATGTTTCGTAATTATACATATATGTATATATAGTACATATACATATGTATGTAAATGTAGGGTGCACATTTGGTGCTTTAAACAAAGTATTGTGCGTATCGGTGACTCTTGCCATACAGCTTGCGCTTTTGTATGCAAATGTATGTATATATATGTATATGAATTATTAAATAAATAAGTGAATAAGTGAATAAATAAATAAATAAGTAAATAGATAAAATGAGTATTATTTTATGCTAAATATCCTTGGCATGTTGAATACATAATAAAAATCCTTGTATGACAATTAAGCGCTTGCTTAATTGTTGTTGTAAGCAAATGGCATCGTATTGATAAGACGCTCCTTCAACAACGTATTCGATATCAGCTGTATGCCCAATTTCATTTTCCACTCCTCACCAATAGCATCCAAAGCCTTGCTGGCCGCGATTTGTCCAGCAGCACCATTATTATCAGCATTAGCGGCGGTCAACGAGCGGGCGATATCCTCATTAACGGCCTCATTAACGACCGCCGGGCCATTACTCTCGCTCATCACTGTTGCGGCCGATATGGCAGTTATGGCACCAGTCAAACCATAAATTGGCTTCTTGTCCAACACAGCCGCTTCCATATTTACAGCGCCATCAACTTCCGTGCCATTGGCAGCATGTGCTTGTGGTGGTGCGGTGGCGGTCTGTGGGCTATGTGGCATGTTCTCCGAGTCGTAAGGCTCCCTTTTCAATGATAAATTCTCCGGTACGGCGCCATTACACGTGTCATTGGTGTGACTCACATTATTCTCACCGCTGCTGCGGTAACCGCTAGCGCCGCCACCGCTATTGCTAGTTGCCTGTTGCGCTACGGCCGGCGGTATGCCGTGCTTCGAGGTTAGATGGCGCACCATGTGATATTTACGGCGGAAACGTGAAGGGCACAATTCGCAGCTGAAACGTGGCGGTATGCCGATGCATTCGTCGCGCATGTGACGCTGCAGGTGACGCTTGCGCAAATAGCTTTTGCCGCAGACAGCGCAGGGGAAACGCTCATGTGGATTATCAACGAACATTTCATTGGTCATCAGCATTGTGGTTTTGAAGTCGTACTTTAAATCTGTTTAATGTTTTGTTTTGCGGCGTGTTTGTTGTTGTTTATTTTTGAAATTTATGTTATACGTTTTTTATTTGTGGTTTAATGTGGACGTAACGGTTGTTGCAAATGCATCGTTGATGAGTGTGTGTGCGTGCGTGTAATGAGATTTTATGTGATGTATGAAATGAAAACAAAAAGGGGAAACAAAAAAAATTATATAATGTAATAGAGAACACATTGCAATAACTACATAAACACTTTTAGTTGTAAAAACATTTATTTTTATTATTCAATTTGTTTTTTTTTTTTGTATCTTAATGTGCATTAAGTTTTAAACAATTTTTTCTGCTTTTTTACAAGTAATAAATACAATAAAATACAAGTTAAGCATAATTGTTGTTTTTTTTACTCACAAATCATTGTTGTCTACGACAAAAAGGTAAATTACTGGTTCCAAAGTCCTTGCGACGGCAGGAGTACTACTCTTACATACTGGTACTACGTACATTACGTTGTACTGCTGTTTATATAATGTTTTTAGGATCAATTAGCTAAAGTTTACAATAATAATGTAATTATATGTACACCTACATACAAGTGTGCACAAATTTCGTAATTCAAAGTGTTGCTAAACTATGAAACTACAAAAATATTGTTGTGTTTTCAGCAATATTATCAAACTACATTACAAAAACAACTGCAACGCTAAAAGCTAACTAAACTAATATCAGTTATGAGCAATTAATTATAACAAACCGTAGGTGTAAACGCTGTACATTACTTTTCGAATTCGAATTCGAATTTCAAATTTTATTTTTTTTACACACATTTATATATATGTATGTACATGTGTGTTCGGCTAATTAATACAATTTTTTGGTTGCAGCAACGCTTTGAATGCCATAAATCCTTGTTGCTGCCACATATATATGCTGCAGTTGCCTGGCTTTAACATGACGCTAACACTGCTGTACATACATTAAAAAATACGTTAGTTAATTGCATATATGTCATATACATGCATGCGTGTATGCACTTTGCGTTGCATGACGTTTAAATTAAATTTAAATGCTTACATACACAGATATTCAATCACACTGGGCTCTTTATTATAACATTTTCATAGGCATATAGCATTATAAACTACAATTACGCGCTTACAGCTGTACAATTTATGCTATACAGTACATAATAAAATAATAATAATAATAATAAATATTTAAATAAACGCGCCTAACCGTAAACTACAGCTAACTTCAAGTAGCCTAATAGCTGAACACAACAATTCAAAGGCTGAAAAGCAAACGCGCGCACACTTAAAGTTGATTTCCAAAAAAGCTGTTTAACAATAAACACACAAATAGGCCGCAACCGCAGCTTACTGCAACTGTAATGCAGTAAAGCGCGTATGCTGCTTGCATTTGGCACGTCATTGCCGGCACGCAGCGCGTACAGTTCACATTTTCTTGTTGTGTATGCCATGTTTTTGCCGCAAATGTAGCTTCAAGTCGTACTTCCACGAGCAGGCGAAAGCGCAGAACTCGCAGTGGAACTGCACGTTGGCCTTCTTTGTTGTTGCGGCCACCGTGTGTGGCGACACTAAATTTGAGGAGGAGCCGGCGCTGGCGCTGCTCACGGCTTCCAATACGCTGTTGCCGCCGCCTCCTCTACACAGCAGATTCTCTGCAGTGTTGGCGGCATGTAATTTCTTGCTAGCATTATGTTCGGACGTTACATTTACCGTTGCGCCGGCTGCTACTACGGCTTTCGTGGCAACATCTTGCATTGCTGCGGCTGTTTGTGGCAACAACATTGTGCTGCCTATCAAATTGGCCAACTGTATGGAGGCGGCCGCTGTTATTTGGCAACCACTACAATTGCTGTGATGGCTGGACGATGTTGGTGTGCAGCATGTCGTTGTTGCATGCGTTGGCTGGCTAGTTGTTGTTGTTGTTAGCGGTGGTGGTGTTATTGTTGCGGCTGCTGCTGCTGCTACTGCGACGGCATTTGTCATAGCATGCGGTTGTATGATGTGTAAATGTTGTTTCTGCGGCTGTTGCTGGTGTTGTTGCTGATGCTGTTGCGTTTGCGCCTGTTGCAGAAACCGCTTACCACCACCACCACAACACTTGTACATGGAGCGTATCGATATTTCCGGCTCAAGCACATCACACAGCAGCTTGTTTACGTTCGGCGGCGCGGGGCTTTGCGTGGGCGGCGTCGATGCGCTGGACATTGCGCCAACGGGCGCGTAGGCGGCGGGCAGCGCGCTAGTTACATCCGCCGCTGTCAGGCCAGTTAATAGGCGATTTTTGGCAACTAATAATTCGCTATGCTTGGCGCACTCATTGCGCTCTTTGCTAATACTACTTTGGCGCTGTTTGTTGTAATTGCTATTGTTGTTGTTGTTATTATTATTATTATTACTGTTATTGATATTATTGTGGATGTGGACCGCATTGCTGCTTGCAGAGGCTGCTGCGACGACCGCTGCCGCTGCGGTGGCAATATTATACAATGTCCGTAAATCTGAAAAATTGATGATTTCGCATTGGCAACGAGATTTTAAGTTATTTTTAGACTTTGCTGGGTGTAATACGCCCCTTATTTTTGCATTGCGCTAAGAATTTAATTCAATACTATTATGCATATGTATATATGTACTTATCAATATATATAGGTAATAAATTGATAATGAAATATATAAGTATGGCAAGACACATACATAGTAACGGTATATATGTACTTATAGCACATAAGTACATACATATATAAGTAGCAGTTTGTAAAAATGCGCCTCAAAAGTACCCACAAATGAATGCAACCCAGCTGTGGAGCACACACTTCTTAACCACAAATGCCGTTAAACCCTAATTAATAACACAGTAGTAGAGCAGATTTAGTGATTACGAGATTTTATATAGAACATGTACTATACATATGTATATACATACCAGCAGCTAGCGGCTTAATAAACCTCAATCATTAAACATACAATTACGTATGCACATGTTGCTTTATATATGTATGTATGTACATATTTGTTTGTAGCAACAATTTAATTAAACAGAAAATGTTATTTACCGCCCTTGACACGTGTATGCTTTACACTATTAACGCATTAACTTAATAAAATATAGATTATGTACGGACATATATGTATGTATATACAGACTTATGCATATACTTATGTGTATACATAAATACATACAAAAAATAAAAAAACTTACTTGAATTGTTACACGTTTATATAGCATATGTAGTCACTAATATACATATGTACTATGTAGTTATGTATAAACAATTATATACAATAGCCATAATGGTAAAAATAAATATAATATAGTACTTTTTTTGCTGAATTACGCACGAAATGCCAAAATTCCAACAAGAAAACCTTACTTTTTAGACACGAAGCAGCCCATTTTATACAGTTATGCTAACACCAAATTAAAAACTCTATTATATATAGATGCACAAAAACTTATATATTTATTTAGTTAAAGATGAGCTTAACAAATTCCATATTTTTTTTAAGATCAATATATAATATATGTACATATATACTAATACATATGTATATACCATATGTATATATAAATTTGATTACTTTGGCAATGTAAATAAAAATTTATATTAAAATAAATATAAATATACACATATGTATATATAAATATATATATTTATTTATATACATATATATACTATTTTTATAGATAAATTATATATTCATAAAAATATGTATATTATAAAAATATATATACATATAATTCTTTTGTCATAAAAACAAATACGTATTGCCATTAAAATTAAATATAAAACTTTCATGTAAAACGAATTTCATAAAAATATGCAAACTTTTCTCGTATACATAAATAAAATGCAGGTTATATGCCACTAGTAGTAAACAAAACGTTGGAATTCTAAAGTTAGAACAGTCTCGCGTTGCCGAAAAGCTTACCTGTTATGTATACACACATAAACAAATCAGCGCGTATATACGTATGTACTAAAATATAATAAGAGTTAAAAAAAGTAATTAACCTAACCTCAACAACAACTCTAACCTTAAAACTACACTGCTTACATACATTGACTTTGTTGTACATTTTCGAGTATTATTATAAAGCACAAACTTGGTTTGTTAACACGCAATGAAAAGAGGAAAAAATTAAATGAAAATGGCGATTTTGCTTTTTGGTCGATAAACTGAATTCTTTGGTTAGATAATAATGGCCGATGAATTACGTAAATATTGCACAAAAATGCTACCACAATACAAATTAAAGCAAATGTATGCTAATTTGACGTACGGTGCTTGCGTATTAGGAGAAAAAGTTAAATATCAATACATTTAATCCGTATTTTCCGACTTGAACGCATCGACTTGTTGTTGTTGGCGCTGATGCTGAAATTGATGTCGAAAGTGGTATAAGGCTTGCTGGGACTGCAAATGTTGCCTATAAGCGACATCGATGTCTACAGTGTTATCACCAACAACATTTGCATCCGCTGCTGTGCGCAGCACATTATTGTCATCATTATCATTGTCCTCGTTATCGATATCGAACTTATCGGAAACGCTTTTGTCATCCTCATCAGCATCTCTTGTGTCCTCCTCGGCATCCAAATCGACCACATCATCAACACCCATAAACCTGACCGCCGATGACGCTGCCGCCGTTGCAGTCGCATTGTAAGTCAGCGCTTTTGTAGCGTCCGGCGACGCTTGTGGACGCGGGCGTGTAACGGCGTATGACAATAGTTGCATACCGTCAACGCTACGTTGTTGCTGTTGCGGCGAGAGGCGATGATGTGCGTAACCATGTGCGCGTACACCATGATTGCTGTCCACTACGGCGGTGGGTCGGCGAAAAAACGAACGTATCGCCATTTCGGGATGTTTCTTGCGCACATGTTGGCGCAAATGATCGGCGCGCTTGGTGCGATGGCCACACACCGAACACACCATACTCTTGCCCTTGCCGCACTCCTGACGCAGATGACGGCGCAAGGTGCCGTGACGGCGATACGTGCGAAAACATTGCGGACACTCGTAATTTTCTTCGGAATTCTCGTGCAACTGATAGTGCGTGCCGGCCAATGCAAGGCTGCCACTGTAGAGGGCATCGGTGCATTCGACTGTGTTGTGGTTGCTGCTGTTGTTGTCGTGTGGGTGGTTGTCTTCGGTTGGATTATTTGTAAACATGTTACTATTGTTGTTATCTAGGAGTATATTCGCGGCGGTTAGCGTTTGTTGTGAGTGATGGTGGGATGGTTGTTGTTGTTGTTGTCTCGTAAATGCATTGCCGGTTGGGCGTAAATTTGAATTGGAGTTGTCGGTGTTGGCGATGCTTGTGGTATTAGTTGAATGAACGTATGAGGGGAAATATCCTGAAATTTGTTGTTGTTTAGTTGTTTGAGTTTTTCTTTTAGTTATTTTGGTTTTTGTATTTTTTATTTGATTATTTTGCAAATTTGCCTTGTGGTAAGAGCTATTCAAAAACATTTCTGCATTTTTTCAAACTTTGAAAATCTCAAAACAAGTACATATATTTGAATTGAAGTGGAACAAGTTGAATGAAATCTTACGAAATATCTATGTATGTAGTTGCGTGCGTGTGTTTATTTGTTGTAGCATTTAGCATAGTATAGTTTGCTTTGGTCAGTATATTAGGCATGCCAATATTTATTATAAATAATATTTATTTATGTATATGTGTATGTATTAAAAAGCCAGAGCGCCGCCTCCGTTCCACAAAGGAACTGCTACTAGAGCGTTCGCCGTGGCCGAAAACAAATTTACAATCACAATGCACATTCTCTTCTGGGTTGCACAAGCCGCCTGTGTTAATAAGTTGTTGTTGTTGTTGCTTTATTTTTATCATTTAACGTTTTAGTTGCGGTTAATAAGGTTATATGTGTTAAAATGCTACTTTTTGTTAAACCGTCTACACCAAGCTGTGGTGGATTCGGTCTGCATATATTTGTCGAGCTATTAGTGAATGTAGTAAAGCGGTTGCAAGGCGTAAATGTTCTACAAAAACTCATTGGAAAAGCATTGCGAGTGACATAATTCGCTTCAAACACACTTATGTATGTACGGAATTAACGAACTGAGTGAACTACTCTTCAGGACAATAATAATGTAATTGTATAATAATTTTAGAGAAGCTTTTTCAGAAAGCAAAACCTGCCTCAAGCTCAATCCACTAAAGAATATTTGAATGATAAAAAAACATAACACATTTCTAAGGTTATCCATTTTTGAAACCCTTTTCCATATTCAATTGGTCCATCGATTTCAAAGAAATATGTTTTTAAAGATTTGAAGAAATTTACTTCCAATTTGGAAAATTGGCTGTCTGGGAAATTTTTATAACACAAAAGTTTTCCAAGCTTGAATTTCCGGAACAGTTATAACATTGATGTAATCAAATAGTCATTACTTGCCGTATTTTGCTTTCCTAAGTTCTTAAATTGTTTACAAACGTTACTAAAACAGTATCCTTCTTCCACGCCCACCGCTTTGACAAATTGTTTTATCATTTCTAACATGATCATGTATTAAATCCCTGAGTTCATTTTGGGCAAATAACTTCGCTCTTATTTACAACCATTGGTAGACTGTACCTATCTAGGTATTTGGCGGCATCTTTGTTTCTAGTAGTCCATGCGAATTACTTTTCAAACGGAAGCGAGACATTTTGTAGACTGTTATTCTACATATATCCACGATTTTTAATAAAACCTTCAACTTTTTGCATATCTTCGGTAAGGAATCTAAGATTGCGGATCACGTGAAGGCCGAAAAACAAAATTTACTAAATTAATTACTAACAAGCCGATAATTCTCAAAATAAGTTTCAGGTCTTGTCATAATCAAAATTGAAAAATTGGGCTTTGAGAATATTTTTCTCCATAATAAAAATATTAAAATCGAATTAAAATCGAGACATTGGTTTCTCACAAAACAAAAAGAATCATGAAAGAGTGGTCTAATATACAGGAGCTTTCCAAACTAAACAGGACTTTTTGAATCCAGCGCCTCCTGTTGGCGCCATCTATATGTCGACTGGAACGTTAGAATCTGCTATCTTTATCGATTGTTCAGTGAGAATTTCATGACATTTCATTGATTGGAAGTGAAGTTATTGCGTTTTAAGTGTCAGTATGTTTGTGCTATCGGTGCGAAAATGAGCTTCGAACAAAGAGCCAACATTAAATTTTGTTTTAAAATTGGTAAAACTTTTACCGAAACGTTTCAATTGATGAAACAAGTTTATGGCGATGATTGCCTATCCCGTAGCAGAGTGCACGAGTGGTTTCAACGTTTTCAAAGTGTTCGTGAGGACATACATAAATGACGATCAACATGTGGGCCAATCAAAATCCGTTATCAGCGGAAACTCCATCGAAACTGTGCGTGAATTCATCAAAAATCAGTCGAAATCATCATTGAAATTCATGGAAATGGAATTGAACATCTTCAAAACATCGATTTATCGCATTTCGACCGAACATTTGGGATTACGATCGACGCTTGTGACCGATTATTTGACCAAAAATCACATTTTAACCATTAACCACTCCCCGTATTCACCTGACACAGCACCGTGCGACTTCTTCCTGTTGGGAAAAATTCATTTGCCCATGAAAGGAGGCAATTCAAAAGGCTTGCACCGGCATACTGGCGGCCATACCGGCCAGACGAGCTAAAACACTCGTTCGACATACTTTTGGACCATGCAAAAAGATGTATTGAAGCAGGAGACTGCTTTGAATAAAATAAATTGATTTTGCCGAAAAAACCATTTTTTCTGTTTTTTTAAGTCCTATTTACTTTGGAACACACCTTGTAAGTATAGATCCACATCGCGGGCAGTACAAATTTCCAGGAACAGCACAGTTCAAATAAAGAAGATTGTGCTGAATTTTGATTACATAAAAATAAAACCAAAATATTAAAACATGTTCATACCAGTGGCTTTGGAGAAAAATAAGAATATTATTTTTTGGGTTAGAAAATCTTGTATATGGTCAGTCAGCTAAGTTTAACATACTTTTTAATAAATGTTTTCTAGAATATATTCATAGAATCATTATGTAAGGCGTGCAAGCTGGCCGGTATAACCTAACCTAACCTATATAAATACAAAACGAAAGAAACTTACAAAATTAATTAAACTTTTCATCTCGACAGCTTTTTCGTCGACTTGAATATGTCGAGCATTAAGCGAACGCAAAAGAAATTCTCTCTAATCGTCATAATCGTCGTTTCAGATCAACAATTGAGCGTCTAGTGGAAAAATTTTAATCCACAGGCACATTACAAAATGTTCCCGTGCCAGTGAGACAAAGAAGTGCCCACAGTGTCGAGAATATTGCTGCCGCTAGCGCATCACACGTCGTTCTCTGCGACGTCTTTATTTGCGAAAAGATCTTAGCCTACATCCTTACAAGATCAAATTGGTGCAAGAACTGAAGCCACTTGCCCACCAAAATCGTCGTATGTTCGTGAATTGGGCTCAGCAACAGTTGAAAATTATCCGGATTTTTATCGAAAAATGACTTCGTTAAAAACAGAGTATGCGTTATTGCTCAGGCAGCAATCCACATGTACTCCACGAGTCACCATTACATCCCGAAAAAATTACGGTTTGGTGCCGTTTATGGGCCGTACCTTTTTCCGTGATGATCAAGACCGGCACGTTACTGAGAAAGAAAATCGCTACCGCACAGTGATTACCGAATATTTTTGGGACGAATTGGATGATATGGACTTGGACAATATGTGGTTCCAACAGGACAGCGCCGCAAGCCACACAACGAATGTCACAATCGATTTAACTGAAACCCAAGTTTGGTAAATGTGTTATCTCACGAAATGGCCCAGTCAATTGGCCGCCTCGGCCATTCGATTTGACGCCGTTAGACTATGTCCTGTGGGAATACAAGTCTATGCCAAAAAGCAAGGGCTAATTGATGAACTTCGTACGAATACTGAGCGAGAAATTGGAGCAGTATCGGCCGATTTATGCTCGAAAATTGGGTTCAGCGCCTGGACTTCTGCAAGCGTGCCCGTGGTGGCCATGCCAAAGAAATCGAATATTAAAAAAAAAACTTTTGTAGCGCTTTTATTGAAAACATGGCTTAGAAATCTTAAGAGCCAATTTTTCAAAGCAGATCAAGTAAAAGTAATGGACATTGCGAGCGCAATATAACATTTTTTGTTCTTTTGTCTTTAAAAATTTTTTACGATTTTTTTTAAATTGTGTAGTGTTATAAGAATATTTATATCTGTTCCAAAAAGCAATGTTTCAACATAACGTAAAAAGTTATTTAACTCTTCGAAAATCTTCATACATCCTTAATTTTAGAAAAAAAAATATTTTTGAAACTTTTTATCAGTTCATACAACGGTCTATAAAAATGTTTCTTGGAAAATTTGTTACAAAAAGTCTTACAGTATGCCTAGATCCTTCTCTGAGGCAACATAATCTCCAAAACTAACTTCAAAATCAAATTTTTAACATACTTTTTTATTTATTTTTCTTTTACACATTGACAAAGGACATAATGATTGAATCTAATATGTTACGCAATACAAACTGAATTGGTTCTATGTACAAAATACGCTTGAGAACTACAGACAATACAAACTTATGCATTTTAACACGTGGTTTCAAGCAATGCAAGCAGCTAAGCGCAGCTTAAGATATATACACACACATATGTATGTATTTATGCACTAGGCTCGTCGTAAGGCTTGCAGTCCATTTTAGGCGCGCGATTGACACTTTTCCGTATCCCTGGCATGCACGGTGCGTATGTGACGGGAGAGGGTGTCGCTGCGCGCGTATTTATTGCTACACATCTTGCACATGAAACGTTTGATTTTGCCAGAGGCACAGCCACTTTTCAAATGCCGTTGCATGGTGGATACGTGCGAGTAAACTTTTCCACAGTGGGGGCAAGTCGGTAAAGCATCGTTACCGGTAGTAAAGGGACTGAAAATGTTTTTGGCAATTATTCTACATTATGTACAAATATAGGCGAGAATAGTTGTGTATTGTTGTTACCTAGATTTGGCAGTTGTGGCTGTGGCATCGAGGAAACTATTTAAGCTGCGCGCAATATCGAATGCGGGATGAAGCAGATCTGCGAAAACAGGGTGTTTTGTTTTTGGTATAAGTCTAGTTTTTCTTGTTTATTTTTCAAACACAGCACATAGAATAGAGCAAGGTTAAAAGCAGAAAGAGCAGATTTTTCATAGCCAAAGATCAACAAAACTAATTTGTTTAAATTGTAATAAATATTACAACAATAAAAAAGTACCTAACATGCTTTCTAGTAATATATGTATGTATGTATTATGTTTTATATCAAAAATACTATAGTGGTCTTGGTATTATTTTTATCAAAAATTCATATTATTATGAGCTCGTGTTAGCGAATTTAAACAGCGCACAAACTGTCTAGGCAATTAAACTTCCCGGGTAAATAATATTTCAAAAAAATATATTTTGCTATTTCTTAATTACTATGCCAAATATGAGCACGATCTGTCAACCAGTGTTTACATCAGCTGCTTGCTCAAGTCGATACACCTCAGTAGTACGTTGCGATTTTTACAATGGATAAATATGTATATCAAATAATTTGTCTCAAATTTTGTGTGCGGAATCGTTAAAAAGGCTGATTCAGTTTTATCAAAACCACAACCTACGAGTGATACCAAAGCCCTCATAAAGATCGAGAGATCGTTGAAGATATGTGACGTTCTGTACGATATTCGACCTCTTCAACTGATGCAAATATTTAAAAAGTAAAGGATATGCTACTTGAAAGTAGTCAGGCAGCTGTTGGAGAGATGGCAAGAGAGCTCGACATCTCTCGCGTATCCGTTCGATTTTGATTTTGGTGGATATTTGGGGTGAGAAACGCGTTCTTTCTCGACTCGTCCCGATAAAGCTGATTTTTTTTTTTTTCAAAAAGAGTACGATAGTGACTGAATTTAACCCCAAAAACAGTTCAGGCAATTTTTATTTTAATATTTCACTAAGGACTTAAAATATTTGTTGAATATTTGCAGTTTTTTATTTGAGGTTAGGGTACACTGAAAGTGTTTTACAGTGCTATGCAATAAAAATAAGTGACTAATCTCATTTTCACACAGAACAGATCACTTACGATTGGCTTCTACCAGTAGAGCTAATGCATTTTATTTGTCATTAGACCTAACCTTCAAAATGCGCTTGAAAAAATTCGCAACTGAGGTGATTGGTTCACGAATTACAGCATTTTGAAGGATGCTTGGAGTTCTTTCGCACTAAATCTAACGCTATTATTTACATAAAAGTGCTGCTGACAACAATAAGCAGAAAAATGACGTCTAAATTAATCTGTTATGAATGAAAACATCAAAAAGAAAATCCAGGGAATGTTTTTGTTTGATTGTAAAATTAATTAGGTTGTGGCTGTAGTGGCAGAAAATATATCTGAAATAATTTTGAAAAATGCTGTCGAGTTGACAGTCCTTGGCCAGATAAAAACCATTCTGGTTACGTAAAAGTCAGTCGATGTAGCTGATACTCTAAAGATATCAACTGTAACTTTTTTCAATGCCCAAAACTCAAGAGTTGTTGAAAGACAAAAGACTTTAATAATAGTATAAGCCCTCCAGAGTGTATAAATGTCAGCTTTAACAAAATCGGCTGAAGTGGCTCTGAGGTCGTTCGAAAGACAAATTTTGCTAATAGTTGAACTGTATAAGCTTTTCGACTAAATGGACACGAAATTTTGTTTCGCAACGAAAAGAAAGGAAATCCAACGTACCAGATTGGTTGAATACTTTATGAACTGATAATACGGAACAAATTATTTATTGAATAAAGTGACCTTCCAAAATAAGCATTAAGATTGTCGGTTTTTTTTAATCGATGGCGATATGGCTAAAATACTAACGGGTGATCCAAGTAGAGGTACTTTTTTCAATAGGTTTTTTTTTTTGACAGATTACGGGGAGTCGTGTCAAGCTGTCTACTTTTGTTCAGTATTGTTTGGCATTTCAGCATGGAATGACTTACGCCCGAATAACGTTTACAAATCGTACAACTTTATTACGAAAATTTACGTTCTGTAAAGACTGTATATCGTGCGCTTCGTTCAAATTATGGTTAACGTCGTATTGAGGCTACTAAGCGTTCTATTCGCAACACTATCACCCATATTTGACCGAATAGACAACGTCCAGCACGCAATGAAGAAAATAAAGAAAATATACCAGCCATAGCTGAGGATGTCCAGGGCCTTCGGGATAGTCGATTCGTCGCCGTCCGCAGCAACGCGGACTGACGTATGGAACGAATTGGCACATTCGAGATCTTAAATTGAAAACGTACAATATTCAGCTTGTGCAAGAACTGAAGCTGCTCGATCTTCTCAAGCGACATCGCTCCGCTCTATGGGCTCTTGAAAAGTTCTAAGATCCGTTGTTTGCGAACCAAATTTTGTTCAGCGATGAGGCCCAAGGGATTCAAGAGCTGCCATTTCATCCAGAAAATAACGATTTTGTGTGGTTTGTGGGACGGTGAAAACGTAACCGTCAATGGCAACCGTTGTTGTGGCATGATAACCGACTATTTAATGACAAACATGAAAGCTCGTGATCTCAGCGACATTAAGTTTCAATAAAGACGGCGCCACTTCGCACACATCGCATTAATCAATGGATTTATTGAGAGGACACTTCGATGAGCAGATAACTTCACGTTTTGGGCCGGTCGTTTAGCCACCAAGATCATGTGATATCACACCGTTATACTTTTACTTGTTGGGATATGTAAAGTCTAAAGTTTACGCACACAATCCCGCTTCGATTCAGGCATTGGAGCAAAACCTCATGCGTGTCATTGCCAGTTACCAGTCGAAATGCTCGAACGGGTCATCGAAACTTGGACTCAACGGATGGACCGCCTCAGACGTAGCCGCGGCCAATATTTAAAAGAGATAATAATGCAAAAATAAATGCCTAATACTTTTAAAAGCCTTCGAGTAGCCTTGGCGGGATTTAAAATTTGTTAAATAAAATTTTGTCTCAACATTTTAAGAAGCATTCACTGAAGTGTTATACAAAAACTTAGCATATCAACTTGTTCAATGAACAAAAAAAGAGAATGTTATTCAAAAAATAATTTCCGTATGAATCTATATACATACATATGTATGTATGTATACGGAGAGCCTCGCTGTACTTCATTTATGCAAAATAATGCCAATTAACGCCTTTATAAATATTATCCACAAGCTAAAATGACTTAAATTTAGCAGACTTCCATACAAAATTGAATGAGATCTTATGAACGAATCGAAAACTAAAGTATTGAGTGGTAACGGAATATATTGAAATGCTGCAAGTTCTCATAAATGTCGCCCGATGAGCAGCAGTGGCTACTAGTTTCTTTAACACAACTTAATAAGTTTAAAGTACTCTTAAAAAGGGTGCATATGCTTACTTATGGAGTTCAAGAAATTAAAAATAAATGTAAAAAAACTCGTAATTTCAATATACGCACAAAACGGTATATTTAGACACGTTTACATACATAAACTATATGTATAGATAGTACATTTAGGAAAATATAATTTAAACTAATTATTCTGGTGGCAACATTCTATGCATGCGCCTATAATGTTCGTTCAATTTGAAATTATGATGAAAGCCACGCCCACAAATGTAACAACTGCACCGTTTTGGCTGATTGCATTCGATAGTCAAATGACGCTTTAGTGTGAAGTTACTCTGATAGACACGGCCACAAGTTAAGCACGTAAACGGACATTTCAAACGGGTGTTTGACGGGTTAGCTGAGTTACCAATTGCAGCGGCGGCGGCAGCAGCAGAAACAGCTCTATTTATATATCATATGGAGAGTGAGGGAGGAGAGGAAAAGAAAAGCGCATTATTCATTTGTGCATTGAGAATCAATATTTCAGCGTAAGAAGTAAAGGGACGTTTTATTATTTACCTCTGCGCTCTAATGGAGGTGCCTAATTCCGGTTGATTAGCAAAGCTCTTCCTCTTCACAGATCTTTTAGCTCTTCTCGACTTCGTACGTCTAACATTTGACTCACGCAATTCTGCAGAAGAAAGAAGAGAGAAAGAGCGCAGATGTTGGTCATATTCATTTTTCAATTTGTTAAATTTTCAGACTTGTCCATTCAAAAACGGAGCAAATAGGAAGGAGGGAAAAGACAAATATACGCTATTTTTCGTGACATTTTTTAATTGTTTAACGGACCAAAGGGCTTTTTTTTATCAAAAATTTACTGTGTAGAAGTTTTGAAAAAAAAGTATTTGAAAAGTTTTCGAAAAAAAACAAGCAAAAAAGAATTTTGAATTTTATGTACATGCTCAAAAGCTACTTTCAACCGTTATTGAGCTTTCATTTAACTAACACTGGGCTAACTAGTGGCATAAATTCGAAAGACAATACATATTCATTTATAATGAGAAAAACCTAAGAGCTTGCTGCTGCACACTTCCACCGTATTAAATAAATACAACTGCTTAACGAAAAGTATATACGTAAATACATATGTATGTATATAAAAATAAATATTAGAGAAATAATGCTTGATTTATAAGAGTATACAGAAAACCTATTCTTTTTTTCAAAATTTCAGCAAAGACTGCACACGACAAAAAACAATATTTTTGTTGTAAAGCACATGTATATGTATGTATGTGTATAGGTTTATACAAATATATAATTATAAACAAAATGGTAAAAAATTGTTTAAAAAAAGACGAAAATCTCTTAATATGTATAGGTTATGTTTAATATGGCACACAAATTGGCACGTTGTTGTCGTTGTTGTAACAGTGTAAAACATACAAAGCAAAAAGTTTTTCAAGACGTCGTAGTACTAGATGGCATCAATATGAAGTTGCATTAGGATTACTTAGACCGAAAATGATAACCATTTAGACTTTATGTATTATTTGGCTTGGAGTTACAAAAAAAAACAAAATGTTGCTGCTGTTGCAAAGACAGAAAACATTTCAAAGAATGGTGCCGAATAGACAATCCTCAGCCGAATAAAAATTCGGTTCCATGCCCGTTACTTAGGCCCGACTATGGTGGAAACGGTACAAAAATACAAATTATTGTTTTTGAAATGGTTAGCTAGTCCACGTTAGGGTGGTAAGGTTCAGATAGGATGCCATCGAGGTCAACCAACGCTAAGCTCAGGAAACGTGCTGTTTCGACGGGGTCGGGAGATGTACAAAAATGCATAGTTGCTGGTGCTTACAGTTTACAAGACATAAAATTGATCAAAAAAAGTTATTCATAGTTAGGTTACTGTTGTTACTGTTCTTGATTATGCCCAGAGCCTACACAGTTCTTAATCGAGTACAAGTTAAGGTACAATTAGGGTTACTTAGACTCGAACTGGTCGAAAATTGAGTCCTTTGCAATTTATTTGTGGTTTGAATATCTGAAAATACAGCTTAAACTAGTTGTTGTGGTTGTTGTAAATAATAAATAAAATGCAGCCGATTTGGCAGGACAGAATCTGCATCGCTCCGTTTAGGAGGACTCGCGTTTGTCTTCTTACCAGTAGTTGCATACCGTTAGTTGCATAATTTTAGTTACAATACTAAACGTCAGCTGTTACAGGCAAATTTCTCATAGCAAATTATGCGCTGGTTCCGTCACTGAAACGCTTTTACATTACTCAATTCACCAAAAATCGCATGTATGCGTCAATTTTGAGACAAACTTGTATAACGGCATAGATTTGCTATACAAATATATGCATATATGTATGTACATATTTATGTATGAGTAAATGACTGCAATAGAAATACAGTTGAAGAATTGTTGTTGCGTTGTATGCACTACTAGCGCATAGCATATTCAATATTTTTGGCAATAAAAGAGAACTTGATGTTTTAAGCGATGAGCTTAGAGTCGATTAAACATTGCTTGTGTGGTGTTGTGTGTAAGGGAGAGCGGAGAGGAGGCAAAGCGCGGCGCACTTGGAGCAATTTTTCAACAAACCATGACCTTGAACTTGGCCGTCTTTAAACTTGTCTCGAACACATTTTATGCATGTGCACAAACATACAACGAAAAAAAACAACACCAACAACGACGAAAATAACAACAAAAAGCACTTGAATATTAAGCGACATTCACTATGCGTCCGTAGATAAATTAAAATTAAAATTCGAATACAATACAAGACACTCGAATGACGCAGACAATGAAAAGATAGATAGCTATAGACACAGATAGTGTGTGTGGAACATTTTGATTCCATATGATTTTCGGCCGGTTCTAACTGCTGCATACACACATACAAATGTATGTATGTTGTTTATGTATAGCCTGGCTTAACCAGTTATACCAATCAAATAATATATATTAACCAACCTCCAACTTAAATTTCTCCAAATATGTATGCATAGCAGTATATGTTTGTATGTATGTTAAACACTGTTAAATACTAATTGAAACGAAAAACGAAAACGGGTTTTGAAATTCACTTCAAGTCATCATCGGCATTCCCTTCACAAAATACATCCTTTAGTTTTACATAACTACATATGCACACAAATGTATGTATATATACATACACATATGTATATGCTTTTGAAGCTCACTTATATTTAAAATATTTGATATTACTTATAAGTAAAAGGTCTACATTTAATAATAAAATAAATATAAGCTACTTACATATTATGTTGAGTACATGACGATACTTCGTCATAACACCGGCGTCGTGTCGCGCAGTAGTCACATTTGACCAGCAGTCGTGTAGTTTTTGACAGCGTTGCAATTATGTGCAACTCTCGCGTTTCTATATGCAGCTTCAGTTTTGGCATTTGTATCGACGCAGAATTCGTAAATAAGATTTTTCAAAAATATAATGAACGCATATAGTGACCAACCACCGCCCCCCTCACAGAAATTATGGTAAGGCAGTAATTTCAACAATTGATTTATGAGCTACATGTATATGTAAGATAACGAGGCTGTATTTTCAAAAATAATCTATTTTTAAATTTGCTACAGCGACGAGTCGAAGAGAGTTGAATAAATATAGAAAAATATCGCTGTGTTTGTATTAAAGAAAAAAAGCTTTGAGGTTATAATATACACGATACAGCGCTGTTTATCAACTTTGTTTATAAGCTGATCTGTCTAAAGTTAATTTCAATATCTCAAAAAAAAAAAATTTTTTAAATCGAAATTAATTGCTGATTAAATGCATTTTAATATTCGAAAGCTGATTAAAAAAAATCCTTCATATTTTATTAACTGCATAGGAACGAAAATTGTTCCTCATACTTTCCATGTTCAGAATCATTGTATGAATTTCGAAAATTCGAAAATGAGTTGAGTTATAATATTTTTGGTAGAATATTCAAAATAGAAATTAATTATTAGATATGCCATGATTTCACAATTCAGAAATATTTTAGTTTCAAAACTTTTGAAAAAGTTATTAAATAGTTTAAGAAAGATAATGAAACCAAAATTAATTGAAGTACTTTCTTTCAATGTTTGGAACAATTTTTGCGTTTCAAAATTTTTGAAAATGTGCTATAAAATTTGATTAATTTCGAAAAAAATAGTTTTAGATGTTCCGAAAATTGTCGAAAAAATTAATAGTTCTTAGTTTCTATGTTTGGAACGATTTCTGCTCTTCAAAATTATAAAACAAAAAAATAGATAATCCTCAAGCTATCAAAACTCAAAATCTTTCGATTCTTTTTTTTTCATTTTCGAACATGAGGCACCAAAACAGGGTTTTGCTTATCGTATTTGACCGGAAAAAGAGTATTGGTGGTGTCTAACATTACATGATCGTCATAACTTCTCACAGCATAAGGATTTCGTAAGATTTACCAACCTGTTCATAAAAATTTTACATTTCCGACGATTTAGAGAAAAATTCCCACGCGAAAAATACCTATTTCGTACTGCAATCTTAAATGTTTTGGTTAATTATTTTATATAATAACATAATAGTTGGGGAAGCTTTAAATCAACCAATCCAAACGTCGATAATGAGGTTTACAACGCGAAAATAAAATTCATCGAAGAGAAAATCGTATTTTACAACCCAAACGTCATTTTGTTCATGACTATAAACTTAATGTTATAAATGCACCGTTAAAATTACACGGTTTCGCTTATTTTGTACTTAAAATATGCATAAAGTGTTGCAAAAACTGTAACTGGCAACATTCAAATGAACGGTGAAGTGATATGTACGTATGTTTGTATGTATGTATGAATGTATGAAAAGAGGGGATATGATGTAGTAGGGAAGGTAGCAGCAAGGATTACAGGTACTTGAAAATGGCATACAAGGAATTATATTGTATATATGCTGGTGTTTCAAAATACAGACAGTGTGTGACAGGATGCATTAGCATAATAATGAAATTTTAATATACATTAATATTCCATTGAAATGTGCACCTTGTCCAACCGATACCGTTGAACAAAGAATACTCACCTGATTTGGCGACAGCTTGCTTGTTTGCTAGTAATGTTTGTTAACGATGTGGCGATGAAGATGTTGATGACGATGTGGCATGAAACGCACAGTACCTCGCTGTAGCATGCTTTACGCATGCTCACAGCTACATGTTTCAGCCAAACGTTACGGCAGCCACGGCAACGAGATGTCCAACAAAACAGCCAGCCAAATTGTGCAGGTAACAGAACTTCAAATTTTCTAACGCACACATATCAACACTTTTTTAGCACTTGTTTGTTTTTACACTTTCAACACCGTTAAACAAAACTTTAAAAAAAATTACACGACTTTTTGAAGCAGAAAGTCGCGTAGTTGAAAATAAAACGCGAGCAAATGCACGAGTGTACCGAGCCGAAAAGAGTAACGAGTATTTGACAGCACTGTGCCATGCACTAAGCACGACCACAGCGTCCATCAACGCACGTGTCCTAAGATTTTAGCGCATACTTTGCTTAAATTGCCACTTAAAATAATATTTATGTACGATATATAGAAAATAAACTAAACAATTGAGTCCCGTCAACCAACGAAAATAAAAATTATATAACTTAAATACAAAAATGTAAAAAATAAAATAAAATTATATAACACTTTGTATCTCTGACAAGGCTTACGCCATAGCTAAGCTTGTGTATATGCACAGGAAGAGTTAGCATGCATCCGCCTGCGCACGTACACAACGCTATAAACACGTGTGTGCTTGTGTGTTGTGTGTGAGAGTGTGTGTTGGTACAATTTACACACATTACTGCTTATTTACGTACATTAAAACATATGAAACAAAGGCAATTGCCATAAAAAATTCAATTCTTACAAATGAAGCCTGCACTTCAAATAACAAAATCTCAATATTCACCCAAAAGAAAATATACTAAAAACAAAAAAATATGTGGTGATAATGTCAGCTTAGTTACCAGCTAATCAAATGCTTTGTGTTAATACAGCAAAAAAAATATACAATTATATATGAGAAGCCATGAAATGAGTTTTTGAGAGTGACATTTTGAATGTAAGCGATTTACAGGTATATGTAGTGGACGTGAGCATGAAGGGTATATATATAAAATGTGTATAGAAATCAGAAACAAAAAAAAACACATTTTCGTTACTGTGCGCGTACGACGGACAGACTGACTGCACTAATATATGATCACTAATATTCAATTATACATAAATGTATGTATGTATCATAGATACATAAAACATATAATAAATATCAATGAATATATGAATTTCGATACATATGTATGTATGTATGAAGTGAAAAATGTGACAATACTACTTGCATCAAAGCTGGTATTCATAACGAAAAAAACTAATACTCGACTAAACAACTTCGTTAAACGGCAAATGTACATATTTTGTAAATGATTTCGAAAAAAAATATATAAATAATAATAGCATATATATGTATAAGTAAATAACTTAAGGGCATGTTTGTTCAAATATAAATGATAAAACAAAACGAATTCTACACCAGCACCAAAGTCAAAAACTGAAAAACTACTATAAGTAAACGATATTAGTACAATAAACGAACAAAAATTAGCATAAATATGTATATATGTAAGTTTGTCAAGCAAAATGAAATCAGACGTACTATATTGTGTGTGTAAGTAAGTAAGAAGTAAGTAAACACAGTTGTGTGGTGTTAAAGAACAATAACAAATACAATAATTTAAAACTTGCAAAGTTAATACAAAAAAAAAACATTATTTAACAAAACTAACTAAACAAAGAAAGAGAAAGACAGTGGAAGTGGGCTGCATTGCATAGCTGTTGCTATTCACATCAAATGTTAACTAAATAAACATATTTGTGTTTTCAAATATATGTTGTATATATATATGTAGCACATTTTTGGTTTTAGTTAATGTAAGTATTAAATTTTAAACTCATTATATTTAGCAGCACCACTCTTCCTTTCTTCGCATCTTACATGCTGCTCTATGTACTTTAAAGTATAATCAAAATTAATTTGCTTGTTTTTAATTCTTTTCTAACGCTTTTCTTAAATTTCGTTGTTATATGTATCTACTAGATTTTTAGAATTTACTGTCACTGTGACACAGCAATAGTAGCTTCTTTGAGCACGACTAATAAATTTTGTAACTCCTAATTTTAAATATTTTTGTTTTATCAATTTAAACCATTTAAGCTACAAACTCAAATAAATTATATGGTATAAGTACATTTACGCATGTACATACATAGCAAAATGTAAAGAAAAAATGTTAAACAATCAAAGAAACAAAAACTAAAGCAAAAAATATAAACAAATATGTAAACTTTCACTTTTCACTAGTTGCCCATTTTTCCGTATTACACTAATTGCTATTGTTTGTGGATGTTAAGTTTTCATTTTGCATCCATTTTCGCATTAATACTTTGCAACTAATAGTGTTTGTAAAAAAATATTGTTCATTCAATCTTTGGCATTTTATCTGTCGTGCTCTTTTTAGCTTTCTTTGCTTTTTTCATATATGCTTTGTTTTGACTTATTACACTAGCTCACCTTGTGGATCCCGTTGCTGTGCTTCTTGTGGCGCCAATAATAACTCGTCCTGAGATCTGTCATGTTGCCACGGTGCATATCCTTTAAATAAGAAAAACACAAAAACAGATTATAGACAAACGTATAATTTACAAAACTACAAAATTGTAAAATTGCATGCAATTATTTTTGTAGTTCATTTAAATTTGACATTGTCTCACCTTGACTCGATCCTTCACCAGCTTGACTTGTACCGGCATTTTGATCTAAATCATCCATACCCATTTCCTCATCGTCTAATGTTAAATCTTCAACGGTTTCCTCATTGCCTTCTTCTTCATATTCACTTTTCGGTTCGATTACCATTTCGGCAGTTTCTTTACCAGCAACACCAGGTGCCGATGACTTTTGTTTGTGATTGGACTTTTCACTCTTAAGATGTTCAACATTTTGTTCGTCTCCGGTACCAACTACACCCACTGTTGGTATATTTTCTGAATTCATGGCATCGCTTGCTCCCTTAACGCTTTCAGTCTTTTTGGTAATGTTTGTGGTCATTTGCTGAGTAGTGCCTTGTGTGCTAACTATGGAACCAGTTGCTGCTAAAACACCACTTGAACCGGTCGATAGTGCGGATGCCGAAACTGGAAGTGAAGAGGTGGCTGCCGCTAAGGCCCCAACCCCAGTTAGACTTGCATTAGTTTGTGGTTGCTGTTGTTGTTGTGGTTGAAGTGACGATTGATTGATTTGAGAAGAGTTGGAATTGTCATGTATGTCTGCTGTAAACATTAAAAATATTCGAATTAATTCATGTTACTTTAAGTATGATATACAGATATTTTATTGGGTTTTAAAATTGTGTCAAAATAATTCTTAAGAATTCTTCACAAATATATTAATACTTTAAAATCGAGTGCAATATTGTTAAATCCAAATAAAACTTTTCTATTCCTCATTAATTTTTTTTTGTTTGGAATTTTGAGATTATGAAAACCAATATTATATTCAAATTTTGCTTTTAAGATACTTACCGGACATAGCATTTTCCACACTCCTGCGTCTAACTTTCCTTCGACGTCTAGATGGACTAGATGAGCCCTCGCGGGAACCTGATATATCGGCAGTCTCCATGGGGGATGGTCCAACACGAGGACGTTTCGACTGCGTCTGCTCGAGTGTATAACCACTCAATTTACCACCACCACCGATACTACTACCACTTCCAGGTACATTTAAACCACGGTGTTGTTCTGTTTTCGGCGTACTACCACTGCGGTTGTCTGACAGACCTTTGATTTGCAGTGATTCCGCAGCTTTAAGCAATGCAGCTAATTGATCCTGCGAAATATTAACTTCCCCACGATACATATAGTCCATCATGGCACGCAATTCTTGGTATTTGACATCCTTCAAAATGAATATCGGATGTTTATCATACTGCTGTTGCAGTAAAGTCTAAAAATATACAAAACAAACACATTAATCAATTGAAAATTGCAATTTTCTAAGGTATATAAATATACTTACGGCAAAAAATGGACTGCATGCAGACAGCACCACTTTATGAGCTTTAAGGAATTTTCCCTCAGCGGCTAATGTGCAATCGACAAGTGTTTGATTTTCTAACAGAGTGTCGAATACGCTAATTAGCGTGCTCTGATGGTTGTTCCACCGAAGACAAAACTGCTGATCGTCCTCCATGGCGCCAACTGACAGCGATGGTCCCACGAGGATGTAGTTATGACGCCAATGTTAAAAGCAGTATTGTTTAATGATGGGCAATTTATGGTGAAAATTATATGGGGAAACCAATCCCGCAACAGATTATAATTTTGCAGTTTTTAGTGTTTTCTCAATTTTCTGTTTTTGTAGACTTTGAATGAATGTAGTTAGAAATGTAATACCAAAATGTTATAACTAGAGAATTCCTTCACAATATTGAAACTGCAACAGTAATTGTAACTGAAATATAAAAAGAATAAATTAAGATTAAAATATTGATTTTTTTCTAGTATTTATTTTCAAATATTATTCTTTACTTTTTGTATATACACAACAATATCATATAAACTTTTGTTTTTTATTCCGCAAAGCAGTAGAGTAAATAAATATTCGACCGGCTACCCTAATAACTTCTATTTAATTTCGGAATATCCGAATTATTTAATATTAAAAATAAGCGTTAACTACGATACAAGAGCGAGTTTGTTATAATAATACTGCGATCTGAGCAATTCATTGGAGATCGTACCATTGCTTTAACCAATAATCCATGTCAAATTGGTGAAGATATCTTGTCAATTAAAAAGTTTTCTACAGAGGATCATGCTTTTGAACGTTCATAAACTCAAAAATTGGGAGACTAGGTTTGCATATAACCAGACGGACATGGCTAAATCAATTAGTTACTCTGATACATATTTATATTTCATCATTAATAAATGTACCTCCTTAGGTACTTTATGGGGTCTCCGTCGTGCCCTTCTGGGTGTAACATATGTACTTCGTGGCAAAGTCAATATACCCTGTTCAGCATGTAATGAAATATGATTTAAGAAAATATTATGTTCCTCTGAAAAATTTAGAATTACAGCTGATCATGTTGAAAAAGTGAAGTAAGATTCAATCAATTCCATGGGAGCTCAACAATATTTATCCTATATTTATGTGCAGATCTATTTTAATTTGCATATACTGACCGCCCAGCTACCTAACCAGAAATTGTATACTGATCTTTAAAAATCTAACATTTATTAAAAAACCAGAAATACTAAATTATTAATATATATTATATCTTGTTTGTTCTACAATAACAATGTTGTATATAATATATTCTGTCAATAAAGGTTTGTACATATATAATATATGTATGTACATCGAACCAAACTTAATGTTTGCTTTATCTCGTTTTAATATTTATCATAAATGTATCTGCATGTGGCGCAGCATGTGACTTTCTAACACAAGGCAATGTTTTCTCACTTTTCTAATGCAAGCATGGCCCAAAGTTACCACGGTTCACACCAACAAAAATTTATGAACGAAAATTCTTCAATATTTTTGTTTAAATAATACACCATTTGTTATTAAAAAATACATTCACACAGTTTTTTGTTTGTTATACGATAATATTGGCAACAGATATGTAAACTTGATTTGCATTAGCGTATGCAACAGCAAAATATATAACTTCTGTACACAAATACCTTCTTTATATGTATAAGTATCTACCTTCAATACTTTTAGTCACTATGTTAGTTCACTCTTCACTGTATCGATTGAAATGCACTTTCTCTACGAATAGTTGAGGAATATATGCTAAATATATCAAAAATAGAAGCAACTCAAAAGAATATACAATCTTCAAAGGACAAACTTATGATTAGCAGCCAAACAGCCGAGTCAGCTAGCTAGTATGTATAACACAATAACATGTTGTGAGAACAGTAGAAGAAAAATTCGAACAAAATGGAAGCACCGTTAATATGAATGTGGGGATAAATTACTACTACCACCGTTAACAGCTCAAATGCGACCAGCACAACAACAAATAGCATAGATTAAACAACCAACATGTCTCGACTTCGTTTTGCTGTCACCACCGCGCGAAATTATTGTTCGGCTTCCCGCCCGACGTTCGATTTCGTAGCTAGCGTACAGTTTGCGCTCGTTACTTTTCCTCCCCAACAGTGTTGCCACTGCTACTTTTTATTCTCTTCATTAAGCAAGCAATTTTGCCTGTTTTGCCAATAACGCCCGTTATTCTGCACTTTCCTTTCCTTGAGGAAATTCACCAACCAACGATTTTTTTTACCACTACTGTGGTGTCCGAAAGTCTCTATGGACATAATTATGTACTTCAAAATTAAAACATCATGCAAAGATCTTTTTCAATTACAGTTTCTTTAAAATGATTTTTTAATAATTATTTATCATAAATGTCCATATATATTTTGTGAAATAATCCATAGTTGGAGAGAAAAAACACCTTCAGAATATCATGCAAAGCAGCGAAACTATTATGCTGATGCACGTATACACACACATATCAATTAGTTGGCATAATTTCACTTGATTTTCTTTAACACTCCACGTTGTACTTTTCGATATTGTACTCATATACACACATACATATATGCATATATATACTTATGATTATTTTTATACGAAGATGTAAAGTATTTCTTCAAATACAAATATTTTTATCAACACATATTTCCTTATCAAAAAAAAAACCAAAGCAGCACACATACACTTCATATGTATGTATTTAAGTACAACATAAATGTTTAAATAACTCACATTTTCCAGACTTCAACTTTCTTTTTCACCAAAACAACCGCGAAAAATTAAGCAGACACAAACAAAAGCTCCAACAGCCTAAACTCAACTGGCGCATCACGAACGACAATCCACAAACGAGAGGTAAACAGGCCAGCCAGCAATACAGCAATAGCAATAGCCGACGCCATATAATATAATAACGAGTTTGCCGCTGTCCCTCAATTTCTCAGCTTTACGTGCGAAACATATTAAGGGAAATCATAGATTCTCTCTCCTACTGAAGCAGCATACTCAGGTACGTAATATGAACACGATCGCAAACGAGGGAAGAAATGGAGTAAGGGGAATTTTCGTTTCGTTCTCTACACTTGCATACATCTATATTATATTCAGGTACACAATTATGTACTAACTACTTTATCTACATGTAAATTTATATACCTTTTTCTACATGTAAGTATGTATGTTTACCCTCCGGTTGCTAACTGCTGCACAACTCTGCTATTATTTAATGTAGAAATATTAAAAAAAAAACATATATATACACATATATAAATATATGCAAACATATTTATTACTGGTGGAATTGAAACAGAAGTGAACACGAAGAGAATCAAAAAGAAAATCATGAATTTCCGTCAAGGTTGCCATCATACATGGAAAACTGAAAATCTGTAAGTAGCTTAGCTGATATCAAAATGAACACATTAAAGCGAAAAACATAAGCCCGACCAACATTTTGAAAAAAGAATTGCTAAGCGAATAAAAATAATTAAGGATCAAAACATGGATAACGATAACATATTCGAATTTTCTTTTTACTTCATAGCAAAAATTTAAAAGTTTCTTAGATAAATCGGTGGATTGATCATATTTAGAAAAAGATCATAGTATTAATTAATTTAGCTTTATAATAATAATAAGCATAATTATAAAATTTTCATTCTTGATTTTTGCTAATAAAAACACTATATATTCTTACAGCGGACATATGTACATAAGTGCCAATGATCGTGGTTTGTAAAGCAAAGTCTTTTATAATTGTATGTACATATATATCCGGAAAAAACGTTTTTTCCAAAATTTACTTACACAAGTGACAGATTTTTAAAGCTATCCGTTTTAATTATAAATTCGTCTTAAAGCAGGATTATATTGTCATATTCAACGTATGTTTCTGAAATTTTCCATCAATTTCGCATTTCAATCTGGCCACTTACACGAAATTTTGATGGGAAAACAACCGCAAACGACGAAACTGTTGAAAATGAAACGATAGTAACGAACAAGTTGGGGTTTTTTCAGCGGAGAACACGAAAAGTCTTTCAAGTTCTCTGCGTTTAGGTATGCTATCGCCATCAATGAAGCATACATACATACAAAATGTTGCGAAGTTCAACTCTCCAGCAGTCATTTTCCATTTTTATGCTTCAAATTTATTTTAAAATATCAACCCACTAACAACTTGCAACATCTACACAAATATGTATGCATACGACAAATGGACGGATATGTGTGTGTAATCATATGAGCTATATTTATTGCCTTAAATTCTCTTCCTTACCCCTACTTTATTACATTTCCCCTCTTGTAGTGTGCAGAGTTCTAAATTCTCTCCCCATGCTATTATTTTACAAACTCTCCTACATATACATATGTATGTATGTATATACGAACCTATTTACAAATTTAAGCACCCTTGCAGTCATTTTCGTTTTGAGAACATGCTTACTTAGCTGTATCTGAACGTATAAACGTACGTGCGTATGTCTGTATATGCCTACACAGCGTCGATCAATATAAAGAGCCGTCGTTATGCTTACACATGCTCGTGCTTACATGAATGTATGTATGTTTGTATTTATGTGTACATGGGGATCTTTAAAAGAAGCCTTAATTCACCCTGAAGTTTTGCGAGAATTTCGCGAGATTAGGGTAGTTTTCAAACCATTGGTACATGTATATATGTATATTATTTACATACAAATGCATGTACATATATACATACATGTGTTATTTATGTAATGACCATTTACGACCGGATAAAAAAATTGCCACGTACATATGTATGTACGTGGAAAGTTCGTCAAGGCTACGCATAGACAGACCTCTGACGTTACCATCGCTGGTGAGCGCATGCAGTTCCTTTTTAAAAACATTTAAATGAGTTTCAATAAATTTGCGAGATTGAACTGGAAAGTGTGGAGAGCGTTGCAACGTGATTGTATGTATGTATGCATGCATGTTCCAGAGATACATACATACATACATACTTATGTATGGAGATACTTGCACTTATGAGAGATCAACTAAGCAATTTAGTTTTTGTTTCCCTTTTAACATTTTTTCTAACTCTCATACAGAAAAGTTAAAGAAAATGTTAAAAGCGGAATGCTTTATACATACTTACATACATACATGTGTATGCATGTTTGCATGAATAAATGTCATTTGATATCTACATATCATTCAAATTTATTATGACATCACTACCTTTAAAATTTACGAAGTTCAATAAATTTTTAACGATTTTATCAGCTGTTTATTTATGAATGTACATATGTATGTACGTACATATACATACATACATATGTATATTTTTGCTTAAAATTTAATGAATATGTGTATTTGCTTTGTGTATAATTATTGAATTAGCCACACTAATATAAAGTGGTGGCAAATCTAATATCTTGTATGTACATATGTACATACATATGTATATTCTGTGAACAATTGAACAAGCTTTTTCACAATAGTGGCACGAATAATTTACCAAACATTTTCATGTTGTTGTGGTTCTATATAGTGGAAATATAGACAGCTGGAGACTTGCGTTAGCGATTGATATGCATGTACATATGTATGTATGTAAATACCGTCCCAACAAAGATCATATCTCCGCTTGTCTGGAGAAATTGTTTTTCTGCGTGGAGCAAACAAAAAAACTTTTACGTTGGTACCTGAAAAAATCTAACTACCTAAGATCGCGATTTCAACGTACACTTGGACATATGTACATATAAAGATATTTAAATATGTGTGCGCATTTGTGCCCTCCAAATACCATATACGAATTCATTTGACCATGAGTCCAGATAATGGCTTTCTACAAAGATCGTTTTTCAAATGCACTACCAAGTATTTTTCCTATTTTCAAGGCCAAATACTATGATATTAGTTCAACAATTATCGACTTAGTCAAAACGGTCCGCTTAAAAAATATTTATTATTAAAAATATGAAGAGATATACAATACACACATACATATACAGATGAGAACAGATTTTGGATACAAGGCCATTTGGGAATATACTTGCTTACATACATAAGTATGTATGTATGTACAAAAAGGTTGATTTCAGTTATTTTGAAAAGAATTTGTTAAAATATGCTTCCAAGTCAAGTTCTGTAACAGAACTTCAGGATAAGCATTAATTTATTTATTTATAGCAAATAAACTTCAAGGTACGTACCAAATTAGGGATGCGACTTTTGGTTTCTGTTTTTATGGGCGTGAGTTGTCTATTTATCGATAAGTTATTATATTATTTTTCGTACAAAACTTCTAAAAATCGTAGAACTCGATATTTTAAGACTTTTTATGGCTTTGAAAGCTTAAGGTTCTAAAGTTAGGTTAGGAGTTCGATTTGAATTTAGATAATGTAAACCAAGTGGCTAAAAAACAAAGGAGTAATACGGACAAAAGTGAGAAAATATCGCATATTTCAATATTCCTAGCGCTGCTTTTAGTTAGTTTATACTACATTACCAATCTCCTTTCCCTAAGCCATAACAAGATTATAAAAATAAATAAAAAACTTTTAGAACTTGCAAATTCAAATTATTTCAAGTCTCTCGATATCCTCCTTCACAACTACAAATTAAAATGCACTAATAATTAAGTTTTAACTTGCAATGAGTAGTGGCTGCACTTTCATTCGATAATTAAACATAAACATAATTGTTCATAAATGTATGTACATATATGTACATATGTATACAGAAATATTTAAAATATGTACATACATACTTATATTAAATTGCTTTGGAAATAGTTATACAAATTATGTATCGATCACACATAAGCATGAAATCGATTTTTCCTACCTATTTCATGTTAATTTGTACACTTGACAGTACATAAAACAAAAGATACAAATAAACATATGTATGTATGTATATATGTACATATGCATGTACATCCATGCAATTACACCGAAAATAGCACTGTAATACGCACACCATTTTTAATTCTGATCCTATAAAAGCGCAAATTTTCAACTGGAGAAAGCTTCACGTACATAAGTATATCCAATTTGTAATATAAACATTAAAAACTTTAAATAAATTTGCATTTATTTATATTTTAAAGTTACATTTACATTTATAAATGCACAAGCATAGCTTTGTGGGTTATTTGACAATGACAGTGTACATTCACCACATACATATGTATGTATGTATGTACATACAAACAGACTCGCAATGATGAAAATGGTACGCGGAAAAATCAAAATGGCTGCCGTCGCACCGGTGGCAGACAATTTACAAATGGCTGCCATTTCCATTGTTTGTCTCCGCTACTGGCCGAATTTCAAAAAAAAAGGAAAATAATAAATAAGGTCTCTCTCCAATTTCCCCGTAATTCTTATTAACTTCTATTTTAAGATCAGATTTACGAAGTGAAACTTTAAGAAGTTTCCTCTTCGCGTCTATTGAGCAAGGAGACAGCGCACACACGCACGCACTGTCATTTAAATGTATGTTTGTGTGCGCTCATGTGTGTGTTTGTTGTATGCATATGCATGTGTATCTGCATACAAAACGCAAGTGCAGTCGTCAAAACGTACACTTATGTAATGATGATTTGAAAAGCGTTTCGAACATTAAGAACCGTTTGTAATTTCAACTAATTAACTTGTTTCCGAAACACACAGGCACCAAAACCAAGTGTTTTTTTCTAAACAAATTAGTAGCACTGGTTGGAATACTGTTTGAAAACGAGAGCAAAAATGAAAAAAAAAAAACAAAAAGCATTTAAGAATGTCACACTTCATTGTTTGCACTGCATTTACAAATTTGCACACAGCAATACATACAATGTACACACGTGCATACATAAATATGCACATGCGTTCTGTTATTCATGAGAAATACTGTTTTATTGTGGGATTCACTCGCTGTATGAACATATGAGCGCACGTTGCGCTGCTCCATGCATTCGCTGTCGTTGTTCGTCAATAAGTCACAAACTTACGAAAATACATATGTATGTACATACATATATATGTACATATGATTGCATGAATGTTTGTTTAAATATTTATGCAGAATACACATATTTTGTTTTGTTGTTGCTGTTATTACTTTTTTCAAGTATGCTTTGCACATATGTACATACATACGTATGAGGGAATCCACTGGTTAAGTTCTCATTTCACCCACACACATGCACATTAATTTAGCTCATTGCACCAATACACGGGCGCAGAGAAAATGCAAATATTTACATATCTACATACAAATGTACATAAATGTGCAAATGTACCAATTAGAGAAAAAGTACAGCTGCCTGCTTCAAATACATACATATGCAAGTATACGTATTTTAGTATAATTTTTTGTATAATTGTAAGTGCTCACATACATAAAAACCACATAGGTCATCATTTACATACACTCACGTACATAAATATATATAAGTATCTACATAGATATGCCACATAAAACCTATTGGCACACCCAATAATTTAATTTGAAGTGATCATGTTTTACTTGCGCACAGAAATTTTTCGAATGCCATCAGCTTTTGGCTTTTACTTGTTACTTTTTCATATTTTTTTTTATTAATGTATGTAAGTAAAAATGCTTGTGCATGTGTAATTTTTAAACTCGGCACTGCAAAATTTTTATTCCATGTTCGCCAGCTGCATTCACACACACACTTTCATAAATTCACAAACACATATGTACATGGCATATTTGCATGCATATACATAATTTTCGATTTCATCTTTTTAAATATGCTTTTTCATGGTTATTGTGAAACTTTCCAGTAATTTTGCTACTGCTTTTCACTGTCCTGCACAAAACCCGCACAAATTCGTGAAAGTTTTCAATTTTTTCAACATTATATACATACATACATTAACACATATACAGATGTATGTATGTAAAATAGAAACAAATATGTTAAATATTTTTAATTTTTACAGAAATTTACTTCTTTTTAGCTCCTTATTTTTGTATCCATAAGTGTATGAAAGTTTTTCCAACGCCCGTTGCGGAGCTGAGACTCCAAACGCTTTTAATCATGCACGACGTCGCTTCAACTGCAAAAGTTCGCCATGCCAGCACGAGCTTCGACCTGAGAACTTCAAATTCGTTTCCATCTTCGAAAAATTCAATACACTGTCAAGTGTGCTTGCTTCCGTGTGTGTGTTTATGTATGAGAGAAAATCCACGCACACATGGACACCTGTTCGGCGCTCTCACCAACACGTTCAGTTAACTCACTTGAAAGCGTTATGTGTAAAGTTTCGGTAAGGAAAAGCAAAGTGCGAGTATGCGGGCGCTAAGGTGCTAAGCAACGAAATAATTTATTTTGTTATTGTTAACATTAACATTTACATATGTACGTATGTATGTATGTATGTAAGTAGAAACATACGTAAGTGCATTTGTATTTGATGACAGGTCCATGTTCACATTACATACATATTTCACAAAACTTTGAAACATTTACGGAATGTTTAATTTATTTACAAGTACGTACATACATATGCACATATGTTTTTGTTAATTTTTGAGAAAAATATTCTGCAACTTTATTGATAATATAATAATATTGTGTTTTAACTCTTTATTAATTTTTCTATAGTAGTGTCAGAAAGAACTGTAAACATCTTTAGCAATCAATGTACAAAGTACATGTAAGTAAAAACCAGAAACAAGAAGAAACGTTAACTTCGTCTGCACCGAAGTTATAACATAGTTTCCTTACAATAACTTGATTTTGAAGTTTTTTCGCCAAATGAAAAAGTTTTTTCAGGCAAGAACTGGATACCGATCGTTATTATTGTTGTTGTAGCGGAAGAAATCTGGCGAGTTGACAGTCCTCGAACGGATAAAAATCCGAGTCCATTTCGGTTATGTACACCCGACTGTCGTGGGATCGAATTCCGATCGTTTAGTTTGTATGGCTGCTATACGCTACAGTGATCTGATCTAAACATTTCTTTGGTGATTGCATTATTGCTTTAGATCATAACCCGTGGCAAATTTCGTCAAGATAGCTTTTCCAAAAAAGCACTTGATTTCGATCATTCAGTTTTTGGGGAGAAAAGAACGTCAGATCGATATTTCCTAAACTTAGTAACTAGTTCGCAAATATACAGACGGATAGACAGACGGACATACATATGTAGCTGAAACGACTCGGCTCGTCACACTGGTCAGGGAGACCCTATCTCCGACGTGTCCTTCTGGGTGCTACACTTTATATACCTTATTCAGGTTATATAAATCGCTACAGTTGATAGAACAAAGCTTAGAAAGTCCTTTAAAATAAATAATTAGATAACAAACATTTACTCAAAGCTATTTTAATTAGAATTAACATAAGGTTTAGAAGCTTTCGTGCTCTTATCTATTAAATTAAGGGATTTGTTATAGAAAAACACACATCTGAACAAACAATTTCATTGCACAATCAGTTAGATATCTCTTAAATTGGTGGAAACCGAGAATGAGAAAAATACTAATTACGACGATTTCATTCCGGTACTCTTCTTGGACTATATTTAACAGAAAAATACACGTGACGTGTGGCGTTAAACAGCCTTATTTAAATTACATGTTAGTACGCTTCGTTCATGACGTTGCGAGTCACAATCCTGTCACTGTCTTCTTCGAAACAGGCAAACATAACGAAGTGACGTGAATTTCCTTAAATATTTTTTTTTTCATTAAAAATTACAACAACATCGCTCTTAGAACTATGGCCATAGATCCAAAGCAGAATTTGTACTTGCACTTCATGTGAACGCCAACCAAACCAAATGTGTCTTTTACGGTTGAGCTAATGTGATCGATTTTTATGCGCCATGCTTCGGTTGAACCAAAGAGAGGTACGTAGTTGGCGTCGGCGCAATTCAGTGCTTATGGTATGATTTTGAATATTGTTTTTTTTTATCCAAAAATACAAGGCTTCTGGGAATTGAGCCACAGCGTTTTATGTGTGCTAAAGGGAACTAATGAAAGGTACTGGTTTAGACCAACTTAGTTCATTTTTTCATGATAATTTCGAGAGAATAGCAATATAGTATTCGAGAGAATAGCAATATAGTAATAGTCTTTTTTCAATACAAAGAAATTTATTAAACCGGAACTATGTATATCTTTTTTAAATACCAATAGTGTTCCGCTACAATTTTGATTTGAATTTGACTTTACGTACACATGTAAACCAAAACAGGAAATGATTCCTTTGAATCTACAACGTAAGAGATAGAGTAAGTGATTTCCTGATTACCCACACGTTGGGATGCTGGAGAAAGGTATTTTTTTATGTAATGTAAACTTGTTATATATTGGCCTCTACTTGCGTGTCCATATAAATGTTTTTCGACAATTAGCTGGTTCTTTGAAAACAAAATCTTTCTATGTCAGAAATATTTACCCTTCGAAGTATGAGGTTTTTCATCGAATATGGGACTAGTTTTGTCAACAATAAACGCAAAAATTTCGGTTTTGTTGTTGTCTTTATAAAGACCCAAGCTCTTCCTAAATTTTTAGTTTTCTAAATTGTTGCCGAATTTTCAATCCCAAGTTGGTACGCGTCTTTGGAATTGCTTGTTGAGAAAACAGCTTTATTATTTATTTAATATGGAGTTAATAGTAATTTAAGATTTCTGGTACCATTCTGGCACTATACTTTATAAAATAAAAGGGCACTCATAGAGGAAAAATAGTATACCATATACGAGTTGTATGTATTTAAGTAAATAAATTTTTTTGTAATACTTTAGTCAGGTGTCATGTCACTCTATGTTCTAAAAATAATAATACCTAAGTATAAAAATAAGTTTTTACTTCTCTTATTCGTAAAGGAATACATGTTTATGTACATATTAAAAAACATTTACTTTTGGCATTATTTTATTATTTAAAAACGTATTTTAAATATATTTGAAATATTTTTCGGTTATGACATCGCGAAAAAATAACTGTATTTGGTGTCACGCGGTACCGGCTTGCAATTACTAACTAATAACGTTGCTAAACTGGTATATTTCAATTTGTAGCTACTTAAAAACATACACGTTTATATATACCTACATATTTGTATGCAGTTATATGCAAACATACATACATATGTATATATTAAAAAAAAGTAAAAAAAAATAGAACTTTCAAAACTTACTTTTTAGGCACGCTCTCTCCAGTTCTCTTGCGAAGAGATGCATCAGGTAATGTTATGGTTCTAGCGCTGCACTTCTTAAGCTGTCAAACTTGCGTACATTTTTTATTTTTGTTGTTACAATATGCTCGTATGTGTGCATTTGTCATGCACCCTTCACTGACTGTCACACTTTCCGCACGACCTTAACACCAACTGTTTTTGCTTGACATGCACGAATTTTCCCCAATTTCTGGTTCCAATATACCTCACATAATACATACAGAAGCGAAAAAGCGTACCGATTTCACAGATACTTATGTTCGAAAACGTTTAACACTTAGCAGTTAATGGTTATGCATTTGGTCATGTTGTTTAATTTTATTATTAAATATTTCTTCGTTTTTTCATTTGTTTTGTTAATTTTTCTCAGTTTTTCTTTACTTTATGAATTTCACACACACACATAAATAAGTAGCGCACACTAGCTTTAATACGTTTATATTGTATACTATATGTATGCATGTAAGTATTTCTATTTCTATTTTTTTATTATTTCTTTTTGAACGAACGTGCAATTTGCGCTTTTCACGTTTATAATCTTTTTCCTTCTATACTTTAGAGCGTGTGTGTTTGTATATTTCTTTTGTGGTTTTGTATGTATGTATGTGTATATGTACGCTAGTAACAATATTGGTGTTGCTTAGTTACTTAGTAAAAATGTAAGCAACTATCGTCCACCCGCTGGACCGACCGTATTCCTGAGAGCTTGTATTGTTACTGCGGCAGCCAGTTGAGCACAATATCGTCCGAACCCTCCAATGCGTCAGGCCAGGCATTTCGACAACTTTGCACATTTGAGGGGCACAAAAGCACACGATATACACGACGTTAACACAATTGTAATAGTAACAACAACAACTACATGCAATATTGTACGAGATGAATGTGGCTTAAAGCCACCCCAATAGGTGTAGGTAAAGGCGCCTACCACCTCAACACTCAAGATTTCGCTCGCTCTCACGGTAGCGCGGCAACTCTCTTCTCAATTTGAAAGGTTGCTCTGTGCATGTGTATGTCTGCCTGTGTGCATAATATCCCCAAAACTATGAATAATGAATTGTTGTTTGTATGAATATACATAAGCACATATGTACATATGTATGCATGCATGTATGTATGTGTCTACTTATGTGTGACGAACATATTGATCGTCAAAAGCTACGAAATCTCTTTCAGAGTTTTAATAGAAATCTCACACCCACATTCGAGCAAAAATGAAATACACAGCCTACATAAGTGAACACATATCTACAATGTGTATTTATGTTTGTAAGTGTGCACTAGGTTGTAATGTATATATGTATGTATGTGAAAAGTAATTTTACAAGCGTATATATGTATGTAATTTTATGAGCATATGTACTGGTTTATTAATGTATCTGCGAGTTGGACAGGCACGCACATATATACACAAACACACGTACAGATATATTTAATTATACATACATATGTACACATATTCATTTTCGTATTTAGCATGTTCTTATAACTTTGAAAGTTGCACCATTACTCGAGCAGCCATAGAGGGGGTGAGTATACACATACTTACGTATGCATGTGTGTAAATATACAATAAATATTTCATGTGTAGACATTATGTATTATGTAGATCAACGAAGTCATTATAAAAATATATTTTATTACGAATTTGACGATGGTTACAGGTTCAACTGGCTATAATTTCACAATTAGAAATTTACATATGTACATACTTACTATATGTATATGTATGTATGTTTATATGAGTATATAATATGTGGAAAATTTTAATTTCGTGTAATTGTACATACATAATTATTACATATGTACATACATACATATATACTTTTTTATAAATTATATAATCAGCGTAGATTATTTGTCAGTAATATCCTTTTGAGCTTATACGTGATGAGCTTTTGTTAAGCGACGCCATTTTCAACGCTGGCCGAAATGAGCGTAAATGCAGCGGAAATTGCAAAATCGTTTCAAAATGAAAATATCGAATAAAATATAAAAATAAGCCAAACTCAGTACAAATTGTTATATAATGCTAAGAAAAAAGCGCTTGATAGAGCTTTGATTAAGCTTTGTTTAGAATTATGAGCACATACTGCGCCAGTAACAAAATTTTCACTAAGCACTTCACCGATAACATAAATTTATTTGAAAGAACTCTTGCTGGCATGTTGTTAAGTAAATCTATAAACATATGTAAAAAAAACAAATATGCGCAAAAAGCTACACGAAGTACATCGGCACACTCGAAAAGCACGTCGGGAATTGTATTTGTTTTTTTTTGTTCAAAGATTAAATTTTCCTACGTCAGCGTTGAGCAATTAGTGAGTTTAATTCGTCACTCGTTAGAAACAACAACTTATGAAACAACAACAACTAACCGATACGCGCTTTGATAGCTTTTAAACTACATATGTACATACATATAGCGTATAACATCTGCACACTCAAAATTAAATCTGTATTTTATATTTTTAGCGGAACTAGCGGAGTTCAGCTGATAACCGCTGCTGAATACACCCACATACAAATATATGTACATGAGTACTTATGCTGTAAACTCGAAATTGAAAAAAATAACTAAAAATTATTTGAATTCTCGCAAGTTATATATGTATGTATATAACCCTGCCAGTATTTATTGCTAACTACAATCTTCGTTTATAGAAAGATACAATATTTTATCACATTGTGATTTGACGTACAACTAGTAAGTAATTTAAGAACGTTACCAGCTTTCGGAATCTCAATGATTTTACAGTTATTAAGTTCAGTAGATTTGATGTAGGGATTAAATACCGGCCAGTGGCCCTTGAGATCCCAAAATCCATTAAGAAAGTTCTTACAGACTTACTGAGACAAGATCAGGAATGTTAAATCGAGGGTTCTACATGTTAAAGACCTCTTCCGATTGAGATTTTGAGAAGTTTTTTCATGGCAGCATATTTTTTCACGTTGATCAAAAGGAAACTCCTGTAAAAAAGTAACAATTTTGATATGCGCTCCGAAGGGGGATGAAAGCCATATTCTGCAAAGTGGCAGTGTGCAAATCTAACAAAATCTTTATTGATCTTTAAGAACCCATTTTTGCTTGTCCAACATTACAGTAGTCAGGATCGGCTAATTTTCGAGACATTTTTTGATATTGCTTTCCAATAAATGCTTGTCCACGTTACATTAGTCAGGATCGGCTCATTTTCGAAAAATGTGTTGATTTTGCTTATGAATAAATGGGTAAACTGAAGGTAATATACTGAGCCTGCTAAAAAAATTTAATTAGGTTCTTGTCTTTAATGTATCTCAAAATTTAATTTGATCTGAGACGGTATATTCAGTTCTGCATCTTGCATCTGAGAATATACTTAATTTATTAGCTGCTTGATTACCCAAAATTGATAAGAGCAGATAAGACGGACGTCCAGAATTGTGAAATTATTTACTCTCTCTTCATAATCAAATTATGAGAAGATTTTGCGTGAGATTGATTGACTGTTGACCGAAGTCATTTTGTTTAACCTTGATCCCTCTTCGAATGGAAATAGCCATACGCTTTACTTTCAGGTCTTTCAGGGCTTTCTTGATGACACGGGCTGAAACTTGATTAAAATAAGGTTTTCGACTACTTAGGGTTAGATATACATACATAAATGTCTGGTATCCAAGGGAAAAGTTTAGGAAAACAAATCAACGACTATGTTCTTAATCGCTTACTGCCGGTAGTCAAAGTTGATTAAAGGTCGGGATGTGTGTTTTTGATAACATTTCTTGTAAATATTCATTGAACGTTCGGTGGGAACTTATCTTATTTTCATGTTAAACCTTCTGAAAATATTCATTCAACGTTCGGGGGTATCTTATAAGGGCATAAAAGAGTTCACTTTCCAGAAATGTGCGATTTGTAGACTGGAAGGAATTCGATTTTATATTCGTTTAAGCGCTGTCAGGCCAAGATCGTTCTCAAAATATTTTTGAAGTAGATTCTATGATCCTACAACAACAATAAACCACGTACTCCAGACTAGTTAGAATGGAACAGAACTTCGTCAGCATGAACTTGAGCAGCAAAAGCTGGCTTAGCGGTAAAAAAAATTTAGTTGTAATTTGCGAAAATGCCAGGAGGAACTTTTGAGGTTATACATACATATGTATATTTATTCTCCACTTGGTTTGCAAGGGTGATATTATAATTACGTACATATGCTAGTAAAAAGATCGCAATTTTTTACAAGTATCGTGGTACAGTTATACTTGAAAATATTAAGCTGAATGACATTTACCAATTCGTTTTTTCTTTGGCACATAAAATAACGAACAGTAACATAACCGTGATCCACCCCTATTATTGATTTTCCGCATAAAACAACAAAAACAAAAAACATTAAATAAGAGAAAAACTAAATAAACACAAGGGACAATAATGGGACAGCAGTGGTCTGGTCTGGCTGACTTGGCTCATGTAACGAACGGCCTAAGAAGGGAGCAAACACAATAATGGGAGCAAACAAGCAATCATCAAGCGCTCGGATCTACATAGTGAGGGGGTTGAAAACAATCGCATTCGTGTATGTATTCGTTTGATGAACAACATCAGTCGCAACGCCCGAGTGCATATGTCAGCAAAAGCCACCACCAACCGGCCGAACGAACGGCCGAACGACCGACGCACTGTGTGTTAACTGGAAATTTTGCCCGCTGCGGTGAGGCCAACGAAAGCCTGAACGCTTGCAAGGGGAGAACACCGACCTTAGTACATATGTACATATATACATATGTACATGTATATGAACGACCGCATCGAGCGATGAGTTTATAGCGTGATCCCCTCACTAAAACGACGCGACTGCAGTCTTGTAACTCAACGCATGCGTTCTTTGGGCTGCTACTTGCTGGTTCGGCACAATGACAGCTGCAACCGAATAAACCCCCAAGCATACCCAAAGTGCTGGAAATAATAACCCAAGCTATTAGGGGCGAAAGACGTGCCACACGTAGAGCGCCGTCTGCTCGGCACTACCAACAATGCGTACACACACACACATACACCCATTTGAATAAGCTGACAACAAAACGAACATAAAAGCGAACCGTTGCCGATGACGCAGACAATGAGGCAATGTATGGAAGCGGAAGGGGTCCGCTCATGCCACGAATCAAGCGCACTGCCCAGATCACGTCCCTTTTGTCACGTAGGGTGGCCAGTACACCCTCTCAATGCAGACATCTGTATGTAACTGACGTTGCACGAAAGGGTGGGTTCGTCGCATGGCGTTGGGGGTGAAGTGAATAAGTGCGTTAACTCAGGGTACGATCTGAAGTTTGTGTTATAAGTGCACACACACACGTATATATGTATGTAAGCAGTGCACTTTGAGTACGGTTGCTACGCCTAAAAATATGTTTAATCTCTAGTTTTCGTTACATCAAAAGCATCATTGAAAGGTTGGTTGTTATTGTGTTTTTGTTGCTTTCGCAATTTGAGAACCCCACCACCAGCTTTGCGCTTCGCAGGGGTTTTGGCGTTGATCCTTGCTGCGGAAATGGAACACCGAAATGTGAAAAAAGGTTGTTTTCATAAGGGTTGCTAGTCGTAATGAAATGCTCATACCATATGCACTTACTGGAGAACATACATACGTACATACATACATAGAGAACATATGTACATAGAGTATTTCCAATGACACTTTCATTTATAAAAGTCCAATCAAAAGTTTCGAACTTTTAGGAACTTGTATTTATGTAAACAGATCTGAGATATATTTCTAGAATTTAAGACACTCTCCGGAGCTCGAATCTTCGTTGCGGTCATTATCTAGTTTCAGCAGCTTTACTATTCGCTTGGTTCGTTGAAGCAGGAAGTCGAATGCACGCTTCACTGAAAGCATTCAAACTTAAGCCGTAATTTCCAGTGTTAATAGTATACCCAAATACATACGGACGTGTCCCAAATAACCACCAGCTCTTTTTATTTGATACACATTTTAAGTTTGTCTTACCATAAGTGTTCAATTTCTTTCAAAACTATATGAGCTGAGGAAATCGTCCGCGTCGGAAGGACGATGGAATTATTATTTTCGCAAGACCGCTTCAAAAAGTTTAAAAAATATATGAATAGGTCAAAAGCTGCTAAGATCACTTTCCTTTTCGAGGCCGAAATTCTATACCTTAAACACCGTTTAACGATTTATGTACATAAACACCTTTCCCATGACAGTCAGGTCTACGTAAGCGGAAGGATTCGGATTTTTATCCGGCCAAGGACTGTCAACTCGGTAGAATTCTGCCTCTATAACAACAACAACAATATCTACATAAAAATCTATATCCAATGCGTCATAGAAGGAATTTTTCTGGTAGGTCTGGTGATCTTTTTATGCGTTACCAATATTCGAACCAATAAACGATTTATTAGGTCAGAAGATAAGACTAGACCGCCAATTACTGCACGTTGGAATTGTTGTTCCCAATTTTTCCATTAGAACAAAAGAAAAATTAGCTAAACCGAATTAGTTGAGCTCTGTACGATCTTCAATACTTCTTCCAATCGATATAATAATTTATCAAGCTTTCGCTTTCAGGCTGATTGAACGTCGTCGTTTTAGTCCTGATTAAGTGAATATCTTAAATAATAAAAACAAACTCAATAAATGCACGATAAGAATTAGATCGATATTCCCCAGCTTTGTGCTGATTTAACATTTGAAGCTGGGAGACACCCTATTCTTTCAGAGCTGGAGTGTTTTCGTTCATTCGGACGACATGATCTAGCCAGCATAACCGGAGGATGGATTTCTGAGCGGCTTTCAATTGGGAGTGGTCAGAAACGATTATTTTACACAAGGCTCAAGCAGCTTACGACTTCCGGTCTTAGACCAAGTATCCTTTGGATAGGCAAAAAACATCCATTTGAAGGCGGGCTAAAGTGAGAAGGCGAACCGTCCCTCCTCAGGGTTGTGCGATGGGTTTGGGGCCCGCCAAGTTAATGAAAAGGAAACAACAGCCTCGGTTGAGAGACGCCCTTTTGATGACGACCACGGCAAGCGCATTAAAGATTACGATTTGAAGGCATGCACCTGGAATTTCCGGTCTTTAATTGAGAAGGTGCCTCTGCCCTCCTGGTTGCGCTCGAGAAGCTTTGTCGAGCTTTACGTGAATATTTGACATAATCTACTGGGATGTGATCCAGTTCGTGAAGCTGCAAGTATGGGTGAAACTTAAATGTAGAATCTGCTGAGATGTGATCAGACTTCCAGCGAACTACTTTAAGAAAGATCTGTGAATAGGTTCGTGAAGCTGTAAGCATCAGTAAAGCTGAAATGAAGAAGTGTATGAGCCCTTCTGTAACCTTGAATATAATTAGACATATAAAAATAGATTAACAAGATTAGCTGGTTTAATGATGACGCTTCGTTTGAAACTGCCTCTGGATCTGTTAGTTTATTAAACCAAGACGCATTAATTTTAATAAAATGAGGTGAGTTTCTTAAAAAAAAGAGTAAGATCAAATACATATGTAACACACTGTCGAGATTTTGGAACACACTGTATAATTTGGATGGATTTTGGATTGAGCGCGCCTAACCATTAAAATATTTTGTTTTAGGAATACAAAGTCCTGAATTTGCTGTCTCATATCGAGCTTTTAATAATCGGAAGGCAGTTGGTTGAGCTGTGTTTTCGTCTACCAGTCAAGTAATGTTCGCAATCAGATAAAGCTAAATGTACTCGTATGTATGCTTCATGAAAACTTCTCGAATTATTCACAAAAATTATTTTTAGCATAATTAAAAAATACTTAACAAAATAATACTAAAATCGCTAAAAGAGCTTTTAGTGATTTTGCAGCTTACAGGGTCAAAGCATATTGCATATACTTAAAATATAGTAAGTCGAATTCAGATATTTTGTTAAATATTTGTATGAAATCTCGAATTGAAAATTGCATAGTTTTTTTTTTACGTTTCGTCGTTATGTGTATTTTTATATAACTGTTTGCATAAGCACATACATAAGCATACACACACATATGTATGTTATACGAAAGTGAGCGCTGATGGATATAAAAATCGCCACAAATAACAGCAAATAGCGAAAACCTGAAAGAGAAAAATTGGAAATTCCCAACAACACATATTTGCCTGCTTAGCACACATTGCTCGACTGGGTCCAATACTGGATAGCAGTGCTTTTACCAATCACTTACGTGCGCCGATCGTATGTACATATGTATGTATGCTGCTGAGACTGTACAAGTTTAGAAAAAAAGTAAATATTATAAAAAAAATGTAAGATGACGCGCATGCCGCTCTCTTGGGAAGATTGTTGTGTTGAAGCTTAGCGTAGAGGCGATATGTACATATTTAAATTTAGAAAGTTAAAAAAAAGCTTTATATTCACAAGTCCATTAGAAGCCAGTTATAGCCGTATCTTATTGAGAGTTGTGCTTGTCGAACAGGTTGTGCCGGCGTGTTCTTCAACTGCTTGTCGAATTCTACAATTTCATAGAGATCACAGATAAAGAGCTTTCGATAACAAATATTGACGTGCGATCATTGTATGCGTGTAATATACACATGCATATCTACTTATACACATGTAGTGTATGGCAATTTAACTTAAAGTATTTGCCGTTAGCTTTGCAACTATCATTCGCAATTTCGGAAGGCGTTCAAAGGACTGCAAGCTTTGGAAGCTTTCCATGCATGCAATGGCTACGAAGAATTTTATTATTGACCGCTGGGGAGTGTTTGTTGTTCGAGCTCATTTTGTAAAACTTCTCTCTTAAACAACTTGGAAAACCAAAAACTAGGTGCAGTTTTCTCCTGAATAAAAGAGGCGTTTAATGACCTTTGAGAATGTGGAGCTTAAAAGTTTTCAGAGTCCTTTGGACTTTGGTTTTACAGAAGAAAGTCACAGCAGCTTTTAAAACTGTTCGAATAAGTACAAACCTCTCATTTTCCTGTGGTTCAGATTCAAGATTTTTGCGTACTTAGTTGTACCACAGGCTATGGTATTTAAAGAGATCTAGACAAAAATTAAGGAATATAGTCCATAACTCACGTAACAATTATATATACTAGCGTTTGCTTTTTACCATTTTCTAAGCCATAGGAGGATTCTCAGTTAATATCCTTTTAATTCGATGGTGTGTGAGTTTTTGTTTTTCTTTGTTGCCAATTTAAAGTTGGTTAGGTTGCGAAGCCAATTAATTGAACACTTGAAAAATCTGTCCATTTTAAAATTAAAATCTCCTAACTACCGATTAAAATATCATCACTGTTCGACGAAACGCTTTCAACATATCACACTGCTCGTTTCTCCGAAGGTATGATATCAGAAATGTCTTAAACTTAGTCTAGCGTAAGATGACCTGTTCCCCATCGCCTTACAACTGCGGCAAGATGAGCCTTGTGGAGAAAAAATACTTTAATGAACATTTTGCTTTATATTCTAGGACAAAAAGACCTTCAATAGCCACAAGTCATGCCCACCACCTCAGCGGATCAGCTGACTTTAAGAACGCCATAACCCCGTTGCTAAGAGTATGTGACTGCTAGAGAAAGAGGATTGAAGGTTTCAAATTTGCCAGCAGCAAATCGATATCGAACGCATCCTTCAGCTGATGATGCCGCTTTGAAACATGTACAATAAGTTTGGATTAACAATAAGTAGGAACAACAAAGCGGCGAGGCCGATGGATTACCGGCCGAGCTATTCAAATACGGCGGCGAAAACTCATAAGGAGCACGCATCATCTTCTTTGTAAAAAAATGATCGGACGAAAGCATGCCCAACGATTGGAATTTAAGCGTGCTCTGCCCAATCCACAAAAAGGGAGACCCCTCAATCTGCGCAAACTACCGTGGGATAAGTGTCCTCAACATTGCATGTAAGGTTTTATCTAGTGTATTGTGTGAAAGATTAAACCCCACCGTCAACAAACTGAATAGACCTTATTAGAGTGGCTTTAGGCCTGGAAAATCTACAACTGATCAGATATTCACCCGGGAAAAAGGTTCGACACACACCAACTCTTCGAGATTTCAAAGCTGCTTCTGACAGCACGAAAAGGAGCTACTGCTATGTCTGAATTTGCTGTCTCTGCACTAATACGCTTGTGAAAAGTGATGTTGAGCAATACCAAAAGCTTCGTCAAGATTGAGAAGGACCTCTCTAAGCAGTCGTTGCACTTGCGACTTGGTTCCCACGCCATTGTTGACCGTCATAAGTTCGAAGTCGTAGAAAATTAACGTCTATCTTGGAACCAGCATTAACACCAACAATTACGTCAGCCTCGAAATCCAACTCTTGCCTTCAGATGTTACTTCGGACTGAGTAGGTAATTGAGAAATAAATTCCTCTTTCGACAAATAAAGTCACTCATTATTCCTGTCCTGCTTTATGGTGCAGAGGCATGGATGATGACAACATCTGATGAGTCGACGTTATGAGTTTTCGAGAGAAAGGTTCTGAGAAATATTTATGGACCTTTCCGCATTGGCAACGGCGAGAATCGCATTAAATGGAACGATGAGCTGTACGAGATATACGACGGATGTTATTTTCTGATCGGAAAATGAAAATTTGACGAACAATGAACCAAATTTCGAGGTATATAGCACTGTTTGATCGTGGTAACTCCACATCATGAATTTTGAAAGTGAGTGAAGGACTGACAAGACTGATTGGAGAATTTGTGACAAATAAATGGTCACTTGATCATCGACTAAACGTAGTGACTTACCAATTTAGAGGATGTCTTCGCTCTTTTTCTTCTTTTTGGTCAGATAAAAATTCATGTTCGAGAAGATTCGGCGGTCATGGTTTACATTAGTTTAAAAAGTGGGTCCAAAATAAAGATCCCACTTGTATAGCTGCGAACGCCCGTCCATTGTGATCCCTACATACTCGACTGTCACCAATTTGTTGAGGGGGCTTATAGCCATTCCATCCCCAGATTCGGCGAAAATATGACCGTCGAGATGTTCCTACATATCTTGCAAAAGCTGGACTATGTAAGACGAAGTTCCATACAGCTTTGACAATTAGCGCCCGAAAGACTGAAGGTGTACACCTTCGAGCGAATGGGCACGGTTTTTCTTCTTCGGTCGTGATTGTCGTGTGCTTAGCATAAAATGTTCCATCAGTGATCTCGAAGAAGATATGCTTATCCGTTTCCCGGCAGACGGATCTGCGTAATTGGCATGGTCCCGGATTTTTATCAGACGAAAGACTGTCAACTCAAGACTCAACTCTCCCAATATGTATAATTTCAGAGAAGTTTTCTGCTGCTACAAAAACAACAACTCAAAGATGTATATACAGGGTTTGTCCGGAAAGTAATAGGACTGATTTTCTTCCGCCGCGATTGTATTTACTTCGAAGCATGCACGCACCGACTGGATCCGGTAGAGGTCGTTCCTAGCTAACGAACGAGCGGCTGGTCAGTTATCTCCGAGCACCTGGAGAGTCAGGAAAAACATTTTCGCGCGACGTGTTTCTGTGAGTGGTGCAAGCCGAAAATGCAGCGTTCGTTAGAGCAGAGGTACGTGATTTATTTCTGTGTGAAACTCGGTAAATCTGCGACAGAGACGTTTGATATGATCACGCAGGCTTACCCAAAGAAAAAATCTTCCGAGTGCCACACGTTGGCGTCTCCTCACTCAAAAAAGGGAAAAATGAGCAAATCCAAAGTGAATGCGATGCTCATTGTCTTTTTTGCCATCAAAGGCATCGTCCACCATGAATTTATTCCACCTGGACAAACCGTCAATGCCAAGTTTTACGTGGAAGTGCTTGAGAGACTAAAACGTGGGGTCAATCGGGTTCGACAAGACATCGTAGCCTTATGGAAGTTCTACCACGACAACGCCCCAACTTACACCGCCTTTCTTGTGAGCAGCTACGTAACCAAGGCCGGCATCCCAAAGCCGCCGCAGCCGCCCACAGCCCAGATGTAACACCTGGACTTTTTTTGTTTCCTTGCCTGAAAAGGCCGATAAAAGGCAAACTTTTTTATCGACAGAGGTGATCCAAGCAGCATGTACGTGCCTCGGCTCTCAAGGCTATTCCGGAGAAAGCCTTCCGTGACGTCTTCAATGCTTGAAGGTCGCGATGGCAGCGCTACATCGAGAAGGAGCCTATTTTGAAAGTTATTAAAGAATTGTAACGATTGGTTCAAAAAAAATTTTTTTTTAATCGACTCAATCCTATTACATTTCGGACAAACCCTATACATAGCATAGCTTTCTAAAATAAAGTATCATTGTAGCGACAGAAAGTAACGATGAAGTAATTTGGATGATGCCACAGTTCTTAACCGTATAAAAATCCGGTTATGCACAACCATTTGTATGGGGAACGGTTCTCTTTCTTCCTCCCACTCTCTTGCAGTTCTTAAATTGAACGATAGCAGAACTGAATAAATGCTACTCTTCAAACATTTACTGCTCTGTTGAGTGGTCTTACAGTTCGCAGCTTCAGTGATCGAACATATGATGTTTACATAAAATAGACTTCACTTAATTGCTTCATGATTTGATAGTACAGAAATCAGCGCCATTAAATTTGACAGTTATGTGCACAATAGACATACGCATGTATATGTATGTATGTAGAAAATATAAACAAACTTACATTTTTTTGGCTATAATAAAAAAATTTTATTTCCTTTTTATATATATATTTTTTTTGTTGTTTGTTTTACTTTAATATATAGTGTTACTTATTTCATATCAATATTCATTTGCTTGTCAATGAACTGTGATAGAAGTGTGGATTTGTTTTCTTGCTTAAATAAATAACTTCAATAATCTTTTGCGATTTTGTGTTCATTTGTTTTTTGTTGTTTTTTTTATATAATATTTTTTCTTTTTACTTTTCAAAACTATACTTCTATATATATATATATTACTGTAGCGGTTTAAGCATTACATCTCTAACACACTTTGCCATTCTGCTTGGATTAACGTGTATAATGAATCTTAGGGTATTACATAAGTGTCTAAATCTAGGCTCTTCACATAAATGTGATCGCTACTTGCTTCTTTGTCAATAACTTATTAATATAAATAGTTAGGTAATACATTTATATGCGCATAATTTACGTCCAATATACATATATTGTATGTATATACTTGCTTGTATATAAGTAATTTGTAATCTTAACATTTATTCACTACACAAATCGAGTTAGATATATATCTGAATTGTAGAATGTATTCTTACCGCGTAATTATATTTTTACATACATTTATAAGCATTGGTATAAGGGCTTACAATGATTAAATTCAATTACAGTAAGTACGAAAAATAAAAAATATATACTATATATGGATCCTATACATTTAGAACAGATAAACTATTAACATGATATATGAAAGCGGTGCTAGACAAAAGGTACAAAAAAATATTTAAAAAATTAAAAAAAAAAATTAAAAAAAAAAATTAAAAAAAAAATATAAAAAAAATTAAAAAACTAATTGTTACAAAATTATTAGAAATCTATAAAAAAAACACATTTAGAAAAATAAATACGTAACTAAAAATAAAATAAATAAAAAAAATTAAAAAAAAAAACAATAAAAAAATATATTTAAAAGTTATTAAACAGTAAATTAAGACTAATTATTACAAAAAAAAAATAAAACAAAAAATATTACAAAAAATAAAAAAGTTATTACAAAAAAACTAAAAAAAATATTACAAACAAAAATTAAAAAAAAAACTCTGTAATAATTACAAAAGTATAAAAATTATTACAAAAAATTAAAATACAATTCTTAAAAAATTAAAAAAAAAAATTTAAAATGATTTAATTGACAAAAAAATTAAATATCACCACTCAACAAATCTGAACAAAAATTTGCGACTGATGTGTTAAGAGATATGTGGGGTATTTGAAGTTCCTGATTACGAATTTGAAATCAAAAATTTTGCATCGCGTACAGATATTTTTGTCATTTTAGTAAATGGTGGTTGTTTGACCCCTTCTATCCCATGACTACAACGCAAAAATAACATGTGTTAAACATTTTTACTCTCAGTTTCGGTTTTAGCAACCGAAAATTAACAGGAAACAGCAACATTAAAACATTAATTACATTAACATTAAAATCGCAAAAACAATATAAAAAAAAATTAAAATAAAATAAATAAAATAAAAAAATTAAAATATATAAAAAAAATTTAAAAAAATATAAAAAGTAAAATAAAAAAAATAATAATGAAATAAAATAAAAAAAATAATAATGAAATAAAATAAGAAACTCAACTAAAATTCTGGTAAAAAATTTAAAATGGTAAAAAGAAGCCAAAATTAAAAAAAAAAAATAAAATAGCAAAACTAAAATAAAATACTTACAATTTTTAAAAAACAAAGTCATTGAAAAAGTAAAATTATGAAACAAATTAAAAACAAAAAATATACAAAGTAAAATAAAAAAAATAAATAGAATCCTTAAAAAAGTAAAATTATTAAACAAATGAAAAACAAAAAATATACAATTTCCTTAATAAAAGTTAGTTTTTTATCTTGCTTTCTTACATAATCCCTCCCCTCTCATCCTGTTTGCTCAATTTGCCCCTAATGTGTGTTGTGTAGCTTCTCTAATTAGTATTTATAATACACAGCGTTATTTAGTTAACATTAATGTACATACAAAACGATTTAAAAAAAAAAACTTAAATAAAAATTTAAAGGGTGGCAAAGTTATACACAAGCTTACATACATACAGGCTACTAACAAATTAACTTATATCAATCTATGTATAAGCTCTAAAACGAGTAAAGGTTTAATACATACTATATATATATTTGTGTGTACATATACATACATACATATATATATCATTGTAATAAGGATTTAATATTAGCAATATACAACTATGAGTACTTTTAGTCAGATAATTTTGGGGTGGTATATTTTTTTTGTTTTTATTTTACTTTTTATTGAGGGGTCGCATTTAATTGATAACGTTACGATCGCTAAGCGAAAATTTGCATTGGAAATTCTTTAACAAACATACACAAATGTTCAAATGTAAAAGAAATATGTGTATGCACGCATGTGGGTGGTAGGTGGCATTAAAATGCAGTTTTGCTGAACAAAAATGAAGTTGTTGCACACTGATTTAATTAGGAAAAGTTAACTATAAAAAAAAATCACGTACAAAACAACCGTTAATTCATAAAACACGTCGCACACATACACAACCCTGTTGCCCACATAGCATTTTTGTTGTTGCACCAATTATCTATGCCCTGCTTGGATGTTGTTAACTGGCATTGAACCTTTTTTTCTTTTTGAAAAACCTTTTGTTTTCTTATCTCTCTATATATCTCGTTTCCCCTGCTTTTACAATTCTCTTCGCAACCCGATACGATCACATTTCTGCTGAAGTGGCATCTTTTTGTGAAATTTCTGCTTTCATATTTGAAAAATATATTTTTTATGGGGCGTGTGTTCGAAAATGAAAATGCATTATTACTATGCATCACACATACACATAGTATACATACATTGTGTGCAATAATGAGCGCCAAGCGACACAAAAAAATAAGAAATAATAAAATAAAATTAATAAAAAAAAATGTTTACATGTTATTTTTTTTTTAATGTAACTTTGTTCAAAAATTTTGCTTAAAAATAAAGTCGCTTTGTTAAATGTATTTTTGTTGTAGTTATTTTTAAATAATAAATTTTTACAAATGCGAGTGTGTTACATTACTGCTTGAACTGTATTTTGATTATTATAATTTTTGTTTGTTTTGTGTTTGCTTTTTTGTTTTCTGCTTTTTTTCCCAACAGTTCTTATCAGCTGGCTTAAGCTACAAGTTTGTGAAATAATTTAACTACAAATGGTATTGTTCGCGTGCATTGCTTTAGAAAACTACTGTAATATACATATATAGTATATATTGCTATATATACATATATATATATATGTATATATATTTCCAAGTATATATAGTTATATTTGTGTGGTTTTACTAAATTCTAATTATCAAGTTCTCGGTTACAGTGATTTATCGCACATATATATACTACCTTATCTGTAATATATCTAACGATTTATTTTTAACTTTTCTATAATAGTGTGTTTGTGTTTTTTTTTGTTTGTTTTTTTTTTCGGTACGTTATAATTAAATAGTTTAGTGCAGCTTATTACAATTAAAGTTGGTAATGTAACTTATTAATTTCTAAAACTCTTTTTCAAATTAGTTAACGAATTATTCTCTTTTCATGTGCACCGCATTGCTTACGCACACACGCTCTCACGCCCTCTCTGTTTTCTCTAACGCTCTATAGCTAATTCTCGGCTGTGCACCCTCTTGTACTGCTATAAACATTACTGCCTAGTTGTATGGTGTTAGTCAGTATGTAATTAGTCAGATTCGTTAAAATATTAAACAAATGTCAAAATTATTGATTTTGTGGTTTCTTTAAATGCTTAAAATACATAAGTATTCCTTTACGTTAGTCCTCACATGTTTTCGCCTGTTTTGGTTTTTAAACCAATAATCCATATACGTTTCATATACTCCAACCCGCACTCGTTACTCGTTGGTAGTTAGACTTTACACAATTTTGATTGATTTAAAACTGTTTGAAGTTATTTTTCTTCACAACTGCAACTGCAATGAACGCACGCAATATCACGAATCCATCATAGCCAACGTGTTTGCCAATAAATGCGGGTATTTGTTTAGCAAGACAAATGCATTATGTCTTCATGTTATATGGATTCTTTTCGTTCTGTGTTTCTCATTTGTTTGGTCCGGGAGGAAAAGGATTTATCACAGCTACGGCAGCAGCTTGCTGACTTGCCAATACTGCAGCTAAAGGACAATATAAAAATTGAAGGTATTAAACAATATAACCGAATATGTCATAGTTTATTGAACTTACCACCATAGGGTGCCGTGTACATGGGGTAGCCTAACCCCACATGGGTGTGGTGGTGTGTGTGCACATGTCGTTGTGGCGGCGGACTACGTGAATCTGCCGGGTTGCTATTACCACCGGCAGGAGCACCGCCAATACCGCCGCCACTATTCGGCCCGCTGGGACCACCCTGTTGTTTGTGTGCATCGATATTTAGCGGTCCGCCCGCCAAGCTGCCACCCGGACCGCCTGGTCCACCACTCAACACCTTTTGGCCCAGCACATCAGACTTATTTGGCGGGCCACTCATGCCCGTAGGTGGCGGTTGAAGATTTAATGGCATGCCGCCACCCACAGACGACTGATTTGTTGGCGGCAAATGACCGCCGCTGTTGGGTGCATTTTGTACCGTATTCGGACCACTGCCTGGTCCAGTTACGCCACCGCCACTAACACCCTGCTGCTGCATACCCACATTCGGACTAGATACGCTGACTTTGACGGCGCCACCCGGACCGCCACTGCCGCCACCACCACCACCGCCGCTCGTCGGTGATTTCAGTGCACGCTCACTTAGCTCGTGTATTTTATGCGTAGTGTAATACTGGCTGGCGGCGTGGTGTAGCGCGTCGAGTGCCTTTGTGCCGGTGTTACGTGACAGATCTTCAGGCGCATGATATCTTGGCATGGGTAAATGATACGGCGCCGCATTGTAAGGGCCGGCGGCAGACATCAATACATTACGATACATCGGGTGGTTGGGATCGAAGCTGAACGGTGCTGGCGCTATGTATGATGGATGCAGGAAGTATTGTGATGTCGGTGGTGGTGGTGGTCCTTGTGTCTCCATTGTGGGTTTCTGTCCCTCCTGTTTAACTTTGACTTCTTCTTCTTGTTGCTTTTGCTTAGAGCTCTCCTTGGTGAGATTTGTTGCTTTACCACTGCCGGAATTGCCGCCGCTACTGCTCGAGCAACTTTGTGATTTACTTTTTTGCGACTGTTGATGTTGCTGCTGCTGCTGCTGTTGTTGTTGTTGCTGCTGCTGTTGCTGTGCCATTGCCATCTGTTGTTGGTGCTGTGATGATGGGCCTGTGTCATCCTTATGCTGTCCCATGACTTGTGCTTGCAGCGAGCCATGCGGTCCGCTGTTGGAGGGATTTTGCGCTCGTAGAGCTGCGACTGTATTTTGGCGACGTTGTTGCTCGTCCGAGAGTATATAGTACCTGAAGGCAACGGGGGTGCATATAAAATTAATATGTGATATCTAACAACATGCGAATTTTCGAATAATTTACCTCCTAAATTCCTCCTCACGTGACAAGTGCTGCTGTGCGGCCAAGGTCATGGGATGACGCTGATATATATTCGGATATGTGCCCAAGCTTTGCAAATCTTTCGGATGCAGTGCGTGTGGTTGTTGCGGCTGTTGTTGCTGCTGCGGTGGCGGTTGTTGCTGTTGTTGTTGAGACTGCGGAGGCGGATTGTGCTCTTGCTTTATCTCCTGTTTTGTCATTGGCTCGCTTTTGATGTGTTTCGTCGAAACCAACTAAAATGATATTTGTGTTTAGCCAAAGTTGTTGTAAATAATCTAATAAAATATATATTAATTGGTAAAATAATTTATTAAAATTATTTTATTAATAAAATATTTTTCGAAGGTAACATGTATTGGCCTAATACAAGTCCGGGCCCTCCTTAGACCCGATTGTCGCGAGAACGAACGACTGTGATCTCGCTATCTTTCGTTTTATGGCTTAAAAAAAATAAATATTTTACTCTATTCCTTCAAAGACGGTCAAAGGATCATTGAAGTTATGCCTCGTACTGTACGAACTTCGTCTTCTTCAACTGATAAAAACATTAAAAAAGTGAAGGATTTGGTGCTTGAAAATTGTCTGGCAAAGTATCTCTCGCAAATCCGTTCGAATGATTTTGGGTACGAAACGTGTTCTTGCTCGACTCGTCCCGATAAAGCTGAATTATTTTCAAAAAGAGTACTGTAAACAGGTCTCTCTTTGGACATGCTTGATCCTGCGAATTCCGATCCCACATTCATGGAGAGCATTATGACTGCCAATGAGACATGAGTTTGACATGCAATCAACGGAATGAAACCCGTTTTCAGTCGGTCGAAGGGATAAAACAAAATTCGATGAAGGAGCTCAAGGCCATTCCAAAAGTGCTTATGAAAAACGTTTCGAGGACTGGAAAAATCGTTGGCATAAGTGCATTACATCTCGCGAGGATAACTTTGAAGGCGATAAAATAACAATATTTACAATTTACGGGTACTAAATACAATTTTCACATTTTGGTTTTCTCTCCTTTTTACTTCGGATGATCCCATAGTAAGAAGTTTTGCTATCAACCCGGATGCAACTTTTTACGGGGGACTGTCGGTAATGGCGACGTAATGACCAAGTTCCGAATATTTTCCTTTGAACATTGCGCAAAATCTTTGTAAATACTTTCCAAATAAATTTCCTACTGAAGTACATAGGCTGCTATATATATTTCTGGACTAGGCATTGGAAAGTTTGACATTTTTTTTAGCATAACATCACTCAGAACGTTTTGTCATTTAATCGTGAATTGCTTTATTTACAGGGAATTAAAAAATTCATCTCGGCCAAAAAATGGAATTAACTCTTGAACATTTTCGTGCGATTATTTTTCACCACTTTCGACGTGGATTATTACGACAAGAGTGCATCGATGAACTAAAATCTTTGTATGGCTATGAAGCACCATCCTATAGCACTGTGAAAAACTGGTACAACGAATTCAATCGTGGCCGACGCTCGCTCAAAGACGAATTCCGTGAAGGTCGTCCAAAAACAGCCGTTGTGCCAGAAAACATCGATGCCGTACGTGAACTGATAATGCAAGACCGTCATGTAACATACCTTCAGATAGAGGCATGCCTATGCATTTCTCCCACCAGCATACATTCGATATTGCATGAACACCTGGCCGTAAAAAAGGTTTGTTCTCGTTGGATCCCGCACAATTTGACAATCGCTCAAAAAAAGGCTCGTGTGGATTTGTGTAAAGAAATGCTGAAAAAATACGATCGCGGTGCTTCAAAAGACGTTTATAAGATCGTCACAGATAACGAATCATGGATCTATGCGTATGAGCCCGAAACAAAACAGCAATCGACCGTGTGGGTCTTCCAAGACGAGCCAAATGCCTATTTTCATTATTAGGCCAGAAATATATATAGCAGCCCACGTAAGCGGGTGTAATGAGCGGTATCTTATCATTCATATTCATAGGTCGTATTTTATATAACTATTGGATCAATAGACTCATTGAGCGTTCCCCGAAGCAGATTTTTCCATTTCGAAAACAGTAAAAAAGCACAGGGAGCAAGTATTCAAAGAATTCATGACTTTCACAGAAATCTTTTTTTCGGCTTCGTCATTGATTTCACCTTATGATGAATTTTAGATAAATGTTAATTTAACTATTATCAGTAGTCCTGGCATTGTTTTTAATTGTTGTAAAATATCTAAGTATCCAGTTGGATAAATAACAAAGCAATTAAGCTTGATGGCGAACTCACTCATGAGTGTCATAAATTTTAGGTTGTCTACTTTGACTATAAACGCCAAACTTGGAACTGAGAAGCCAATTGAGATGCAAACTAGTTTTCAGAATATATAAATATAGTCGACTCACAATCGCAATTAATTAATTCAATAGTGTACCGTTTAACCGTTATTATTGTGCGATAAATTAGCTGAATGAAGAGCTGATTCAGAGGAATCGACATGCGTCACTGACAAAAGTCATCTTCATAAGCATAACAACCCACAATAAACCAGTCATATGACGATTTCCAATTTAGTCACGTTCCATAAAAATTGTTTTTTCGGGGAGGGTAAGACTTTTTAATTTAAATTTCGCGCGAAAACTCATTCGTCGAAATATATTTTTCTAGGTTGGTATGACCGTCAGTGACATCTGTGCTAAATGTCACATCAAAATAATCATTAGTATTCAGTATACTATAACTTTGTCTTTCTGAAGTATATAAAATATAACAGAGGCGAAACCTCAATAGACCTTAGGTCGCGGTGCAAGCCTCAGAAATGGGAATAAGAAAGACTAGAAGCTTTCTTTAACTACAATTGGGGACTCTTCACATTAAACATATATGTATATTCAATGTATTTGTCAATGTAGTTGTTGTTGTGAACTTACTTGTTGCTGCTGAGGTGTTGGCTTGGATATTTCATGTGGACTGGGACTTTCTTTGAGGCGTTCATCCTTAATGACACCGGAATTTGGATGTGGAGATGCATTACTTTGCGACTGTGACGTGGGTAAACCACCGTGGGCGCTCAATTTCACTGGATCATCTTGTGACGATACAATCGATACAGGTCCATAATTGGGTTCTACATTATAAGGATAACCGGCAGCCATGTAACTGGAAAATAAAACAATTAAATGTTTTTTCAACGCTTTGTCCCTTTTTAATGCGGTTAGAAGGTGAAGTCTTACTTGAAGGGGTAAAAATGTGATAAGGATTTGGCGGGTGTAGGTGCTGGCAACCCGCCCGGTCCCACACCTGATGGTCCCAACGATGACATGGAGCCCATACCTGGTGGTAAGCCATTATTCGGCGGACCGATATTGCTTAAATTTACCGAAGACTGTGGTGGTTGGCCCGTGGGGTTATCTTTTTGATTACCACTGCCATCTTGCGACTGCAATTGTTGCTGAAGACTAACAGCTTGTTGCTGTTGTTGCTGCTGCTGCTGTTGCGATGATTTCGTCATTAAATCTAGTGGCGGATCTTTACTTTTGTTACTGTAGTCGGACAAATGTGGTGATTGCTGTTGTTGTTGATGTGACTGTTGCTGCATTAAATGGGAGGACTGTATTGCACCTTGTTGCTGTTGCTGTGACGGTGGAAGCGTTAACGTTGGCTGTACTAGAGCTGAGGGCAACAAGCCCTTATTGGCCGCCTGTGACGATTGCTGATCGGAAGAAGTGGGAGGCACCAAATATTGCTGCTGCTGATAAAACTGATACATGCCGTAGCCGCCTAAGGGTGGTATACCCGGCGCACCACTTCCCAAGCCCACAGAACCCAATTCAGTTGGTTTCTTGTTTGGCAAGTCCATGAGCTTAGGTTGTGACTTATCTGTGGGGGTGTATATAAGAATAACGTTATATAACTGTAAACCATAAAATTCACAACAAATACAGTTACCTAAAATATCCTGTTCGCCCACTGGTGTGGAATCATCCGAAATGTCACTGTAGGCAGGACTCTGCACATTTTCTCTTGTTACAACACCGTCGTACTCTACAGGTCCGGGCGACTTTCGACATTTCTTTTGCTTCACCGCTGCAAAGCCAGATGTGCCTTTCGTGGTTAATGAAATGCCTTCAATTGAAAATAATTTAATTAGCTCCATTAGTAAAGAGAGGGGCGCTTTAAAAAATGTCACCTTGTAAATTTTGTCCACTGGACACCGGCGAGCTGGTATAAGTACTTATTGCCGATGGGTGTTGTTGTACACTTTCCAAATTCGCCGATAATTGTGGCGGTGGTGCACGTTGAGGACTCTGTCCCGATATAGCACTCTGCTGCGGGTTTACTCCTTGCGTTGCCTGTTGTTGCAATGCTAATATTGACGGTGGGGCACCCGAATTGGATGCATCGCTTTGAGGACCAAATCTCAATACACCCGGTTTTACTGTAAAACGAAAATAAATGAATAAGTATAATTGTTTGACTTTTGTAAAAATACTGATATACTCACGTCCACCCTGCTGTGCAAGTGCCGATGCCGAAGATGTTTCGGAAAGTAATGCAGGTGGATTGCCAGCATTTGGCATACCAAGCGTTTGCTGTTGTTGTTGCTGGCAAAGAACTTGCCCCGAAATGCCCGTTGTTATGCTGCCACCGGCAACAGGATGTGGTTGCTGCTGTTGTGTTTGTGGCATGAGCGCTTGTGCGGTAGAGGCTGCTAGAACACCACCAACACCACCGCTGCCACCAGCGCCAAGAGACGCACTCAATAAACTAGATGACGCAGTAGACAATGGAGTGGATGCAGTCAGCGACGCAACAGAAATAGTTTGTGTGCCGGGTGTGGGTGTGGTGGCAGCACCAATCACAGGTTCTGGTTCCCCGACACCATCGGTGACTGTGGGTTGCGTCGATGGCGGCAAAATAGCAGCTGGTTGCGTTGGTGTTTCAGTAGAGGATGCCGTTGGCATTGGAGCTACATTAATTGGCGGTGTTACCGGTGATGTTATCGCCATAGCCCCAGTTGCCAATGTCGAGCTTTCTGCAGGAGTTGGCGTTGTAGCACGGTTGTTTTGTGCCGACGGCACCGGTGATGAGGTTGGTGTGGGTGGCTCATCGGGCAATTGTAAAGAATCTTCGTCTATGGAACATGAGCTACCATGTGCATGAGATTGATGGTAACGCAGTCCGTTAGCGTGCTTATATTTTTTACTGCAATCCTGCTCCGGGCACTCTAGTAACACCGGCGATATGGCGCACGGTGAGGCAGTCTTACATTTCTTCGTGCTTATTTGTACATTAAGGCCAGTCACAGGATTGACAAGACTTTGAGGCTGCGTAGCAAGACCACCTCCACTCGCCGATATCGGTATACCGCTAGCGTTTGCTACATTTGCAGTACACTCGGTGTCGCCATTAATGGGCGACGGTGAGTCATCTTTCGATTTCCTCTTCTCAGAACGTGGAGGTAAAAATGCTGTTGGCGATGTGCTCGGTGTGGCTCCACCACCATTCCCCGACGAAGAGCTACTTGTTGTCGTTGTGGTATTTGATGTGCTGGTTGCACTAATTGAAGTACGTGATGCACCGCGGCCACCTTTCGTTGTACCATTACGCAACTTCGAATGCACCTGCGCATGTGAAAAATATATCTATAAAAGATATTAAAATTCAATTAGAGGTGACAAATACAATTTATAGGCGAGTGCTTACCGAGCTTCTTGTTTCGGTGAAATTACTTAAATCTGGTGTTAGCGCTGCACTTCGTCCTCGTTTTCCACGACCTTTGGGTGTTCGGGAGTCCAATTCCTCGGTTGGTGAATCACAGAATCTAAGAATTAAACATTCCATTTGAAAAATAAGCTTATTATAAAATTTATTTATTGTTCAATTGTTGTTTATGATAATGTGATTAAACATTTTAACTATTTGGGAATTTTATTTAAAACAAGTGGGTATTATGTGATTGTTTCCAAACTATCGGCTTTATGTAATGGGAGCCGACTTGGGTTTTGTATCTAGGTAAGCAGAATTTACATAACAAATTAGCTTTAAATTATTTAAGGATACTTTAACAACAATAACAATATGCTTTAAAGTTGCTCAAAAATAACTTTCGGATACAGATCAATCAAGGACCTCTGTATCAGTTAACAGTAATAGTTATTATTCAAATTGAAAATTATTAAAATTTCCGCTAATTTTAAACCGTAAATTAATAAAATATTTCTGAATTTTACCACAAACTACAACATAATATCGATTAGGCTACATTTAGCTTTAATTAAAAAACAAACAAAAAACTATCTTAAAAATGTGAACGAACATCAGCTGGTAAAGGAATAAAGGTCGGCAGCGTTGCCATCAACTACAGGTATTAATTATTTTTATATGTTTTAAATTAAAGCAAATTGAACACACAATTTCTTCTTGAAATTTTAAGCGTTTTATTAATAATAATATAAAAAATCTGATTATTTCTATTTTGCTTGTTATAAAAGAATAACCTAGACGTTTGTTGGATGCAAATTTGAAAAGGTGTCATTAGTGCTTAAAAAATATATTTTATCGATCAAGCCAAAAATTATAATCAAACAACCCAACATACGTTAATTATTTATTTTACTAAATACATATTTGTTGTTTTAACTTTCCTAGTAAATCTTCATACATATTGTAGCCATTTTACCAATAATACAGCCTTTGAAATATATACGTGATTACCGGCACAGTGAGACTTTTTGTTAGACCATAAAAACAGTAACCTAGCTAAGTGTCCTTGGCAGTTGTTTGGCTGAATTTTGTGTTTGACTATGCAACTCGACATTGAATAGAATTTGTAGGTACTAAGGTAGGTTGTCACTATGCATAAAATGGAATTTCCCCACACATGGTGACATAAATGACAAATAATATAACAAAGCAACTGCCACAGCTAACTTTTGTATTATGTATTTACTTATGTATACGTAGTTTTTGTTGTTGTAAGAGGAACAAAAGAAGCGCAAATTATTTTTAAGAAATTCTAGAGGGTGATAGATTTTGTTTAAATATAAATTCAGATCGCTTTGCCTAATATAACAGACTATAGAGAAATGATATATAGATTTACGCGCACTTAAACACTACACAACTTACCTGGGTGGTGCCCAATCATGACGTGTGCAATCCAGTAATGTGCCAACGTAAGTTTTGCCGCGCCATGTAACATTCACCACAAGCACACCGCCTTCTGTCTCATGCCAAACAATGCCCTCAAGCGTTACAGAAGTTCCCGGCTCGCAGGGGCCCAAACAATCTGGCTCCGTTATAGTTCCCACTGAGGTACCAATACAAATATCAACCATTTCTTTGGCTAAAGTACTCGATGCTGCATTCGAGGAAGGGTCACCATGTTTTGCCCGCTTGGCGGGTGGTGACTTGATGCCATCATCTCCAGCATTACTACTGTTTGGGCCGCTATTGCTGGACGATTGTGTTGTTGTACTGGAAGAGGAATTCGCGGGAACTGAAATAGTGTGGTGCACAGTCGCTGAGATCATACCGGGAGCCATAAGTTTTGCTTGCGCAACAGGAACAATTGAAGTGTTTGACTTACTATCATTATTTCCGCTCAAATTGTTCGCAGACGAATTTGTTGCACTATTACTAAAGGTGGTGGAAGCTGCTGCTGCAGCTAATTGTGCAGCAATGTGTGAGGAGATTTTAATGTTGCCACAATTAGTTGCATCCTTACCCGGTGGACCGGGTGCATTTGGTGTACTATTACTACCCATTGATTGTGGTGTAGTAGTCGTGGCAGCCGATGTGGCTGCTAGTAGTGTGGCCGCTGTAGCTGCAGCAGCAGTTACTACACCAGCGGCTGAGCCCACTGATGGTGTAAATACGCCTGGTGGCACAGAACCACTATTAACATTACTATTGGCTGTATTGTTGCCCATACGTTGGGACAAAACGCTAATTGATGAACTATTAGCACTTTCTGAGCGGCGTGAACACGAATGGTTGGTGCAAGCACTAGTCGCAGCTCCATTTGTAGTGTCAATATTGCAATGACATGCGATGCCTTTGTCATTCACATTGGTGAGACCATCTTTTTCAGCCGAAGTGGAAGCGTTTTTATCCGCTATTAAACGATTGGAATGTGTGGTTTTCTCTTTAGCTTTTTCCCGCCGGTGACCTGAACTACCACGCTTGTTGCTTTGAGGAGTACCCTGACCGCTGTTACCGGAACCAGTGGAACCGCCACCAGAGGCCGAATTATTACTGTTCATACTGTTGTGGCTATTGCCTTGACTACTACTATTACTACTGGAAATATTACTTAGATGCTTTTTATTGCTGCCGCTTATATTGGTTAAATTTGATCCCGAACCGCTGCCACTACTTGCATTTTGTGATGAGCCGCTTGAGTTACTACCACCACCTGATGAAGATGAGGAATGCGAACTAGTATTGACGCTGTTATTATCATCCAAGTTACCTGGATTATTGACACCTAAGGAACCATTTTGTTGTTGTTGTTCTGTGGCTTTGACAATTTCATGCTTGGCTTCTGACGTTTTGGTTCCCGGCTTGGTACGCTTTATTTTCATTTTAAGTCCCTTGTCAAGTGTCGCTTGATGATCAATGGACATTTTCGAGTTCGATTTACCACCACCGGAACCGCCAATGCCTTGGGCTCCACCCTGACCACCGCCAGATCCACCGCCCGCACTACTGTTATTACTGCTGCTACCACTGGATTGCGATGACATGCCGCTTGCAGAATGATTTGATGAATTCGATAGTGAATCGTTTTTTAATGCCGAAAGTAGAAGCGAAGAACCGCCAACTAAATTTTTGGGTATTTGGGAATTTTTATATGACGACACAAGATTACCGCCTTTCGAAAATCCAGCAAAGGTCGATACAGCTAATGTATTAGTTTTTTGGCTACCCTCACTTGTGCAGGTAGCAGGTGTGGCGTGAAGAGATACAGAAGACGATAATGGATATGATGGGGAAGACGATTGTAATGATTTAGTCGCAACAGAACCAATTTTTTTGCTAAAGCCACCATCCGCCTTTTGCTCTTCAAAGGTGGACTGTTGACTTTTGTAATTTATATGTTCGCGTGATTGTTGATACTTGCTTTCGAAATTCTTTAATTGTTGGGAACTATTACTGTTCTTGCTAACGGCTAAGTCTGAACGTTTACTTGGGTTTGTGCTGTAGTTATTGGGACTTGCAACTCTTTTAGAACTTTTAACTGGAAAATTTGTAGCAGTCGCATTTGACGGTGCTGTTATTGCTGTATTCAACGACCTTGACAATGGCAAGTTTGCATATTTGCCTTTTTCTGATTTTAAACTTGCTTTATTTGCTGATGACGACTTTGATGTCGATTTTATATTGGATGATATTATTCCAAGCTCATTGATGCCACCACCAGAACTGTAAGTTTTTGTTAAATTTTGTGCTGCCGTCGAAGATTTTTCAATATCAGCATCTAGATCATCCAGCAACTCAGGTATTCCACCAATATCCCATTCGTCTTCGTATTCAAAATTTGTATCCTTTGATTCGCTGGAAATTGATGATGGCGGACAATTTGCTTCTTGTACTACAGGGCTATTCCTGGCTACTGCATTTACAATAACACCTTTCCCAGATGGTTTTGGGAAACTAGCCCTTCTATTGCTTAAGCTACCACCTCCACTGGACTGTGTTGAATGCGATTTCGATTGTCCAAAATGTTCTGGTGATTATAAATTATATTATTACTATCTGGATATTTTGAAATAATTGTAAAGTATTTGCAATACAATGCTCATTCTATTTAATTATAATATAATAATTGTAAAAGCAAATAAATTAAGTTTTTATTATTATCTGTTTGTACTTACTTGAACTTGCCACCTTTTTATTTGAGTTGTGTTTTGTATAATTTTGGTAATGATGCTTGTGCGAAGACGATGACAATTTTTTATTTAAATCTGAGGCAGGTGAAACCAAAGTATTACTTGTGCTTCCTACCAACTTGTGTTTATTACTATCCGTAACTACGCTTTTATTAGTGGCCACCTTATAAAAAAAAATTGGATTCATTAGATATTGGAAATATTAAACTAAAAATAATATGATTTATAATTTTTTTGGAACAAAAATTATATAAGCATACTTCGTCGCTGTATCAGTGAGTTCAGTTTGTTTTCGAACAATTAATATTGTATATTTTTATATTTTCACTATTTCTGAATTTGCGGCTTTTTTATATACTATAGTTTTTGTAATTATCAAAATGAGCAATCTGGTAGACGGAGAGAAATATGCAGCGAAAATCTACTCAAGAGTTATAAAAAAAATATATGATGTATAGAGTGGGTTCCTTATAAAGAAATAATTGAAATATACATACATATATAATACGATATGCAGACTTTAATGAAGAGGCTTTAAAAACCTTTATAAAAAAAACATTATTTTTGTTGGCGCCGCAATGTTATATTTACATATGTATGTAAATAATAGTTGTTAGAATAAAAAGTTTTGTATGATTAACCATATCGGCTGCGTTTAATTACAATTCTGAAAGTAAATTTTCTATATTCTATTCAATTAAATATTTTATAAAGTATACATTCCATTATGATGACAAATCTACACTCCTTACTTTGAATTGTTATTTTTGACACCAGGACTAACGGAACCATTTTTAAAATGTAAATATTTTACCATTACTTTTTTAATATTGCATTAGGAAATCAAATGCTGTGTGTGAGCAAATTTGGCTCCAATTTTTGGGTCATACACAACACAACCCCATAACCGATATGAAACAAAAATATATAATAGTTATCTATGACATTTTGTAATTGTGCACTTAACATATAAACATTTTTAATCTCTTTGTTTGTTTCTCATTTTTATGTTAATTAATAAACAGCTAATATATTTTGTTTTTCTCTCATTTATCACGTTAACATTTTCGTTTTAATTGAATACTTGCATATAATAATTTATTGATATGAACGAATTACTAATAAATAGTTAAATAGGCAATATATTAATTAAATTCCTTATTATATATAGATCTATAGCCAATATGTATCATTGTCTATCTGATGTAAAACACACACACATACACTTTTATATAAACATATATACGAGTAGAGTTAGGTATGATATGTAGAAATCTTTTCATAAACGAGTACTCATAAATTCTATACATCAAGGCTCGCATCGGTGCCAGGCGCACGCAACGAACAACCGATAAATGTTAAAAAAGCCCAAGGGACGCTCAAAAACCGGCGCAACGATGCAAGGGGATGTCGATAACACTATTCACATAAATACGCATATAGAAATTTCAACAACAAAAACTCGCATTTACAAACGAGCCGAACATAAGTGGCCCAAGATGAACGCACGAAAGCGAATGAATGCCAATGTTACGCCGACCGAAGCAGCGAAGTAGCAAATATACTTGTTCTCGCGAAACCATTGTTCGAATTTTGTTTTAAATATCCTTGCCGAAACCACTTACAAAACCATCATTTACTAACTAATAGAAATTATCTATGAAAATGTTCATATTGCAAAAGTTTCATAAAAAATTGCAAAGTTTGCATTTGCAAAACAATCTAATAAATATAATTTTCAATTTAATGTATCGATACCTGAATAGTATCTAGTCATCACTGCTTCTGCTGCGCAAACACACGCTTCTCTGCTTTCACTTCTTTTCGTTTTTGCTACTGCGACGCTTCTTCTATTCACTTTTATAGATTTCAGCTTTTAAATTTTTCCCACTTTAAAGTCCGGCCAATGCCGGTTTTTTTCTTCGTCGCATTTAACACAAATACACAAATCAAAGAGTTTTCTTAATTACACTATGCATATATTCAATTAAAATTTTATATCAACCAATTAATAATGTTCACTCCCGTATTTCTTTCGATACAATCTGCCTGCGCCATCAAACCAGAGATGTTCTCTGTTGGAAGAGTGTTTGCTCGTTATTTTTGTGTTCCCTTTTCATGTCAGAATGACATTAGAATGCAAGAACACGAAAACAATGCACAGAGTTGCAACAATTTTCTAAGTCTAATAATTCGTTTTTGTAATTAAAATAAACCTGTTCATAAAAAAATAATAAAAAAAAAAAATACTTAATGAACAATTTAAAATTTCAACAACACAGTATAGGGAAAACTATTTTGATCGAAAAAAAATCATACATTTCTGTAATACCTCAACTTTGTGAAACATTATTTAATAAAATCAGAACTAATAACTTTTAAAACCCATATTTACCTTATTCGGGTGGTGGCTAACGTTCACCTCACTGCGTCTCATTGATTCCATGCAGTCCAAGAAGTGAGGGTGGTTGCTTGCTGCGGGTTCCCACAATGCAACGTTCCCTCATCCACATAAATGTATTGATAATATTTCAAATATTTCGAGGTATAATTTAACTCTGACAATAAATCATTGCAAAACCATTGAATTTTAACTGAGTTGGGCCTTGGCCCAGTGACCAATTTATTCATTTTTAATCTGAAATAGAAAAAAATTTATGAAAATTATATATTTTTTTAAATTTAAACACATTAAAATAAAAAGTATACTAATTTGGTGTGTGGGCATCATATTATTATCGAAAATGAACGTTATTCGAAAAGATTTTATTGTTGAATATCCCATTCGATAAAAATTATTATTTTAATTTAATAAATTTTCTCTAAGACATTCGATAGTATTAAATAATTTTTTTTTTTTGTTACAGACACCATTTACATTTTGGGTGAACTGATAGTTTCGGAAACAAAGTTACAGATCTTCTCGTCCTTACTTCCCAACAATATACCAAAATTTATTCGAGTTGAAGATCATATACTATACATATGTATGAATGCCCTTAACACATATGTATCTTAAGCTCGCCGTCTTCCGTCACCGGCTTTTTACGTAATTCTTTTAAATTTGGCTTTGCTTTAACTGTAGCGGCAGAAAACATTCCTGAAGAAATTTCGAGGAATAGTGCCGAGTTGACAATCCTTGGCTGGATAAAAATGCGGGTCATGAACGGTAACTCTTCCTCGTTGCCGGAGATTATGCATAGCCTGACTGGATGTTCAATTTGACTTTGATAGTGTATGGTGGAAAAATCTTTAAATTAGAATGTAAGAAGGATTTTGGGAGCTACATTATACATCTCAATATCTTATAGCAATTAAAATATAAATTTTATTTATCGATGTATATTAAGGAAAATCGTTGATACGCTTAATTAAAAGCGCAGTAACATTGAAGGTTGAAAAGTGAATATAAAAACAACTACACTTTGGGAAATATTCGTATTTTATTATTCTTAATTAAATCAAATTGAATTATAATAATAATTCCCGAATACTCGTGCACACATAAAATTTACACTTTATAATATACATATATACATCTGTTCATACATACGTTATTTGCATTTAATTTTTCGAATAATATAGTTGTGAAGTTTCCACCTTTTTTTCAAATTTCGGAACTTTTATTCTCTTCAATAGAGAGACAATAGGAGCTTTTATTCTCTGAACTAGCACTTTATTTTTTGACGCCCTTTTGTCACAAATTTTTCGTACTTCGGCACATATGTATACAGTTATTGTATAAGAATTTTTTCCAAACAATAATTGAAACCCAAATTTTTACCGATTTGAGGTAGCTCTTACATTAAAATTAAACATAATATGCACATATACATACAAATATATGTATGTACACACACGATAGATTAAACTCTACAAATTCTATTCAACTATGTGTCTCAATTGAAAAGAAAAAACTTTCTTATTTTGCGAACTAATAAGTATATATCTTACATTTCAATATTATTTGCGAATCCGAGTACCACAATTTATTCCAATTTCAATTTACATTTAATTCGCATAACTATGTGGTTGTGGATATTTTTCACTTTTCGTCTTAATTAATTCTGAATGTGTGTGTTTGCGATTCCACTCTTCGCGTTCATTGTTTAAGTTTAACTTACTGAACACAAACTTTAGTCTGAATATTCATTTCAACCGACAAAAACACAGTACACTTTTATAAAATACGAATCACTTTAATTATTTGATAATCTTTTGAAAATTATTTTATATTTAATAGATCAAATGAACCAATCACACACTCACGTAATGTTCGCCTCCCATTAATTTGTGAATGTATGAATAGAGCAGTTATTCAGGCTCAGTAGAATATTCAGGTTCAAAAGCCGCCACTGAATACAACATAAAATTTCTCTTTTCCCACTACCAATTACTCAGAGAAAATCTCAGAGCTGCCACTTTTGAATTTTAAAGCAAACCAATTAGAGTATTGTATTTTTGCATATTAAACGCGAAACAAACGAAATATGCGGTTAATATATTTATTATTATTTACATTCAGCGAGCTGGCTCCGTTATCAATATAATCAATACACTATACGCTGACGACATATCACATTTCTTGCCATTTTGTTGCAGCAAAGCGCTGAGGATGCAATTAACGTGTTTTGCAATTATACGGTATGATTCCATTGAATGTTAACCCTAATACTTATGTAAGTACATATGTATGTGCAAACACCGATATATGTATGTGGACTTAGGTGGCGTATTTATGGAAAATTCGATTTCTTTTAAATAAACTTTGTTTAATTCTGTTGATGTTAGTTACTAATATTATAACGTTGTAAGTTTTGAAATTACAATTCATTGGATTTAGGATACATTTTGTTGAAAATTACGATACAATTTGATTGCACACACGAAAAATTACCGATTTCTCTTTTCCAACACATTCAGATGTTTAGGGTTCACTTATGTGCAGCAATATAAGGTAAGGTGAATTACTTTTATTTTGGACAAAACAACACATAAATTAATGCATAAGTCGTCCAAACCTTCATAACATTTCGCCAACTTCACTTGCTTTAGTTTAGTTTCAAGGACATAAGTTTTGCCAAATATCTCAGTGTGCCAAAATGCTGGTAGTAACTTAGAGTTTTTAATTAAAGCTGCAGAATTAAACAGTTATATGATTGCAAACTTATTAATATATTTTGCTTTAACGTAGTTAAATTAAGTGTAAAGTCAATAGACTTGCACAATTTTATATGTTCGGCACCGTAAATAGTTTTAATTGGCAGCGAATTGGCGAAACTCTCTTAATTTCGATATAAATCTTTTCAATACAATGCAAGTTCATTTATGCGTTACTGTGAATTTCACACTAGTCAGCTTTTTGTATGGTGCCTTGTCCACAGTTCATTTTCGTCCAATATGGCCATATGAAGAAATCTTTAGATATAAGTTAGTTCAAATTAGAATTTAATGCGATATCATTGGTTATAGTGATACTGAATAAAATAAATAATACTTTAAAGAAAATTTCCATGAACTATTAACACTTTAGCTGGTAAACAAACAAATATTATACAAGAAACAATGCGGAATACACCGCCTGGAGTATACAAAAACACTGCATCAATATTTTTTCTACCGAAGGAAGCACCTATCGAGCAGAACTGGAAAGACCAAACATGTGTGTATAAAAGTATTTATTCATAATAATTTCATAAATGTGCACATTTTACTAAGCAAATAATACGTCATTAGAAGTAAAAAACGTATACATATAATGTAAATAAATTGTCGAGCAAATACAACTGTTAAAAACAGCATTGCTTCATCAACTCTGTTCTGGCGGATGTACCACTGGAGAAAACATAAATGAGAACGCGAAAAAGAACCGCTTGAGCTCAAAAGTTTTAACATACATAGTATGTACTTACGCACGTTGATTTATTTGTATTTCCCCTTATAATAACATATTTACCACGAAATTATATTTGAGATAAATATTGTACTTTTTATTATTATATAAGTAGTTCTTATCGAACAAAATATGTCTATTTTTTATGGAGATTAAATGTTGTATGTACTTTTACATTTAAACATGCATACTTATGTATGTATGTAGAATAAAACTACAACACGTGACATTATTTTCGCTTGCTATCGCTTTTTAGCAGAGGTTCTGACTTCAGTTTTTCCAAAAACACTGGTTGCATGTCAGTGAACCAGGAAATCTCTTCACAACGAGCCTTCACCGGACCATCTTTGCAAGTCAGCCAGTAAGTGCTCATGAGACCTTTGCCCTAAAATAAGATAAATATTATATTACTAATATTATATTTATTTATACGATTTTATATTTATTAAAAATAATTATTAAAAATACTGATAACAGTAATCTAACTCTACTTCTGGTGCGGTAGGGTACTGCCATTTACTTTGGTTTCAGTACATAATTCTAATATTAGGCTGCTTTTTGGAAGTTCAATGAAAACTAAAAGAGAACCTATAACAGAAACAGTTTTTTAACAGAAACTAAATTTTTAACAGAAGCAGAAATTATAACAGAACCTGAGAAGTTACTTCCTTTAAGGGAATCCAATTCATAACAGAAAACCAATAAGAGAAAGATATTTTTAAACAGAAATGGTTTTTTTTAACAGAAACCTATTTTTTAACAGAGCAGATTTTTAGCCAGAAACAAAATAGTTACATTTAATGTAATACTTAAAAGAGTTATCAAATACTTTTTACGGATTTCAATGAACACTAGCATTTTTACGGCATTCATAACAGAAACATAATTTTTAACAGAAACGGAGACTATCTATTAAACTTTTGGCAATTTTTCCGCCTTTCTCTACAGTACGTGTGACTAATAAATTTGCTTCTCACAACAACATAAAATGAAATGAAGTTTCCTCGAATTGGTGGAAACCACTATTTGTCTGAAAAAAGATATTCTTGTAGGGAGGGACATCCTAATTTACGATTACATATGTATTGTATATGTGATTTTGTTCCTAGTCCTTTAGATTTTAATGCAAAAAACTGTGATTTACTTACTTTTACATCAATGAGTCCGCGGTGCTCTGTACGAAAGCCACCAATCCTGTGCAGTGCATCGTTCAATTCATCCGTGATGTGAATTTTGTGGGCTTCACCGGTAGACTCCATGCGTGACGCTGTGTTGACCGTGTCACCAAATAGACAGTAGCGCGGCATTTTCGTGCCGACAATACCAGCGACCACCGGACCAGTGTGGATGCCACAGCGTATTTGTAACGTCCCCGTTGACCGCGGAATTTTGAAAAAAGACGATGCGTCTAGTAAATCAAGCGCCATTGTGGCAATTTCCGAAACATGCTTTTCGCCTGCACAACCCACATATATGTATGTATGTATGTAAGTGTGTGTATATAAGCAAAGGTGTATGTGTGGTCCGCCATTGGTGGAGACAGCGAGCCGGATGCGGAGATTATAGTTGGTTGTCAGGGCAAACGTGAAGTGTTGACGAAACAAGAAACAAGAAAAAATCAAGAAGAAAGAAGAAAAAGGGGTGTTGCTGAGTGCATAATAATTTTCGCTCTACAGAAAGTGACAATTTTTCCAACAAGTTCATTACTTGCACATCAAGCGCACATACACACATGTATGTATGTATGTACAAATTACCAATTTATGTGAGCATATGATACTTGGTGCCTTTGAACTGAATTAGAATGTAAATTAACTGTATATGTATAGACATGTCTACAAATACATAATATAGTATGTTGTTGTAAGCTTAAATTATGCTACTGTTAACTTTTTTATAAACTTCTGAAAGTTATGTTTGCTTGTGATGCAATTTATATAAATTTGTCCATATGTACGTCAGAGTGTGTGTAAATACATATGCCAATATGTTTATAACAGTTACGTACCATTTTTGACTGGCAGTCCTGATGCTACCATATAGGAGTCGCCTATTGTCTCCACTTTGTAAACGTCATAACATTCAATGCGCTCATCAAAAACACGATAAATTGAGTTCAGAAAAGTGACGACCTAAAATATTTTAATTCGGTTATATAATATATAGGTACCTAGATATATGTGAAATTATCTTTCTATAAATAAATGTATTAGGTTAGATCGAAAAAGTGGGATTAGTTCAGAAATGATGAGTTTTCAAGTTGATTTAGAAAAATAATGTTCTTTGCGCTTGATATTTGAAAAATAAAGTACGAAAAGAAAAAAAATCAATGTTTTTGACCCATCCTAATGCACATATATATTTATTAATTGAAGAGCTCTTTCAAAGGGCTTCCGCGAAGCCCAGCTATCTATTTAGTAGTGCTAGCTCATCAGCTTTACAATTTCTTGCGATTACACTATACGCTGGCACGCATACCAGTCTTATCACAAAGCCACTCGATGCTATTGATAGCGAGGTTAGGTACTCCTCGACCAACACTGAACGCACTGTTAAAGAGTTCAAGGCTAGTATCGCAGCTCTGCCATATGAGTGAATGGTTACTTCTCTGAAAGAGGCTGCACTCCGGAGCAGTAGATATGCTGCTAACCTATCATCGATAGCTTGAAACTAGATAATTATTTCAGAGATTCCGTTTTCCGTTTGAGCATTACCTTAAGGTTTTCATTAATTAGTAATAATATATTCCAAGGAAAGGTATCAGAAAATATGAAAATATGTTTTCACGTGAGTCAAGCCTATATTACCGGAACGGACACGGACTTTGTAAGTACTGTCACTGTTGAGTTGACTCAACGACAAATCATTTGAGGAATATTTATTGTCGCTATAAAAACAGTAATAAAGCTATGGACCAGTTTTATATAGCTTAGTTAGTTAAACTCCTAGGAACATCAAGAAGTCCCACGTCAACTACGTCGACGACACAAAACAATATGCCGACCAGACTTCGGACGCAACTGACTTTCGACAGGCACTGACCGCCATTCACAGCGGAGCCATAAACACCTTCACCGACTTCCTCTCAGTGTATGGGGTACTTGGAATCAAACCACCATCAATTGCAGACGGCGAACTCGAGTTGCCGTCGATAATGACCCTTGCTCAGCTTCGTTCTGTATACTGTAGCAATTTAAACTCCTACTTATCCAGAATCGACCCCGACATATTATATATATGTCCAGCGTGCAGAGTGAAATGCATCAGCAACGAGTACCCGCAAGACACTTACCACTTCTTTGCATGCCCAGCTAAGCCTTCACACCTGACACTCCACCTCCAATGGACCAACCCTGCCGAAACAGCACTTTTCATGGGCCTACCGTTGGATGACATCGATGACATATTATCTGAACCTTACCATCCCAATGTGGACTAAATAAGCGTTACAACAACAACAATTATTTTTATTACTTTATCCAATTTTGTCTTAAACGGCACAAAGTATTTTTTATGCCTGAGACAGTCATTCGAATTTGATCTGATCTAATCTTAGAATTATAGCTATTAAGATCTTATGAGGTGGCGAAATATGAAAGTATCATTATTACTAATGGTTGAAATACTTAAAGCCGATTAGGATCTGCGCTGTACTAGAAAACCGGGTGGCTCTACATATAATAAAAATTTTCACCTTAGAATAAAGTTCAGCAATACTTCCAAAACTTATGAGTTTAGCTTCGACCAAAATTTTTATCTCTGATCTATGAAGAAAATACTATAGATACACTTAAAAGTACTCGGCTATAGCATCGTCATGAGACTTTGAAGGAACTCTTTTGCCGAACACATAAATATTTTTGAAGAAAACTCACCCCCTTTGAATAACCCTCATAAAAACTGAAATCATAGAAGGAGTTACCACTAACCTCCAAAGGTGTACATCTTGCAGCTATCTCTGTGAAACCGACGATATCGCTGAAGTAAACGGTTACAGCTTCATACATTTCAGCGGGTACCTGAGAGCGGAGTAAAATAGCAACGTAAGATATAAAATTATTTGTTATTTAAGCAATTAACTATAAATTATGACTTATCAGATAAATTAACTTAGCTTAGCTTAATTTAACATAACTAATTGATTTTTTGGAGTTTTTCTCTTGGATCTCTAGTTCAACTTCATGTTTCTCGTGATTTGATTCTCTTAGACATTCAAATATCATAAAAAAAACTTTGTTTCCGCTTTTCAGCGAAGCTTGCTTCGATATAAATAATAATTGGTTTAAATAATATGTTTTTTGTTCCGCAAATGTCAAAGTCTATCCTTCAGCGTCAGTATCAATTCAATTTATCAACAATTCATACATGATATATATGTAGGTATTGTTTATGACTACCATACTTTCATCTTTTGTGTACGGCTGTTCGAATGATAGTTTTACCTGTTGTGTTTGTTTTAGCTGCATGGCAACACTGGGCGGGAGCATTTGGAATAGTAGAGAATCACTTTTCCGCTTCTCCCTTTTCAATTCCTTGGCTTTCTGTGCGAGATTGACGGCATACATCTTGTAGAAAATATCGAACAAGAAATATAACGGTTATAATGACAGTAAAACAAGAAAAAACGCAAATATAAAAAAAAAATTACAAGAGCTTTGATCGGTCAGTTTGTATGGCAGCTATATACAATAGTGGTCTAATCTGATACATACAAGTTATAGTTGTCCGATATCACAAAAATGATTCGACAAATGAGCAGATTCTTGATGACAAAAGGACGGGTGCAAAATATCAGATAGATACCTCAAAAACTGTGGGACTAGTTCGCATATATACAGGCAGAGGGACGGACAGACGGACTTGACTTAATCGACTCAGCTCATAATGCTGATCACTTATATACATATGTACATAAAGGGTCTCTGACGTATCATTTCGAATGTTATATACATCGTGGCAAACTTAATACATCCTTTTCGTGATAAAAACTAGTATTATGAGGAAAAAGATTATCACTTTACTAACTATATCTTTTTACCTGTATAGTTGCGGCAGCATTCTTGACTAAGATTATAATAATTGGCGAAACACATAGAACGACGACCAAGATAGCTATGCCCACCGCCTCTTTATTAGCAGCCTCCGCGAGTGTTGTATCGACATATTCTCTGTTGGTTAAAAAAATTATATTTGTATTTTTATTATTATATAATATAGTTCTGTAGAATTATTACATACTTCATAACCGAAGTAAGAATCCAAAATAACTTAAATTTAACGAGTCTTTGGTTGTTTCAGTTCTATCCTTAGTTTAAAGAGATGAAGTCTCTATGGATAATATTATATTCTACTGTTCCAAACAGTCTCTAGGTATATCCATCCTAATAGGAATCAGAAAAGTTAAAGACTAGTGATTGAATACAACGACTTAAGAAAGCTTGAGATCCAAAGACATGTCTCTTCTAATTTTGTGCTAAAATAACGAATGTGTGGTCTTCTATTTGGTACGTAGGGTAGTACGTATATCCATATCTCTTGCGTTTATATCGCTGCCGCTGAAGATTATCGAGCTGATTCTAAGATCTAAGAACCGAATCAAATTGCAATGCAGAGCTTTGAGCTCTTTCAAACAGTTTTACGTAACGCAAAAAATTTTCCTAAACACCTCTTTTTTTTTACCAGCGATCAGTCAGCAAATTTTTAATCGATGCGATCGAATCAAATCCGGTCTCGATGTAATAGATTGGATTTATTTTTTTAGAATTAAATATAACTTTTTTACGACCCGCCTTACTTTAACTAATATATTTACTTGATTTTGATCCGTAGCGCCTTCTGTAATATCCGTAAATCATCCGTAAAATTGTGCATAGTATCGTAATATTGTATAGCATTCCGTTCGTCTGAAACACCTTGTTTGTTTTTAAAAACATTTATGTTCCTGTAAAGGAATTAAGAGCATATATTTCATTAAATATTTTAATTATATGTACATTTTGCAGCCCTTATAATACTAACATCGCTTTCAGCCTCTTGTATTTGTCGGTCCTGGTTATGTTCATATACATTGGCCTCAAACTGGGCACATAATTTAGCGTTGAGTTGATAAGTTCACGTGATAAAAACTCGTAGCGAATGAAGGAAACCAACGCATCCAAGCCCAAGTAACCGCGTCCATAATATTTAGTGCCAAAAGAAGCAGCAATGTTCTGACACTCAATACTTTTTAAGAGATTTTTGAAACCAATCAGGTAGCTAATGAAAATAAATTTTTTTTTATGATAGATAACTGTATTGATGTTATTTACCGCCAAACGCCACTGTTATCCGTTTCCTTTATTTGTTCAGTGAGGTGATGCAGTAGAGCGCGATTTATTGCCGTGTACCAATTCATAACATCCGTTATTGAACTATCTTCGGGTTCTGAGCGCACACGATCTCTAAACGTTATAATCGTTCGAAAAAGAAAGTTATATTAGAAAAAAAAAGTATTTTTTCAGATGAAATCCTAAAGTGTTAGTGGGTTTAACTTGAACATTCGGTTGGTGCTCTCCTTTCTATCTATTGAGTCCCCAAACAAGTGACCGATGGTGGATTTTTGTCTTCGGAAAATGTTAAATGTTAGGCCTGTCTACGTCAACGTTACTATGTTTTTTGAACTCGGAAGTAACTTATTTTAGGTGTTATTATTAACAATTATTTCGAGGAATTACAGACTGACTCCCCCGACGGTAATTTTAAACTGTTTTGAGAATTTGAGTGCTACTGAATTTGTTGGAAGGCTTTGCGTGCAATTGAACTTACCCAAGGAAGATTTAAAACTCGCGTGTTTACCATTACGACTTCCCGAGTTAGGTGATTTTCAAACATCTTAAAATGTATGTGCTCAAATCGAGTAATTCGTGGTCAACCAGATTACAGAGACTAGAGCAATCCTTAAAAGCAGAAACCTTCATTTTAATGAGAGAGCTATGGCTCATTTATTCTCAGGTACAAATCACTCAGCGTGTGTTACTTTTATGATAGAAAAATAGTATCTAAATGAGACTACGAATAGCTATAGGTTTGGCCAATGAAATGTCATAAAAACTTTTTCCTATTCGAAAAGATTTTGTGATTTTCAACCTTATAGGTAACTCAAACTATTTAATTTTCTAAAATTATTTAAATGAAAACTTTTCTGAACCCATCTTTTTATATATTTTTCTATTTGTCGCAGATATAAAATAATATGCGATAAGTTGCTAATGACCCGGCTAACGTCTTTTGACAGAAAACAGGTTTCAAGCACTTCTCAAAGATATTTTTATAATAATAAATCTTCATTGATAGAATTACCTGAATTCATTTAAACGATTTTGAAATTCCGTCCGATTAAGCATAACCTCAAAATCTTCATCTTCATCTGGCAATGTGGGTACACTAACTTCATTCCATGTTGTCAGATTATTCAGAGCATTGTCGGTTATAGCGAATCTCCGTGTTAAATTTGATCTATTAAAATTATTGATAACAGCTTGATTAAGTTTTGGTATGAAAATATTTTCAAATGAATGTAAGATTTGACTAAACTATCAGTTCATTGCAGTCTCAAGGCTCAAATTGACGTCCTATAGTTTGATTAAGTCGAAAGGCTGGCAATATCCTTTTAACACATAAAAACTGTCTATTGGCAGATTGGATCTGATAAGTGCTTTTGATACTCATTTTGGAACAACCCGAGTTTCTTGATACTAAACTCTTTCTTATTCTAAGGTTGAGAGATCATATATCTAGCACATACAATATGCATGTACATATATAAAACCACTGGTGTCTATTGATATCATTAGAAATTAAGAATACTATACTCGTATTATATTTATTTCTCAATTATATAATGGGGGCGGGAAAATGTCTGTCGAAAACTTGCCAACAGGTACTACTTTGAGCTATGAGGGCGAACACGAAGATATCTTCTTCTTCTTTATTGACGCAGACAACGCTTACGCGGTTATAGCCAAGCTTACAACAGCGCGCCAGTCGTTTTTCCTTTTCGCTGTTTGGCGTCAATTTGGAGGTTCCAAATTTGCCAGGTCCGTCTCCATCTGATCCTTCACAACAAAGTGGAGGTCTTTCTCTGCTTCCCCCGGCAAAGTACTACTCAGAGCTTCAGTGTTTTCACTCATTCGAACGACGACCTAGCAAGCGTAGCCGCTGTCTCTGAAATCGCTGAACTATGTCCTGTCTTCGTATATCTCCTACAGCTCATCATTCCATCGACTGCAGTATTCGCCGTTGCCAATGCGCTATAGTCTTTTCCGCAGAAGGTTTTCGTACGCTCGTAACGCCGACTCACCAGATGTTGTCGTCGTTCATGCCTCTGCATCTTGTAGAAAGCGGATAATGAGTGACCATTCATTCTGGCATATACTAGCAGCTAATCTGAAACGCATCTTTATCTTGAGTTTGAATGAATTGTTTGTATGATAGCTATATGCTATAGTGGTCCGATCTCATATGATGTTTTGAACAAAATCTATGCAAAATTACTTGAAGATAATTTGTCAAATACAAAAGTGTTCCACACCAGGACTTTTTTTATAGATCAGTTCAGATGGCAGCTATATTATACATAAAGTCTATAGTACGATAAAAACCCTATAAAAATTAGCTCACCGTTCTATATTGCCATTGGTGAAGATATAAAAGGACACTTCTGAACGCTCCAGCTGTAGACGAGTCACAACTTTTCCCAAGTTTGTAGCTATTGTTACCTTTCAAAAACAAAAGTTAAGCATGTAATAAAATAAATATGAGAAATGTTAAGATCATTATTGATAAACAAAAAAAAGAAATTGTGAAAAGAGTAGAAATATGATTTTTGTAGATATTTGTCCATACTTTTATTCTAATTTGGGTTGGTTCATAAGTCCGAGATCGCTGCTCGAATGTAACCTTTATCCCGTTTTATATATATAAGTGCTATGAGGTTACACTTTACATATGATATTAGAAAGATAAGATTTCGTGTTAAAAAACGTATCAGATAGTTTTGTGATTACTTGACTCAGTATTGTTTGGGTACGTGCTAAAAATGGACATCAACAAAGAGAAAGTATTTCTTCGATAAGAGAGTAAACGCAAGAATGGCGGTTAAAAATGTGAATAGGATCTATGGTTCTGATAATATGTTAAAGAGGTAAGACGCTCTGTAAAGCCAGTTGTCGAAAATCGATAAAAGATTGAAAATCGTCGCGTCCGACCATCATGTCAGCATTGTGTTGAGCTAAAGCACAAGAACCGTTTGTAACTATTTAAATAAGGTTGGATCCATAAAAAAAGTGCTTAAAACGTCATGAACCGAATTTCCACTTGCGAATCGCGATTCAACGCAACAAATTCGATCTATTTCTGAAGCGGTTAGTTAGTGGTGATGATAAGTGGATCACTTTCGACATGAAACCAAAACGGTTGTCCGAAACGCGCTGAGGCCGCGAAAACGATGACGAAGTCATGAAGGTTGTGCTATGTGTTTGATGGGATTAGCAGGGAAACCGCAACTCCAAACTCTTAATTTGTCCGGTACTGTTAGAACTTGGATCGTCTTAAAGAAATAATCGTTCAGGACCGGCAAGCTTAGGCGAGTAATTGTCTTCCATCTGGACAGCACCAGGGCACACATCGATAGTGACTAGCCAGAAGCAAAGTTGGGAGGTTCTTATACATTCAATTGGCACAAAGTGATCATTCAAACTACATTGATTTAACACTCAATTTACTGCAAAAATAACTGATTTTTTTACTATACCTACATATAAATATTAGAATGTATGTATATCTACTACTTCTCCGTGTTTAGCTGCAAGTTGTAGTTAACCTTTCTATTTGATTTTCTAATTAATCTTCAATCAGTCTTATTTAACTTTGCTGTAAGGCAAAGTCTAAGTTACAAACATAAATGCAAAGAAGAATACTTATGTCTATATGTACAGAAGGGCGCGATTGGAGCGATAAATTTTAATTTGATTGTATTGCCTCATCATTCTTTGTACAATACTAATGAAGATAAAAACTGTAGAGGAAAAATCTCTGTAGGGACAATTGCAAGACGTTTAGTCTTAAGTACTAACCGGTTTAAAGCACCTACAAAGTAGGATAGGATATTTTAGAAACTGTTTTACAGTCTCAACGTCCTTACGCTACGTACACATTTTTCGAATAACTTTTTCGAGTATAAAGACAGGGTCTACCAACGAAAACGACGTGATGTTAAAATGGAAAAAAAAAATATTCAAATTTGGTCAAAGTGACTATGACTCCGTTTGCTTATCTCCACCAGTTCTCGCCAATCGTTTATATTAAACAGTTAAGCAAGAGCTAAGTCCGGTGCAAAAGAACATTTTATACACATGCAAGAATCAAAGTGAAATACTTAAAACGTCAACCAGAGGATCGAAATCCCAGCAATTTTTTATATACATATGTATATCGCTCATTTGCTGCAAGATCGGCATAAGTCAAAAAAATCGCTTTTCCAAAAAACGCGTTTAAAGTTTTCAACTGACTACAACCTTACACGGTGACTCCAACCTTACACCTCTTCTCAAGCGGAGCATATAAGAGGTATTCATATGAATTTTTCACTCAACATGAAGTATGATATAACGAACAATTCTGCAGCATTAACTCAAAAATCACGTTTTTTGATTTATGCCGGTCTTGTAGCAAATGAGCGATATGTACTCTATATAACTATATGTAGTCTATGGAAGTTGTGGTAGTATCGACCGGATTTTGCGTTTTTTCCCAATATAACCTACTATTAACATGCTATTTACTAAAAATCAATCATAAGTAGACTTGTAGAGTAAAGCCAGCCGGATGTTCGTAAATCCTGATATTAGTTACATAGGGGTTAGGCCAAGTTTTCGCTCAAAATTATCTATTTTAGGCACACACTGTTATGAATAAAACACGCTCTCTAATTTTCATTGAGATAACTCACATATTGACCGATTTATGCGGTACAAAGTCACCCGGAAGTTCGAAAATCTTTATATTAGATATATGGGAGCTTAGGGAAGTATTAGCCTGATTGCCCATTTTTGACAAACAGACATACTATTGTCAGAGAAGGATTATTCCTGAATTTCAATTATATATATCACACATTGACCGACATTTTCGATCAAAAATCAACTATAGGTATCGGGGTCTAAATATTCGGTACCTAGGGGCTGGAATAATTTATGTCGGATTTAAAAAATTGTTGGTCGTAAGTTGGCATACATTAAAGGTATTATTCGTGCAAAGTTTATATTATTTTATTAATTTATTCGTTATTTGTATAGTGGAAAATGAAAGAATCATTGTATTATACTATATGGCAAGTAGGCGTGGTTGTTGTCCGATTTCGTCCAATTTCGTAGTGAGACATAAGAATAAGAGAATAATGTTATAATTTTGTCGAAATCCGTTGGTTGGCTCCCGAGATATGGGATTTCACCAAAAAGTGGGCGGTGCTACTCCCATCGTCCAATTTTCACACCGGCTTCCATTAAGCCTTCTAATACCATATCCGAGGTAAAATTTAATGTCTCTGGCTAGTTGTTTTTAAGACAACCGTTATATGGGGAGTGAATGGGGTTATCTTCCGATTTCATACAAAGGTACTAATCATGTAGATTTATATCATAATTTGGTCCTTGGTTATGGCACTTTATAGTTTTTTGGTTAATAATTCGGTTTTGTGGGCGTGGCAGTGGTCCGATTACGCCCATCTACGAACTCGTAGTTTTTTGTACTAAAGAACCCGCCTACCACGTTTTATCAAGATATTTCAATTATTAATCAAATGCAGCTTGCACCGACGGACGATGGACGGACGAAAAAACAGACAGACTGTTACCCGGATTTCAACTTTTCTCCTCATCCTGATCTTTTATATATATGTAATCCTATATCTATCTCGCTTAGTTTAAAGTTATACGTATAACCGTTAGGTGAACAAAACTATTAAATCCCGTAGCAACAAGTTGCGAGAATATAAAAAAAAGTTTGGACAGACGGACATTTACTTTACAAGTGGCAAACGTCTAGTCGGCAGCATACTGCAGTCACAATGAGTGATAGAAAAGCCATTACCACTAACTTCTTACCACATTTTTTTATATGGTACATACATATAAACATACAAACACGTAGGACCTTGCGACAAGGTAACACTCACCTGCGTCTCAATGTCAGCCACTTCTGCTCTGTAGTCAAGAATTTCTCGCAAAATAACTGATGTTTGAACAATCAGCGCAAGTATTGGAATGAATGGCAAAATTATCATCTGAAATACACAAACAAATAAAATCAGTAATAAATTCTCATTAATTAGTTCAATATCCAAAAGAGAGAGAGAGAGACAGAAATCGTTTTAATTTTCTAAAGAAAATACAATAGTCAAATAAAGAGGCAACACTAAAAACTGTAATGGGAGAATTTATAAGCGGTTATGTGTTTGAGAGTTTTTTTAATACATGTGGAAGCCGTTATAGGCAATTGTCATGAGTCGGTGATAGGCTCGACTTCTATTTTTTTTCTTCGGAATTTTTTTCGTACAAAAATTTGCTTAGAAAGAGGTTTGTCTTTTATTTTTTGCTCTCCTAATTATTTTTGTCTCATCTATATTATTTTGGATCCTTAAAGTAATAAATTATGTACATGTATACGAAGAAAAGAGTAAGCAAAAACTTCACATTCGACCAAAAGTCGTGGATTTTGAGTCAAGGAGGTACGGAGCTTTGATATTAATTTCGTAGCCATTTATAGCCGAACTAGGTCAGTGAAAAGAGGATCAACACACACCACCTTTTCGTCAATTTCCAAGCAGCTTTTGACAAAGGTTTCTGTAGATTGGACAGAGAGGTGAAGCAAATGGGTCTGGTGGTGACCAAGACAAAATAACGCTGTGCACGTCCTGTTAACAGTGATAACTTCGAAGTTGTAGATAATTTCGTCTATCTTGGAACCATTATTAACACCAACAACCACATCAGCCTCGAAATCCAACGCAGAATAGTTCTTGCCAACTAGTCCTGCTATATTGTGCAGAGGCATGGACGATGACAACATCTCATAAGTCGGCGTTTCGTGTTTTCGAAAGAAAAGTTCTGCGGAAGATTTATGGTATCGGCAACGGCGAATACCGCACTTGATGGAACGATGAGCTGTACGAGATAGTGGTATAGTGTACAACGACAATGATATAGTTCAACAAATTAAGGGACAGCGGCTACGTTGGCTAGGTCCTGTCGTCCGAATCGATGAAAAAAACTCCAGCTCTGCCAGTATTTGACGCAGTACACGCCGGGGAAAGCACCTGAAGAACCTGACTATACTTGGAATCTCCAATTGGCGCCAAACAGCGATAAGGAAGAAAGACTGGCGCTCAGTTGTAAACTTGGCTATAATCGGTGTCTACGCAAATAAAGAAGAAGAATGAAAGTTGTTGACAAATTAACCTAACTTCCTATTGAAGTTCATAACGATAAAAACTTGAATGATCAATATCAAAAACACCGCGCCTTAAGAAGTATCACTCAAAACGAAGTTCAGACGAATTTAAGCACACCTTATACTAAGTTTAAAAGTAAATCATTATTTGGGAGCACTTACTTGCATCAGCTGTATGCGTCGTCCCGTTTTTATTGCCGGATTACGTGCAGCTGCACTACAGCATTTGCCTTCCACCGCGGTCGAAACATCCTCCGAACTGACCGATCGTATGGACATTTTATCCAAATGGTTGGACACTTGTAGATTCGGCTGGATGTGCAGATGCTTGTGCTGTATGTTATTGTGTAAAGTGTTATCAGTTAGCATATTGTCGTGGTTAGGATGATACTGCTTTAAACTAGAGTTTGTGCTCGTATTAAGCGTTTTTCCCTCAGGCAGCGAGGTGGGAGTTTGAAAAAAACTATTGTCGGTTATGTCAATTTTGATACTTGATAACCCTGCTCCAGCGTCATTTCGTGCCAATTTTCGTTGTGCATCAGCAGAGGTGGTAATAGCGACCTCCATATCTTTTCGTGGATGACGATCTTGGGTTCTTGGTGGCGTTGCCATCTTAATATGTGGATTAACTTTTGATTTCTAACAATTGTAATTACGCTTGTGATGCTGGAAATGCGGAAGTATGCTGTCTTAAACTAATTCGAAATTGTTTATATCCTGTAAGAAAATAAACAGAACTTGTTGCATAACTGGTACCGGTCGATCTAATTTTTAAGTCCGGAAATATTGGTGGCCACGTAGGATATTCTTAAATACAACGGAAATGACAGACAATTAACAATTAAAGAATGATAGAAATGGGGTAACTAATGCTAGAGATATTTAATATCCAGTAGTGCATTCTCGGACTCGGAGATTTGTTTCTACCGCGGGGGAAAGTGGCTTGTATGTGGTTTAGAGAAATGAAAAACGACCAATATAGATTCTATTCTTGTATTTGGAACGAAACTCGCACAGTGAAAATCAAGACTGTTTGTTGACTCTTTTCCTTCGCTGGCGATCGTTAAAAATTGGTTCGAGTTTCAAAGTGGCGAGTCACATTCAGGTGCCTCTAAACGTCCAGTCGGAACAGTGAACCTCGCCCGGCTAACCTGCTACGAAAAAGGCGAATACTGTCCTTTTGGACAGAAAGGTGTGATCTATACCATCGACTTAAAGTAGGGCCAAACGGTTACAGCGCTCTACCATGTTGTATTAGTGGCACGATTCGAATCCGAATTGTATAAAAGTACTGTTCTGCCATAATAACACTCCGGTTCACACCACGCCCATAGTTACTGCTAAATTGGTTAAGTTAGATTACGGGCTGATTCCCCATCCGCCACCCTATTATTCTAGTAAGGGCAACCTCACCAACTATTAATTAAGCATAATGACATCTATTACCCTCCATGTTAGGCTTCTAATAATTCCCCAGCTATCGAATATTTATTTATAAATTTCGCGGAAATGGAGAAAACGTGTGAATGCGTCGGATAAGACTTGATAGCCACTTTCCATTGTAGAAATCAACTTTGTTGCACATTCCCTTGCCCAGATATACATATGTATGTATGCATGTATGAATGAGTGCATGGCCATATGCACGCATATGTTTATTATGTGATGAATTCCTGTCAAATAGGTTAGCACGCTGCTCTATCTAGCGCGTATTTTTGTACTATATGTAGATGTGCATGTGCAGTTAGTATCAATTATACAAATTGAAAGAATTGCAGAATGTGGCGCGCAGCCACAAACATTCATTCATATGTGCTGATATAAAGTAAATACCGTTTGCTGCTATTATATGGTAAGACAAGTTAAATTCCCTGAGAAACCTTCTAACGGTGTGTTATTAACTTCCGCAACGTCATGTGTTCGAAACTGGTTCAAATGAATTTCGAAAAAACGAATAACGGCAAAAGGTAGTGTCAAACTGCCGACGGTTATTTATTTTAGCGATAAAATGTCAAGACGGAGTGAAAATACAAAGTAGTAACAAGCCAAGGCCGTACCTGAATGGATGAAAACACTCGAACTGTGAGAGTATTTGACGCAGCACCTGCCGGGAAAAGCAGAGGAAGAGGAAGACCCCTACTTCGTTGGAAGGACCAGGTGGAGAAAGACCTGGCTATACTTCGAATCTCTAATTGGCGCGAAACACCGAAAAGGAAGAACGACTGACGCTCTAAACTCGGCTATCTCTACACACTCTAAAGTCGTTGAACTGGTATGAAAGAGTATTCTCACCCGAAAATCCAGACTGGGAACCTGTAGGAAGGAGCTCCACTTTTGTTTAGCGGTCAAAAAGTTTGGAAGAACCCTTCTGGTTAGAAATCCAAAGAACTATTTATACTCAGCAAGTTTGACCTTACAGTTGCAGGCGTTTGAACCGAATTCTTTCCATTGAAGCACTGATGCTAAAAACGGGATTCCAAATGTCAAATTGATCTGGAGGCAAGTTGTAAACATGTGTCTTCCTGGCAAACTGAGGTTGAAATATCTTAAATCTTACACATTCCATGCATCGGAATAATTGACTGGACTCGGTATTAGTCGTCTCAATAAATTTGTAATCGGCTTCAAATGCTTAGTCAATGCATGAGCATCTTTTTATTGATACTTATGAGTTTTTTTTTGGCATCACAAAGGACCGATGTTTCAATTGTCTAAGTGAGATTACTGTAATATTCGTCGCGGTTATCAATCAATGTAACATAACCTAAAACTTACTGACATATATAGTAATATATTTCTATGTACTATATGTGTCATTCAAACATGAATGTACATCTTTGAAGGATTCTAAAATGCGATCCACATTTCAGTTTTTGGTTCGCTTTGAAAGCTTTTATAGCTTCTTGTGAGCTCCTGTGACGACACACGCCCGCAGAATGGGGCTGACAGATCGAAAACACTACGGGAAATCTTTAGAGCAAGACAGCAGGGGAACAATGGAGCATCTCTTGACCACTTGTCCCGCATAGGTAAGACTACGTTGTAAGCATCTATGGTCCCCACAGTATGATACACTTAAGAAAGTATCGATAGTGAGACCCCAGAGTCTGTTAAAATCTGCGTTAATCGCAGGTACCTTAAAGGATGACTACTCCTCATGGACATAGCAACTGAACTCCATCTGATATCGCAAAGGAACAAAACTGGTCTAAGCGTGGCTTATTGTCCTACCAGATTAATCTAACCTAACCCAAACTAACCTTATGAGCTCAATTAGAAGAACTTTGCTTTTGATATTTAATTTGAGATTGGATTGACTGAAATTCAAAAAAAAATTATTTTTAAATTTCGGTGTAATTTTTTTGCCTGTCAAATCTACGGGTCACCCTAGTGATTGGTCCTGACGCTGCCGCCGCAAGCGATCTATTTGATGGAAGGTTATCTAAAGTGTATTGCCCTTTATAAAAACAGCAAACTCTTTTTGAATATATAAGCATACATATACATATATATATATTTGTTTTTAATACATACACATATGTATGTATGTACATAGTATTACTGCCAGGATGACTAGTTTTTCTTCCAACCAATCAACTCATCAAGGTGATTATGGTGAATTCTGCTCTTAGCTATCCACATGTGACACATACATATATGCATATATGTCGATATTTATACATATGTATGTATATATCAATATTTGTGCGTAAAAACACAACGTTAGACAAATAGTATGTTGTTTTTTTCTCGGCGCTTGTCTATTGACTCTTCGTGGGGTGGGCGCGTATACATATGGACACATGTCGTATATACTTAGGTGTGTCATTATTTATAATCATAATCATACATATGAATGCGTGATAATTCGTTTGATTAAAAACAGAATTACATTGAAAGCTACATTTAGCCCGTTTGCACTTCTGCACTTTTTCGCAATGCCAAGTGACGCGTCGACTGCTTTTATGGCTGCTTGTTATTATTGTTCGCCATTTCATGTCAATTGCTTTGGTGCTTGTGTTAAGCCGACTTTGAGGCACATATGTACATATTTATTTGTATCCTGTACCATATTTTCGATTTACTTTTTATTTTGGAAAAGGATTGGTCCTTTATTTCTCTTCTTCTTCCTTTTTCTTTCACCAAATTTCGGGTTAATTAACTTTTTTATGTATCAAACACACTGTATTTTTTACTCAAAATATTTAACCCGTTTTGATTTAATATCGGAAAACGACCCAAATTTTTGAAATTTTTCACGTCCAAATATCATTTAACTCGATGACAATGATCAAAGCGAGTAAAGCATTAATAGGGGGCAAGCCAAGGATTGCCAGGTGGTTGTACACCATGATCGTGAGACCGATAATCATAAATGATGCGGTGCCTGGGGCCTGAAAAGCTTCAAAGACTTTGGTAGGGCTCCAACTATCGAAGCTACAACGACTCGCATGAGAAGATCAAGGTTACCCTTAGCAGCAAGGCGGAATGACTCCACACTCGAGCTACTGCTTAGGGATATTGCAATCAAGTGGTACACTGATGGCTTGAAAGTATTGGAAAGCATTGAAGGGAATTGATGCAGGAGACGCAGGACACGTACCAAACTCTACATTCCTATGGGAAGTTTTCCGAGTATTTTTCAGGCAAAAGCTTTTGCCATAAATCAATGCATAGAGATAAACCTCCAACGCAACTATCGCAACGAACGTATTAGCATTCTGAGCGTTAATCAAGTGGCACTTAAAGCAATCTCTGCCTACTGATGTAGGAGTGTAGATAATGGCTGGATTGCCTAGCGGAACGTAATCAAGTGCATCTCATCTTGGTGCCCTGTCACAGAGGTATACCTGGGAATGAATTGGCTGATGAGTTCACCCGCTCCGCAGCATCCACTAACATTATAGGACCTGAACCCTTCATCGCGTTGGGTTCCCATACCATAAAGGAGCTGCTCCGAAAGGAAGAAGGAGTAGGCAGAGAGAGCTAATGGAGGGTTACAACTTCAGCTGGTTTAAATATGTAATCAACCATCCAAGGGATAAATTCCGGCTACTTATCGCCTTCTATACTGGAACTGCAAGCTGAAAAAGCTCTTATACAACATGAACCTAGCGTCCTGCGTAAATTGGGGGTTCTGAAACCAGAGCACCTGCTACATAACAATCTACATACGCAGCTTGAGGGCCCTTGGATCCATGTTTCCAAATACGGATCACGTCGTTTCGCTTGCACCGAGCAGTATCTTGGATTTTATCAATTTGCTGGAGCTAGGCGAGTCTTTGTGATTTAGGAGAAGGCACAATAGACCCAATATTTTTTTGTAAGAGTGGAGCTTAGATTATTACTTTCATGAACAAGGCCGTAATATGAACACTTGGAAAGCATCAAAATTTGATAAGACAGCTAGAGCAACAAAAAAATTGAGTTTTATAAAGCTGTGTTATTTTTCATATCTTTTTTTCCTTAATCAATGGGTTTCATTCAACTATGCTTTTTTGGTTTCAAAAATTCTCGTCGCTGCATTTTCCTTTATTTTAAAATATTTTGAAATATTTAATTATATTAAATTAATTGTGGAATAATACATTCCAATCTCATTGAAAGTATGAATCGAGTTATAAATGTTGGATGAGTGAAACACTGGCGTACTTTTTCAACAAATGATTTACAACATAAGCTAAAATCCTTAAAAATGTACGAGTTTTGCAGAAAAGTTTAGAACATTCTAAACGGGTTTTTATTTGGATCGGTTTTTTATCATATGATTACATGAGTATGCCATTTTTTCGATAATTTGTTGCCATTTTGAAGACATTTTTATGATGTTGCTCGCATAGCAACTCGACCCCAATGAGTTCTGTTAATATAATTTGGAGTAGGTTGAGGGTATGGCTAGAAATCGGACTATTCAGATTTTGTTTAAAAATAGGATTTTATATAAATTATCATAATTTAATTTAAAATATTGAATTTTTTCCTTGACTTCAACCTTTTTTATTAATTATTTACTTTCTTTAAAGATTACTGAATTTTCATTTCAAATTAAACACCGAATTTATATAATTTAAATATTAAACAAAAATTTCGAAAATTATTAAAAAATTAGAAATGTTGAAATTTCGAAAATAAATTAATTAATAATTCTAAAATGTCTATTAATAAAAAATAAATAAAGAAAATATAAACTTATAATTAATAAAAAAACTAAAACAAAAAATTTAAATAGTCGTTACACAGATATAGGCGAGGCAATAAATATTGGCTATCAATGCTAAAAACTCTCACAACAGTCGGGTATACGTATTCCTGACGAATCCAGATTTTTTCATCAAATGCGGTCAACACGGCATTTATTTGGGCATCATTTTTGCTGCTAAATAACAATATATTTTTTAAATATATAATTCATTGCTTTTATTCATCAATTATATGGTTGAAAGCTTTCCTCGACTATTTCTCAGAACTTGACTTGAATTAAGTTTTTTAGTTTTTTAGTATTTTAGATATTTACTGTTTTTGACCACTTATGTATATTTTTTATTTTTCTATAACTATTTTCTGATCCGTTTGTTTTATATATTTCTAAAAATCAAGTATATATTTTCAAAATCTGTTTCTGTTTTATATAAAAAAGTATATACTTATATGTATGTAACTGAAGTCCCTACATTTCTTTCTTCACAAATGACATCGACAAAATGATTAAAAAATTTTTGATTTTTATTTTAATTTCATCAAGTATTAATTTTTTATGTAAACTAATTCAACTACATTTTTTTATTTACAATATAATTTCGATTTGAAATAAAATGTACGGTAATTAATCGCCGCAAATAGTTCCGTTGCTTGGAAAAATATTTGAGTTCTTTAACAATGTATAATTGTCAATACTTATATCCTTTGCATGTTTATTGACAACACTTTGCTCTCGGGCAAAATAGTATTACTGCTTTAATTGCTCTCATTTTTATCCTTCCATTTTTCACCCAAGAAAATATTTGTATAAATCCACTCTTATATTTGTCCAAAATTTACACACTCAAATCAATAATTTCTAAAACTTTCCACTTGAGTATTTTCCTTATTTTTTGTTAACCACACGCGAAGAGGACACGACAGCAACTGAGGATGAACTTGTTGCGCTTTTCAATTTATACGCAAAGGATAATGCTGGTTGGAGCTACACACGCACCACTGACAATCAGCACGTGTGTGTTGGGTATAAATTACAACACTTGACACAAAGCGGACCACTTTTTTTATTAAACAAAATGTGTTATAATTTTAAGTATGTACATACATATATAGTAATGGTAATTTTTGTTTTTTGTATTTCGGAATTCGAAATCAAGAAAATTTGTGGATAATTTTTGGTTTATGTTTATTTTATGTTATAACCATAATATCTCCGAATTTCAATTATATGTCCCATACATTGACCGATATTTTCGTTTCAAAGTTAGCTTTAGATACTGGGGTCCACATATTAGGTACCTAGGAGCTTGAACAGTTTTGATTGGATTTTTAGTTAGAAGGAGGCATACTTTAAAGGAATTATAAGAATAAAAATTTTTCCCGTAATATTGATAACTTTTTGATTTGTGTACGTACTAAATTTAGTCGAAATTGGTCGGTCGGTCGGGTCCTGAGATGTGTGGTTTCTCTAAAAAGTAATGCCATGCCCATTGTCAAATTTTCACAACCGCTTTATGGGACCTCTCATGACATCTCGAAGTTTAAATTTTAAAGTCTCTGGAAAATTTGGTTATTGGTTTATTTGCGCCTTTAGTAGCTTTTGTAGTTATATTGGGGAGTGAGCAGGCTTATCTCCCGATTTCATCCATTTTCACACTGACGGTAGGAGTTCTTATGATTTATGCGCTAGACAAATTTGGTTGTAGTGGTTTTAGTGCCCCTTGTGCCAAATTAGAGTTTCATATCTTGGTTAAGTGCTTAGTTATGGCACTTTATAGGTTTTCGGTTAATGGCGGTTTGTGTGTTTACAAAAAATGACGATTTTACCGATTATTTTATATAATTGATCGTGTTAAATTTTTTTCTTGTATTTTTTCGGAAAGTTCATTCAAAAACAAAAATTAAAAAAAAGGTCCCCAAAAGTAAATTTCTACAAAAATTATGGCTATTTGAAAATAAAAAAAGCAATTTTTTTTTTTAAATTCATAACTTTTTTGAAGTTGGACAAGAAAATTTGAAAAAATTCTCAAAAATGTTTTTCAAAGGGTAAAAAAGGATGGATAAGTTTCAGCAAAATCTAAAGGGGTCGGGTTCAAAAGTGGTCGATATTATATGGAATACCCCATATATAACACTATTAGTTTTAGATGTCAAAAACAACTTGCAGGTGAATAAAACTATTATACTCAGTTACAAAATGTTGCAAGTATATAAGCATTTAAAGATCTGAACCTATAGATAGATATTTTTCGGAAAATGTATGACAACAGATTCTTTTCTTCTTCTTTATTGACGTAGACACCGCTTACGCGTTATAGCCGAATTTACAACAGTCCGCCAGTCGTTCTTCCCATTTGTTGTTTGGCGCCAAATGGAGGTTCCTCGTGTAGCATTTTCCACCTAATATTCCTAACGGAGTAGAGGTCTTCCTCTTCCTTTGCTATTCCGGCGGATACTGCGTCGAATACTTTCTGAGCTGGAGTGTTTTATTCTATTCAGACGACATGGAGCCATGTGTAGAAGTTCATGCAAGTGAGGAAAGCTCCCTGTGCTCCATTCACTTGGGAATGACCAGAAAATAATCTTTTACATAAGGTTAGCAGCTCACGACTGCCGTTCTTAGACCAAGTATCCTCCGGGTAGCGAAAAAACATCTGTTTGATGGCGAGCTAAAGTGAAAAGGTGAAACATCCACTCCCCAGAGTTGTGAACTGGGTTTGAGACCCTCTACGTCAAAAGCAATACCAATGAAAAGAAGAAATAACAACTAATTATTCTACAAAGATTAATTTTCACCACATATATTTGATATTTCTCAATTTTTCAGCTATATACATATATCATATTTTAAATTCTTATTAAAGTTAGTTTATGATATTAAAAAAATTAAACTTAAATTGGGCAGAAAGTAGTTTTATAATGAGGTGAGCGCACCATAAAAGTACGTATTAGTGTTTGTTCCAAATCTACGTACATACATATGTATGTATAACCAACAGTGATAACTTTCAGAAGAAGTGAAGCTGTTATCGAATCTTCTTTATCTATTTTAGTCTTACTTACTTAACAATTTAGTGCAATCAGGATGTGAATATTATTAGAGCTTCTGTAGCCAAAAATGTACATACATGTTTTTTGTTTTTTAATAAAATTAATAACGGATTTAAATTTGAACCAAATTTTCATGTCCAAGTGAAATTAAGTTTAGCGACATCTGTTGTGAGCAGTGAATAGCACTAAATAGCCAACAGTGCTGCCATTTTTTGTGAAATCGTTTCGTGAAATTTCGTAAAAGTTTTTAAAACAGGTTTTGTTGTTTATAACACATATTATATAAAATTGTATATGAGATACACTTTTATTGAAATAGTTTTCAGCCCGAAATAAAAACAATAAATTAAAAGATATGAGTACAATATATTTTTAATTATGTACGGCAACATTGTATAATCGATAAATGCTTTCCTCCGGTGTTCCATCTTTATTATAACACTTTGATAAAAAATAAACATTAATATTTTATCAGCGACAAAAAATGAAGAAAGTTTTGGTTACAGGTGGCACTGGCTTAGTGGGGAATGCCCTTAAAACAATTATTGACCAAAGTGCAAGTGGAGATGAATGGATATTTGTCGGATCGTCACAAGCCGATCTAACGTAAGTACATAGACATTTGACTCGCAATCTTATCACTTAAGCATACATACATGTCTTAACAATTCTAGTGACAACAATGCAACACGATCGCTGTTTGAGCGTGTGAAACCCACTCATGTCGTGCATTTGGCAGCGATGGTTGGTGGCCTCTTCCATAATATGAACAACAACTTGGACTTTCTGGTAATTACAACATATATGTATACTGCTTTAATGCACAATGTTTATTAATAGTTGGTAATACTAATTTAGCGTAGAAATCTGCAAATAAACGACAATGTGCTACAAAATGCTTATGAACATGGCTGTGTGAAAGTAATATCCTGCCTTTCCACATGCATTTTTCCTGATAAAACCAGTTATCCAATTGATGAGACAATGGTGCACAATGGCCCGCCGCATCCTTCCAATTATGGTTATTCCTATGCGAAAAGGCTCATCGATATACAAAATCATGCATATCACGATAAACACGGCTGCATGTTCACTTCAATTATTCCGTGCAATATCTTCGGTCCGCACGATAATTACAAACCTGAAGTGAGCCATGTTATACCGGGCATGATCAATCGCATGTATAGTTTGATACATGAAAATACGGACGTGCCCGAAAGTGAAAAAGTGTTTACTGTTTACGGAAGTGGTACACCATTGCGACAATTCATATACTCACTGGACTTGGCGAGACTAATAATTTGGGTTTTGGATAATTATGATAGTATAGAGCCACTGATTTTGAGTGTGGATGAAGAAAATGAAGTGACAATTTACGAAGCAGCAATGGCTGTGGCGAAGGCATTTGATTTTAAAGTAAGTCATTTTTTACCTCGAGTAATTAGTCATACAACTTATTTATATATTTTTTGTTTTCCATTTTTAGGGCAAACTTATTTGTGATACCAGCAAAGCTGATGGTCAACATAAAAAGACCGCTTCGAATCGGAAGTTGCGTAGTCTATTACCAGATTTCCAATTCACCGATTTTGAGAAAGGCGTTAAAGCCTCTGTTTATTGGTATATTGATAATATAGACAAAGTTAGGAAGTAATTACAATTTATTTGTTTATTTTTTTTCTTTTTAAAGCCTTTATTTTGTCTATGCACATTTTTACTTTTCTGAGAAATATTATACACAAAGAAACTTTTACCTAAATAAACAAGTTAATGCTTCCATAATTAATGCGTTCTTGATTCTATGACACATTGAACCACTGCCTATGTAGGCTTCACTTCGATATATTACGGGTCTTTGTACAATATTGAAAACCTATTTGCACGTAACGTTGCTGTTGTAGCGGCAGAAAAAATTCCTGAAAAACTATAATTTCGAAGAATGGTGCCGAGTTGAAAGTTCTTGGTCGGATAATAATCCGGGTCCATTCCGGTTACTTAGATCCGATTGTTGTGGGAACGTCTTTCTCTATGGTTCTTCTTCGTCAAAATCTTTAGCTTTCGGGTGTGATTATATTTCCTATATAAAGTAGGAATGACTCCTACAACTACAACAGAAATCGCATAATTTTGAGGACTGCTACGAAGTTGACAGTTCTTTGCCGCATAAAAATTTCAGTCATTCCGATGGGCGTAATAGGACCACGCTTACAAAACGCAATTTAACGAAAACCCATAAAATGTCTTAACTAAGCTCTAAATACTGAAGTGTAATTAAGTACATGGGATCGCAGTAGTGGTTATAAAAATGGTTATATGTACATTTCTTCCAAACGGATGAAGCTAACAAACGAATCTTGCTGAGAAGAGTTCTTTATAATACTTCTTCATATACTCTGAAAAAGGGTAAAATTATATAATAACCAAGCCCACTAACGGTTATGTTGAAAATTCGTAAAAGTGTGATAACTTACTGAATAAATGTGCAAAAGTATTAAATTTTATATTAACAATCCAGTAACAATAAATTCCAGCTGATTCTTTCACTTTACAGCATACTCAAATTGAAAGGTGAATTTTGTCCATTTCATCTCATTTCCTCATTTCCTCTTTCGCTGCAATACACTTATGACAACGAATTTTCCAGTCGTCATAGGGCCTATCAGATGTCATCTGCATAAAATGTATGGAAGAAGAGGTGGAAACAACTCAACACTTCCTTTTTGACTGCACCGCGTTCTGGAGGTCAAGATTTAAACACTTTGGAGGGCATACTTTCAGTCATCCCACCGAGCTGACAGGAACGGAAATTAAACTTCTGTGCAAATTTGTATTGGCTATTAAACATTTTGCTAAGTTATAGTTTGAACACAGGCGTTCTTCTTTTTATTGGCTATTAAACATTCTGCTAAGTTATAGTTTGAACACAGGCGTTCTTCTTTTTTATGGCGATCTTTGATCAGGCATCTAACCAAACCTAACCTAACCTTGCCTTCTTTAATTTCTAGCCCTCATCACTAGCATAAAACACTTTTCGTATATATTTTATTATTATATAACATGTTTTATTTAAATACATTTATCATATACATATTTTACATAAATTTTACATAATCTCATACAATACATACAATATTAGTTATAAATATTTTATTTATATAGGAGTCATTTTGTCATTTTGCTTTTTGTTTTTCGTGTTTTTTTTTTGTTTTTTGTTTTTGTTTTGCCTTTAGGGAAATCGTTAAAGGGCAAAACGTTGTTGAAACAAGATTATAAAAGAGCTTAATCATTGAATCAGGCACATAATAGTTATGTACATACTTACTAAATTATATTTTATTTAAACAAAAAAGCGAAAAAGTGTCCTGAACTCAATGCCTACACGGAAAACTCTAATAGGTATTCGTTTAATGTAAATTTTCCTATACACTTAAGTTCATTACACGATAGTGGCATATAACTAAGGTTACGATAGCATAATTATTTAATTTTGTTTTTGTTTTATATAATAATTAAAATAAAAGAAAATATCAATGAGAAGTTACGCGTGGAGAACGAAAATAAAATAAAATAAATTTTATACTTAAAACCTTAAAAGAGTCGCATTTGACACATTTCACCAATTTGAATTGAATATGACGGGTTAAAACTATTGAGATTTTCGTTTTTAATGCTTAAAGCAAGAGGTTAAATGCTGTAGGCGCACAAACACGCATATACATATGTGTGTATGTATGATTGGTGTTGTTGTTTTTGTTGTGGTGGTGGTGGTGTGAATGTGATACTCATGTTTAGATGTTGGGTGTATAATGTCGTTTGATATTTGCTAAACTAAGGTCACTCAATATTTCTTAAGTCTTTTCACCTAAAGCACTTTTTACACACGTCGCTTTTTGAGCAATTTGTCTTTGTTTTGTAGTGTAAAGAAACCGTTAACCCATTTGAGATCGGGTTTCGAGAAGCGTACAGTTTGACCATCTCCACAGGCATTTTCGGCGGCGTATATACCCTTGAGCATGACACTGGAACCGCTGCCGCAGGCCAAAGCGCTGCCGACATCAAATAGGCATGGATCGTGTACGACGGCACTGCAAACGCTGCTGTCGTCAGCACCGCAATCTGCGCGCGATTGTGCTATTGTGTCCGAGACGTGCATGACGGCGCCCTCCTCGTGAGCTGGAAGAAGATATTTTAATGTTAATGAGATGATTAAAGAGCTCGTTTGGATTTTTGTGCTTCCTATAGAATAGGAAGAATAAAAACGTATTAGTTTAAGGCAGTATTTTGTATCAAGTATTTGAGACATTCACTGATGATAATGAGGTCTTATTCTTCCGCAAAAACATAAGGTGGGGTGAGGTCTTATTCCTCAATCATATAGCTTATCCGCAAAAACATTAAAAATGCAAAGAGAAAAATTGAAGCGTTTACTTTCGAACGGTTATGGAGGCTACCAACTACTTGTATGGAATGACTCAAGGCATTATGCGTGAGGTCCTTATAATGAAGCACGACTGATAGTATGAAAACGTTTTATTATATGTTTTCAAAACGATCTCGATAAGGGGCCCAAACCAAAAACTTGCCTAAGAAGCTCAAATAAAAGTTATGGTTCAACTACTTTATACGGAACTTTTGATACATCAAACTGTTAACTACACCGAGGTCGGCACACGAGTTGACCGAAACCATAAAAAGAAATTCGTTGAAAAATAAAAATCTATTGAGAAAAGCGGTGGCTTCATACCAATACCAAGTTTGGCTGGTTATAGGTTGATATCAGACAAAGATTTTTAGCAACTTTCTCGAGATCTTTCTCTCGACAATCTCTATAAAATGGATGAGAATTAGTATATCATGATACCTGGTTGGTTACGAACTTTACTAAAATATTTATACTTGTATTTAGATGGGAGATATTCCCATTGATCAATGCAGGTTTTATTAAGTAAGTCAGATACACGAAAACCAGAAATGTCTCGGTAAAAGAGGTGATTTTTATATTTATCTGTATCTTATATTCACAAAAGTAATTATTTCAGTGAAATTTACATTAAATGGACGCTCTATTAAGCGATCATCGGCATGAACTGTGCACAATGATGAGTCTCTTCACATTTTTTGATGTTTATTAAAAATAATATATTAAGCGGACAACTTTATTAACCGAACATAAAGGCTCGCCCAGTTAGTGTACACTTATGGGAGATTTCAGGATTAGGTAATTAAGAGACAGCGGCTACGCTGGCTAAGTCATGTCGTTCGAATGGATGAAAACGCCAACGCTATGAAAGTATTCGACGTAGTACCCGCCGGCGGAAGCAGAGGAAGAGGAAGACCTCTACTCCGTTGGAAAGATCGGATGGAGAAAAACCTGACTTTGCTTAGAATCTCCAATTGGCGTCAAACAGCGAAGAGGAAGAACAATTGGCGTGTTGTTGTAAACTCGGCTATAACCGCGTAAGCGGTGTCTATGCCAATAAAGAAGAAAAGGAGGGTGATTACACCCTATTATTCAAATGTTCTTTCTGCTCCATTACTTTTTTCCATTTTCTATTCCTATCTACCCGTCTGTCATTTCCTTTGCATCAATAAAATACACAATAAAACCAAAAGTGATACTTACATTTAATCGCTTGTTTACCCCAGCCAGTGGTAATACACTTCTCATTCGGCTTGGGATCTTCATTAGTAACGCAAATGGGTTTCACGTGTTGAGCGTATTCAATTCTCTTATCCAAACGTAATACGGCCATGTCATTCGAACCGGTTGAGGGATTGTATTCAGGGTGTATATCAATGGACTTGACACCGACTATTTGGAAGGGCAATGGCTCGCTATCACGACCCAACTCCCATTCACCACCCTTAACTTTCACGTCATTTGGCGACACACTGCATGAAAGGCAAATTTATAAATTTCAAGTTCTCTTGCAAATATTTTAAACTCAAGTATTACCCTTTAACCACGGACGCTGCTGTCAAGACGATTTGGTCGCCAATAATTGCACCACCACCGAGTAGAGTCTTGGTTGATTCCTTGAGGATCATTGCTTGCCATGGAATTTCACCGAAGTTGGCATCAATATCTTGAATACCTTGCGGTTTGGTATTCTAAAATAAATAATAAATACATAAAATTAATTTTCTAAACTCAAAAATGATTCACGAGTGTGTTACTAACCCTATTTCTGGCGGCGCATACGCCGGCCAAATTGATAGGCCATGGATCAACGTAGTTGGCGTCACGACAGCATTTGCCTGGTGCGCCGTTTTCAAGCAGACAATCGGTGAGAGGAACGCGGAAAGCGGCTTCGGCAGGGCTAATGTCGACGGGCTGATCGGTTATCACGCCAATGCTGTTGCAGAAGTTTTCCGGTGTGCATTCCAAAGCCGAGGCACATTTTGACAAGTGTTGACGGTTGTCAAGTGGTAGCGAGAGAATGTCTTCACCGCGTTGTGGTGGCGTAGGCTGTGGTACTCTTGGTGGTGATGCGGTTACAGTTTGGGTGACAGTATTCGATGGTTGAGTGACATGATAGTCGCCCGGTAGGTTTTCAGAGCGTGGCGGTAAGTATTCATTTTGTGGTCTTGGAGCAGGTTGTGGTTGGGGACGTGGTTGTGGCTGTGGCTGAGGTTGAGGACGTGGTTGCAGAGGCTGCTGTGGTTGTGGACGAGGTTGCACAGGCTGCAGTGGCTGCGGCTGTGGACGTGGTTGTGGTTGAGGTTGTGGTTGTGGTGCTGGAGGCGCCCTACTTGGGATTGGAACTGGCTTGTAGGAAGATGGTGTGTATACTTGACGCGGGGGTGTAGTTGGTGTGGGTGGTAGATATTCATTGCGTGGAGTTTGTGGTTTTGGTGTGGTTGGATATGTGCTTGGTGGCAAATATTCACGTTGTGGTGTCGTTGCTGGTAAACGTGGCGAAGAGAACTGTTGTTGTGTAGATGGATATTGAGCGGGTCTACTTGTTGTGGGAATGTTGAATTTCACTGTTGGAGTTCGCAGTACATAACCATCATCGGTCAGTGTGGTGGAAGGTATGCGACAGCAAACATCAGGAGAATAACAGCGATCGCTCTGTAATAAAAGAAGGAAGACACGAATTTTAGAGGTTTTTACTATAACTTTACTTTCGTCGTTTTTTTTGTTTTCTTTTGTCATTGCACTTAAATGTGGTTGATATGGATTTATTGTACCATAGGTTCTCTGGTTCAAAAAATGAAAAGTAATAAAATCTGACGGAAGATTCAAAGTTTCTTGTTATGGACGTTTTTTGATTGAAATGGTTTGTATTGTTCATCCAAATATAGGTTTTTATTGGTTCGAAGAACCTAAGACATTCATAATTTTGAAGGTTCACTAGATTTCTAAGAGTATTTTTCTTTATCCCTTAAGAAGCATGCATATCTTCATGAATGGAGTAATTTCCTGCATGGCTATTCATAGAAGCTTATTAATTATAACAGCTTATTTATACTTTATTACCCGCTTGATCCAAATCCCGACCTCAAAAAAATAAATATACCAATCAAACGATCGGAGACGGCTTAAAATAAAAAGAACAACGTCAAGACTTCACCAAATAGCACCTCGCCAAATCACTTGCAACATCAAATTTAGGAAGGTAATTTAAATCTGAATGATAGGAAATATTAGCTTCTTTTAGAACAGGTACGCAGAGGCATGAGTAGTTGGAAAGCAATCTCGTTTTATTTGGTGAAAATAATCATGAAGACATGGCTCCGTGGAGATATCTTGTCGATTGGCCGAAATGCTAGCCATTCGAATCGTGATTTTTTTCCTTTTCTCAGCAAGAAGCAGCATATTTGTCGAACCACTATAGCATATAGCTGTTATACCAATTGATCGGTCTCAGTTCAGTCCTTGTATGGAAACCCTTTTTGTTTACTAAGGTATCGTCACGAAATGTGGCAGAGGTAATATAAATAGATGAGGATTGTACTGCGACCTTACGTCTATTGTGCCCTCTCTTAAGTCACAACGACCCACCTAGTCCCTGCATATTGACAAATTCCAATATACTGCTAGGTGCTAGTGAGGCGATGTGATCCCTATTTGGCGAGCACCTGACATGTAGATGCAATCAAGTCGTTGTAGCTTCTGTAGTTGGACCCCTACCGAAGTCTGCGGTGCTTTTGAGACCTTAGCCACTGCCTCATACGTGATTATCGGCCGCAGCCTGACAATACTTAGGTTGCAGTCGCAGGATTTACCAGCCAATCGATTACACCCCATTAGTTCTTTAGTAGCTTTGACCATGGTCAGGGTCAATATGCTACTTCTATCGCAAAGTGGAATCTAGCGTGAGACTAAGATATTTGACCACATTAGTCATATTGCTATAACATAAAGCTGCAATAGCAAAGAACCGAATAAAATCAAGACATACATAAATCTTTTTCTTCCCTTTTACTCGTATGCTGGTAGAAATACACCGATAAAGGATGTTATATCTTCAGTGCAATCGAAGTCAACGATTTTTTTGTTAATTGTTTGGTTTGAATTGCTTCAAAGATTTGTTGTTTCCACCCACTTGCATTACCAATGAGAGAATTAAGGATTGCATACTACGATTTCCATCAAGCTTTCTATATTTCCGACGAAAATTCGTTAAAAATGAAATGTTTAATCGAATAGCATTCAACTAATCAAAATGTTTGACTGATCATTATGGGCAAATATGCCACAAAGGGATTGATTATTACGAGTATTTCATAAATAATTTCTGTAAGCACCTGCGCCAGCTTCATAAGCATATTATCTTAATTGAATAAACTTTCAATGCAAATATGTTGCTGCTGTAAGCATTTCTGGACACCCGCTCGTATGTCAGGTATGTATGCACATGTAGGTGAGCACAATAAAAATTACCTCCTTGGCATTTGGCATAGAGCTTTTTTAATAAATGATCCATCATTTTGGGGACAGATAACAAATGCAGTAATGACTTTAAGAAAGGTTGTTAATTTTCTCACCGTTTTTTCGTTTTGTCATGTTCTGCGACTAGTTTTTTGTTTACAATAATTTACTTGCCAATTGTATGTATGTATGTGATAAGTAAGTGGCCATGTCAGCCACTGTGCGCTGTCTGTCGGTCTGTCTGTCCATATGTACGAATGACAAGATTGAAGTAGGCATTTTAAGGTAATTTGTTAATAGGGGTTATTTTTAATGGCATTGTTAAATGACATCCAGCTGCTTAATGAAGTTGTTCAGAAGGTGTACAATGGCATATTGGTTAGCTGTACACACATACGTACATACAACGGACATACAAATATGCATATGCACATATAATCGCATATTAAGTAATTTTATGCTTATCTGTCAGCTACTTCTGCATACATATTTACAAATTTACAATCTTACATACATACATACATTCATAAGTATATAAATACATAGGTGTGCACATAATTGTTGTGTATTTGCGAAAATATGATGTGAATTCCATTAAAGTGCGGTGTTTCGGTTGACCCGTGGCCGTGTATGGCTAAATTGGCCCAAGTATGCATAGGCAAACATAGATATCCGTATACATGTCCACCTACATATTTAAGTGGGCGTTACTATTGGTCGAACGCTTGAAATTAAATGGAAAACTTCAACTTAGGCTTATAAGTTTTGCGGTAAAACCTTTGCTGGGTGTTTGACCGACCTTCTAAATCTTACTTTAAAATACATATTCTGATATCGGAAACGCACTGGAAACTTTAAGAAAAAGCTTTAGAAAAAACTTAACTTAAGTCGCTTTTGTGTAATCGGAGCAGTTCTGTTTTATTATTTAAATAGTTATTTTCCATTTTGTGGAAATAATGGACGCATTTGTTGATTTGGGAAGTTGATTGCAAAGTGAATTCAGATTCATTGCTTTTAATTTATTTCTTTGTTAACATTTTTTTGTTTGTTTACATTTTGTAATGTCTAAAACAGCTGCGATAATGTGATACTGACAAACAGATGACGCTAAACCAGAGTCGCACAGAAAAATTTCAAGTAAATTAGCTTCAGACCTTCTCGCAAGAGTAATTTTTCCTTTCTTTGGGGGTGTTTTTGACTTGGCGGGTCCCAAAGACAGTGCACAACCCTGGGGAGGGATGTCTCGCCTTCTCACTTTAACTCGCCTTCAAGCGGATGTTTCTTGGTTACCTAGAGGATACTTGGTCTAAGAGCTGAAGTCGAGAGCAGCTTGGGCCTTATATAAATCGTTACAGGCTTTTCCCAAGTGAATGGCGCTCAGAAAACTTTCCTTATGATATTGATATCATAAATGTTTGTATGGATAAATCTTGCTCAACCTAAAAGATTGGTGAGATAATCTTCTCAACAGCCTAAATCCCCTGATTAAGTGTCCTCGTAATATGCTATTGCCATTTAGCTGCTCTAATGGTTTGGAGGGGAGTCTCTTGTAAAATTACACCGATTCAATTGTGTGAAAAAGGGGTTACAATTGGAGCAAAAGTGTAACAGCAGGATGTTTTAGAAGGCGTGGTAAAACAGTTCAGCAATAATCTCTACAATGGACAGCATTGGATCCTCTAGCAAGATTCTGCTCCAGCACACAAGACCAAATCACTCAGCAGTGGCTTAAAAGCAATATTAGGCTTCATTGCTGATGGAAGTTCAGATTTTAATCCAGAGTTGGAGAACATGGCCTGCCAAATCCCCACAGAAATTTTAAGAGTCTCTAAAAATCTTGCTTTTGAGCAGCGTCGTCCCTAGAAACTGAGCGTGCTGTGATGGATCAATGGCTAATTCGTTTGAGAGCTTGTGTGAAAGCAATAGGGTGCTATTTTGAATAAAATTTTGTATATCTCATATAATAATATGGATGACTAAAGAAGTGAAACCCAAGCTGTTTGAACTTTTGTCCCGTAAAAGCACAACAGTCAAAAAATATAGGTTGAGAATCCGATGACAGCCGATTCTACATTAGTCGAATGGATCTGAATTTTATCCAGCGAAGGGTTGTGCTTTCTGTGCACATGAACTCTAAGAATTGGTAGGTAGTGGTATTCTATGACGAGTTATTGCAGTTCTTCACGGATATTTATTTTGTTCAGCTCAAGAAGTTAGCTCAAAAACACTCTTGTCATTAATACCGCACCATAGGAATCTTATAATCGAGCAAGTACTGATAATTAGCTAGTTTTCTCTACGTTAAAGTGGAACCTAACCTCCCGAGAGTCGACAGTTGGGTCTAAGAAACCGGAACGGACCTAGAATTTTATCCGGCCAAGGGCTCTCAACTGAGCACTATTCCTAGAAATTACTTAAGAAATGTTTTAAGGCGGTACAACAATAATAACAACAGGGTAAACAACAAAAATACAGGTAAAAATTAAACGACGATATTTTGTTCACACAACTAGGCATATCTAGTTTTCATACATACTATACATAAATCTGTGGAGCTTCGTTAGAAGTTTTTGATCTTGAGGGTATTTTAGAAGACGAATTCATTTAACCACAAATATGTATTTGACAGAGTTAAAAACTAAAAGTATTATTCAAAACAATGCTTTATCCAGATAATATTTTAACCCATAAAAACACTGATTTATCGAGGAAGCCTAGTATTTTGACTCTATTTCGCTCATGCTAACGGTATAACTCAATAAAGTATTTAAAAGTGCTACTACTTAGATAAAGCGATTTATCCAACCAACCAAAAATTATTGACTTGTCTAGTTTGAATTGAGCCTACATGCTTTAGCATCTACAACGGAATTACAAAGCTTTATTCGCTGCACATTACAATAATTGTCCAAGAAGTCGTGTTGTAACACGTTGCGAAGGTCACGCTTTCAAAATGCTCAACAAAGAAAACCAATCTAAGCTCTTCATTTCAATAAAAATGTTATATTTATTATATAATTGCCATGCCATACGGCCTATTCCGGAAAATCTCGACCAAAAAAATTGCTGCGCTACCATGCTGTGCCATGTTATTATGCATGTACGCACCGTTGTCTACAACTGCAGATCATTGGACTAATTGTTTAAGCTTTAAACTGATGAGCGATGATTATGCCGAGCGCAGCATGACTTCCTAATGACTCTTATAATAACCGATTCTTTTTTAAATATGCCATATTTAACACTGAATTTTTTTGTTGACTGTTTTGTTTTGGCTTTTTATTATTGTAGTGGTTTGTTGTTGTGGTATTTTACTTAATTTACTTGAGCGTTGGCGCCATCAATGTGGCGAGTCGCTTTTCCCCTTCAGCGATTTTGAAGATCGCATAGTCGCACTTACAAACACATTTACATATTTTTGTCTACTGTGGTGCGTGTGTGTGTGTATGCACTCGCTAGGCCAAGAAACGACCTAGACCTTGAGTTATGACGTCGTTTGTTAGACTATGTAGTCTCATGTTGGTTGTTGGTAAAAAAGTTCACTCGTTTTAGTTTTAGTAAATCGACTTAGTCTGTGGCGCTTTGACGCTCGAAGACAAAGTAATTCAGAATGACGACGCACGAAACGCATGAATTTGCATTATTTACATATGTATATATATGTATAATATATGTGTGTATATATATAATCATATGCATACTAAACCTTCTGCTGATGATGTGATGATCTAATGAAAATGTCTTACAAATCTTAATTACATATGAAGACACCTGTTACATGCGATGACACAAATACAAACTGACATGCATGTATGCGTATACTATACCGCTGTACTTAGTGCAAACATACCGTTTTGCATAGCCATTGTGCCTTATGTCGCCTATCAAAAGCAATCTAAATTGATGAGTATTTAAGCATAAAGTTATCACTCATTTGTTATTACCGTTGCTGTTGTTGTTGGTTATAAAAAATTCAACTTAAAGTAACTTTGCTGATGCGGAAATAGAAGTTGAAACTGGAAAACTGTTTCGTGCCAGTTGAGTGGTCTTCGATTTCTATAGAATAATTTTCTTTTGTTGAACTCGAGCAATTCGGTGTTGAGCGGTGTGTTCTGACAGAACAAAATTTATGCTTATTGTCTTTTTCATAAGGAATATCTTTTTATTGTATACAAATATACTAAACACAAATATGTATATATGAAAGTGCTTTAGCATTATAGTTCCGTTTATTTATTGTATTGTCAGTCAATATTGTCGTCACCAGAAGATTTAGTACCCAAATGAGCGATATCGTCCCCTATAATCTATTATTCGGGCAAAAAACATGTTCTTATATAACCGCATCTTTTTATAAAAGGTCTTAGCTTAGTGGTAAATCTGACTTTTTAATTGAAGACATTCAAATTAACTAAAGCAAAGGAAATATTGTAATAGTTTTAAAAAAGTGAGGTTATTTTCATAAATATTTGAACGTAGTAGGTTTGTATGGAGGATGGAGTCTTGTGTAGAGGTGCACGCAAGTGAGGAAAGTTCTCTGATCGCCATTCACTTGGGAGTGGCCAGAGACGATTCTTTTACATATGACTCAAGCAGCTCACGACTTCCGGTTTTTGACCAAGTATCCTCAGGGTAGCCTAAGAACATCCGTTTGAAGGCGAGCTAAAGTGAGAAAGCGAAATATCCCCTACATAGGGTTGTACACTAGGTTTGGAACCAGCTACGTAAAAAAACACCCCCAATGAATAGTAACAACCAGGTTTATAATAGTAATAATTAAATTTTACATCCTCACGAAGAACCGTGAAGTGGTCAAATAGAATTCTTCTCAACACAATGCTAATCTATTATAATCCTTGCAAAATGAAAAATTTTGATGCATATTTTGGATATAAAACGCCTTCTTGCTCTACTCGTCCCCATAAAGCAAAACTTTTTTTCAAAAGGAGTACCGTAAATAGCTTTCTTTAGACATTCCTGGTCGTGCGAATTCCGATTCCACATTCATGGAGAGCATTATAACTGTCGCAGAGGCATGGTTTTATGAGTTTGACATGCAAACAAGTCAACAATTATCGGAATGGAGGCAAAACAAACACGCCAAAGCCGCTAAAAAATCAAGTTGATACTCAGTGTTTTTTTCGATATTGGTATTATGGTGCATCATGAATTTGTTCTGGAGGAATTCTAATTGGCCGTATTCAGAAGTTTACGTAAGAACGTCCGTCGAAAACGGCCGGACTTGTGGAAGAACAATTCATAAATTTTACACGACGATAATACATCGTTGTATCGAACTACGGTTGTGACCGTGAATTTAAAGTCAAAAACGCAATGAATATCATCGATCAACCACTGTATTCACCAGATTTCCCTCTGTGTGATTTTTTCTTTTACCCAAACTGAAATTGTTGCTCCGTGGAACGCGTTTTCATTCGATCGAAGAGATAAAAAAAAAATCGCTGAAGGAGCTGAAGACCATCCAAAAAAGTGCTTATGAAAAGTGTTTCGAGGGCTAGAAAAATCGTTGATATAAGTGTATTACATCAGGTGAAAAATAATCAAATATATGGTTTTATTTACAAATTCCAATTTTTTGTCACAATGTACTGTATTTCCCTTGCTTTTGGGTGTTAAAAACATAGTTGATTGTGTTTCAAAAAGTAGATATAGATTTAAAGTGCTATAATTATACAATCCCCATTTTTTATATATTAATTTTTATATGAAAACATAACGAAAGATTTTACTGACCTATTACTATTAAGTAATAAATTTTTTGTAATTTTTTTATGGACAAAAAAGTAATGACCAATGAATTTGCTTAATAAACTATTTAAATTGACCAAAGAAAAGGAAAAGCGACATTTCTAGCAAAATGGTATTTTAACAAACGAAATCTTTATCTTCAATAAAAGGTATATGCATTCATATCCCATTTTTCTAGATAACGAATAGAATTGTTCACTTTATAACTAGCTCATTTTTTCAAGTCAGTTTCCATGTATAGAAATAATATGCAAAAAGTCCATTTGTATGTATGCTAATACATATATATATATATATACTTATAATTTCCTTTCAATTTTCATATAATCTACGTGTATATGATCGTAAAACTAGTTTAAGGCAAAACTAACAAAACAAATTATCACAACCAATAAATTCTTTTCGCTGCCTAGATGGATTATCGTTTTTAACGCCTTTTATTTAACATATGTAAATATATAATAAAAGAATCTGAGAAGCTGGTTTCAATTTCTTTGTAGTATAAACGAATTGTTATCTAATATTTGGAAGATACGTGACAGTAGCCAACTTATAAATGGAAGCAATAGAATATTCGGAAAATAAAAATATGCCCTATGGCAACTAACATCAAGAACAATACAAAACAAGTTCTTCTTTTATTTAGAATATAGTTCCTTTATATTCGCTTTTAAATTTATTTAGGAATAAATATAGTTTAAAAAAACTAAAAAACACGCTTTTAAAGCATATCAAACTAAAAAGTGAAAATAATTCTTTGTATAAACTAACAATAATAATGAAGGAAAAATTCCTGCATTATTGTGAAAATAGCGTGGCATGCTCGATACATATATGAAAAATATGACACAACGCACCCCACGCTTATTTCACAATAATGCAGGAATTTTTCCTTCATTATTATTGTTAGTTTATACAAAGAATTATTTTCCACTTTTTAGTTTGATATGCTTTAAAAGCGTGTTTTTTAATTTTTTTAAACTATATTTATTTTTAATTTTTTAGTTTTTCTTCTATGAGATTTGCCAATATTGTGAAATATAAACGAACATAACTTAAATCGTTTTCTCCGCCATTAGATTCGGTGACAATTTTTAAAAAGCTCACATCGACGTGACAGCCAAAGTTTAAAAAAAGGAGTTTTCTATTGCAGTTGATTTCAGAGGCGTTTTGAAAACTATTACCGGATTTTTTTTTACTACAATAATTATATTATAAGTATTAATTTTTTTATTACCTAAAAGTCACATGTTTTGCATTATTTGATATTATTTCTTCTGGTGCGCGGTTATATGTATGTACATATATGTATCTACATATGTATATAAAGTATACTTTCTTTAAGGATATACATACATACATTTCAGTAAATGCATATGCTATTCAAATGCCACCAAAACTAGTTTTATATAGATGTTGCATATTTTTGGTGAGCTGCTTAAACTTACTGTCGCCTTCCTACAGTGTCTCTCAAATATTCTACGTTTCAGTACCACTTAAAAAAGTTACAAACATACATACATACATACATACATACATACATACATACATACATACATACATACATACATACATACATACATACAAGTGAAGCTAATAAAAGCGTATTAAAAATAGAACTGAATGAGCTCGACTTAAAGCCGGAATTATGTATAAAGTATGCGTTACCGTCATTAATAGAGATTATTAGTAAGGAAACTGATAAAATTTGAATGAATAATGAGTCTAATATGTTACTTGTAGCCAGCTGCTTCAAAACAGGTCTTAGAATATCAGGGAAGAGTCTTTTGATATTATTTTCTTTTATATTTATTTTTGAAAAGCACATGGGCTGGTGAACCAAATTTAAGCAACTTTAACTGGGTGATTCATTTAATAACCTTAGTACCTGAACCTAGGAAAGGAGATGGAGAAAAATGAGGAAGATTCTGTTGAAGGGAAAAAGTCCCCAAGGGAAACTGACGCTAAAAAGCGAACCACGAATTTTTATTCAGTTGGAATAGCTGAACCTGAACCTTAGTGTGGCAAACAGTTGATGCTGTATTTGTGTAGGACGCTACTGGCGCGCGGAGGTATCCAGTGTAGGAGATAACTAGCGATTGGATACAGGGGAAACTGGTTTTCGCTAGGATCTGTTTGTTTCTAACATACTTGGGGAAGTTCAGAGGAGTGGTTTTAGTAGACGCATTTATGGGGCTTGTAGCTTCGACAGTTGCCGTTGTGAGCCGCCTGTCGAAGACAACATCGAGATGTTTCGTGGAAGGACTCCATTTGATGAAGAATCGTACAGGAAAGCGACATCGTCCGCGTATTGTGCCGTGAGATTTTTTTCCTCGTTTGAGATGTCGTAACAATAATTGTTGAACAGCACTGTAGTGAGCTTCGGAGAGCTCCCTATTCATCCGAGCAGTGATTTTACGGCCAAACAAAAAGGATTTGACTAAGCCGATGAGGTATTGCGGGAAGTTTAGCTTTATGAGCTTATAAATGAGTCCATCATACCAGACACGGTCGAATGCTTGTTTGCAGTCAAACAGAAGCATAGGTTTGTGTCGACCCGAAACCCATGTTGGAAATCGGGGAGTTTATTCTCCTCAAAATTTTGAGGTTAAAGGAAAGAACGTTAGATTTAACCTCAAAGAATTTCAACTCCAAAAAGAAAATACTTGAACTCGATATAAGCATTGCTCTCGCAAGAACAAGAGCGATGTTACAATAAAGAATCTTAAAAATGTTGCCACAAACTCCCCAGTAATTACATTTGTGTGTAAAAAAAAAGCACACTGCGTTGCACAAATAAGTTCGTCAACTGCGCACAAAATGCAACAAAAATGCAAATAATGTTATTGCGGCATTGGCAAGTGCGAGCGGACATGGATAAATATTTGTGCGTTACACAGCTGACCACCTATGCAACATACACACATGCACGCACATGCATACAAGTGCGTAAGCACGGGTGTGGGCTGTCAAAGTCGTCGGTAAGACTTTCAGCCTGGCACTGGACATTGCTTTCAACGACCTTGCCGCGCATTTTTCGCATATTTCGTTAACCTGCATAATGCTTTCCACAAATATGGAGGAATGTGTATATGTGTGTGCGTGTCGATATGCTCCTAGCTGTGTTTGTAGGTTGAAATCGCGCAGCTTGTTGGTTGCAGCAGTGCATGACATGCCGATCGGTGGCTTGTCGAACGGCTATACATTGTCGAAATTCTTCAGTAATTTGGAATTTAACCCGCTTCACACTTTTCACAGTTCGGTCTGGATGACTTCCAACAAAACTTGATCGCCTTAATAGCCGCCACAAGCATCCTGGCGTTATAATTTTGTAGTGCTTTTTGTTTATTTCCTTTATTTTGTTGTTGTTTAAATTTACTCACTCTCTCTCTTCTTTTTCTTATGATTCCTGCGTAACCGCCGCTCAACGGGAGAAAATGAAAACATTACTTGCGCGGCACACACATACATAGATACATATATTATACATGCATATTTGTATGTGCATCCTAAAAGTCAACAATAACAGAAAAACAAAACATTTTAACAACTGCTGGCCAGTGATGACGGTATCAAGGTATTCATCAACCTCATTTAATATTTATATCATGGCGTCAATGACTGCATAACTAAGAAAGCACGCTGCCAAAATATCGCCAAGCAATTGTTGCAAGCAGCACAGTTGCTGCAATTGCACTAACAACTACATATGCATATTTGTACATACATATAGTTATATACTACATATATGCATGCTTGTATGCACTAAAGTAACTATAAATGTATGTATGTACGCTGCCAACTAAATATACATACATACGTGTATATATTTTGCAGATTTTGCTTGGCGCATTGGTCATTAAGGTACGAATGCACTTAGCACAGCATGTTAAAACAACAACAACAACAGCGCAAGCAATCTGTATAACCGGAAAAGGGCAAAAACTCTTTGTAGCAAAGGGCTGGCGAAATTATGCAACCAAATATACGAGCACCAGCAAAGTAATGCGAGAAGACGCTTTTAAGCGCAGTTGCGCATGCGCTGACTTACTTAGTCCATATAGTTGTATTTATATATGTATTGGTGTGTGAAGAGCACGCTGCGTCCACTATATTTGTGCTATTGGGTTACTAAAGCAAGGTGGTAGCGCTTACAGCAGTTGCTCCATACATACATACGTATATGTAAGGGCATTTTCATGTGTTTATACATATATAAATTTATAGATATACATACATGTAATGGCACTTATTTACCGTATTTTTGTGTGTCAAAAGCAAAACAAAATTATTTTCGCGAGTTGCCGATTCAACAAGTCGATTTGCATATGCAAAAATTGCTGAATATGCTGAATATTTTATTTTGAAGTGGTTTGGCTTTGAAACTGATTAATATTTATATATGTATGTATATATACATGTACTTTGTTTACTTTGAATAACATTCAAAAAATAAAAATAAAAAAACCTAAAATTCTATGTACGCTTTTAATATAAACATGAGCTTGACTGAGCTTCACAGAGCTTTCCATAAACTTTTTTTGGAAACCAGGTGCTGAAAGATATTAGGACAAAACTTGTAATGAGCCCTAACTTTTCCCTTGAATTTTTTCACTATTTTATAAATAATATTTTCTACTTAGTCTCTTTATAATCTCCCTCTCTCTCTTCCATACGAATATAGTAAGCAATATATAGCGGTCGCCAATCTTAAGATAAATTTATAAATATTCTAAAATGATTATTCAGCACTCACCTTGCCCTTTTGTACATAATCAGCCGAATCGATTTCACCGTTATTGCAGTAACGTGTTGGCACACAGTCGTAATCCTTTGCGCAAACGTCGTAAGGACGTTCAGTTGTTGTTGGTGGCGGTGGTGGTGGGCGGTATATGCAGCAGGTGTGTGTTGATGTCTTACAATTCTGCAAAGGGAGGGAAAAATAATTATTACATAATTTTGGTAATTAGATCAAACTATTATATGTAGAAAAGTATGTATTAAATATTATGTATAAAGCAGAAAAAATGGGTTCATATTTAGGCAGATTATGAAAAGAGCTGCCACCTTATATAAAAGTTCAATTATATTACGGTAATATACAAAGGCATCACTCGAGATAAATTTTAAAATAATTAGTTTTTATTCAGCCTAAATCATGACAACAGTTGCCACCTAATATAAAATTTCAAGTAAATTACAGTAATATTCAAAGATTTACTATAACCTTGGTATCACTCGAGATATATTTAAAAATAGTTCACTTTTGTTGTCAAAAATTTTGTATCAGTGTTGCCACATTTTATAAAAAAAAATTATAATTTAACTGCATTATATGATGAGTTTTTATATAAAAAAATTAGCGTGTTAAACGAAAAATTTTGATCTTAAAATATTTTCAAATGGTTTGTCAAGCATTAGGGACGTCCTAAAGAGGATACTCTTTTTTCAAATCAAGAAATACCAAACAATATTTTAAAATATACGGTAATTATACGAAATACGAAAATCTTTTGTCTTAAAATATTTTCAAATAATTTGTTAAGTATTAGCGTCGTCCTAAAAGGGCTATTTTTTATGTTTTTAAAACGCTAAGTTGGTAAATACCAATCAATGTTTAAAAATATACAGTATATTGCAATATTTACACAAAAAACATCATTGTAAACAAAATAAACGATCAATTATGTTCAAAACCGCTAAAAATCATAACCAAGCAGTTATGTTGTGTCTCAAAACTAATTATGTTCGCTTATTAAAAACTAATTTATACTGACATAAGTTTATTAAATTGATGACACATTTTTCCTTGAACATATAATCTACATTAAATTGCATAACAAGCGATCTCGCAAAGCAAAATACAAGTGAAAAACAGAAGCAACTAATTTAAACACTGAATAACACAAAAAGGGAGTATTAATCATCTTGAGGTATGACTTATTAAAAAAAAAAAAGCAAATAAATAATTACTTTTTAATCAAGTGTGAATTTAATTTTCAACAGTGTTGCATTAGCTATTTTGCAATTATTCAATCTTTTTTATTGTTCAATAATATTTATTGATCGAAGTGGGGCAACGCTACGCTTTTCAAGCAATGCTACTAAAATTATGTATAAATTAGAATTATTATTGAATATTTGTGGGTGAAAATAATTTAAAATATGCCGATGAACGTAAGTCTTAGCGGACTACGATTTGGCTGACCTTGGGTAGTGCTGAATCAAACAAATTACTGGTATAAATGCATTATATTGCGATAGTTAAAGTTAATACTAACTTAATGACGAATCCTCATAATCCCTTCTTTTGAATTCAAATATATGTACCACATGTTACCATTGTGTTATTGAACCAAAGAATGCCATAAAAATAGAATTCCTGTGTTCCACCTCATAAGTTAGCAAAGCGGCTTGTGGCCAACACAAATTTGATCAGCAGTTTAATTTCTATGCCCACCTTTTCGGTAGGATATCTGAAAGTCTGAGTTCCCAGGTTTTTAATTTTTAAACATTGATTCCGCAAAGGCGGTGCAATCATGCAGGAAGTGTTTAGATTTTTCACCTCGTATTCTTTCACACAGCTTCTGCAGATTCTCAATCTGAAACAGTCTAAAACTGAAGTTGATGGACAGCATACTGCTCCACCAACTTTCCCTCAAACTTTTATCTATCGGTAAAGAAGCTCATTACGCAGGAAAAAGCTACCAGAGTTGGGTTTGGCGACTTCACGTTTCTAAAGATTTTCGATTATTTTCAGAAACTCCGTTTCTCTGAGTCTGATAGCAACTATCGTGGCGACGCAACTTCCGGCGTTAAGGTGCCATGGTTGCTGTTATTTATTTATTTATTTTTTTTTTGGAAGGGAGATCAATCTGAAAAGCTCATACTTTCATAGTTTTTATGGTAAAAATAAACACCATTATGATTACAGAATTACTTTGTCAAGGGCTGCAATATAACGGCGATTTCAATATGTGGCAATGTATAGATAATATACAAGTATAGATAATAAATGAGGTTTGCACTGCGACCTAAGATCTACTGTGCGCTGTTGCAATGCACAGTGCAACACCTTAAGCATTGCCTCACATATTACCACACAAAATAACCATATTCCTCGATTATGAATTTACAAAGCATACATACATAGATGTATATGTACAAAAATACATTTTATCTACAATATATTCAAAATATATATGTACATACATATATGGATACTGTAAGAAAAGTAAAAATTCCTTTACTCAATTTATTGACTACCTGATAAATTGTCTTGGGGGTCACTAGCGTTCTCCCAGGGTGTATTACGCAGTATTCTGGCTTGCATTAATGAAAATGTGCGGAAATTTTATAGCTTTGCCACCGTGATGCTAAAATTCAAAAACAATTTTTTTTTCATTGTCCGATGGTGAATTTGGCAAAACTCATAAGCACTTAAGTGTGTTTGTTTGTAAGTTAGTAGCGCCTCTTCAAATTACCAAAAGGCTTTAAAATATACTTGATAGCTTCTTCTTTTCTTGCAGTCTGTGGAAAAATAAAATTTCCAGAAAACTAATTTACAAGTTTTGATTATGAAATGTTTGCGCGCTGTCCACAAATACATATTTATATAGCATCATAATTTTGCAAAATTTGTAGACAATTATGTTTGTATACTTAACGATTGGAGTTCGAAGTAATGGCTATCTTGAGGAAATTAATACTTTACAGACTTTACATACATAAGTACACATACATATGTATAAGCTTGAATTGTAGAGGAAAATATTGACGAGGAAGCTTACAGCATTTGCAAAACAATCAGGAAAGCTGACTTGACTTACTTGAGTAAAACATAAATGTTCGTTTTAACACGTTTAAACGGCATCTCTAGACTGCCTAGACTAGCTAAGGAATAAGAAAACACTCTGTTGATTTATGTAGTTCAAATTTACATATGTGGTTCCAAATATGTATATGTATTATATATAAGCATATGTATATTTCATAAATCTGTCAGCATTAATATAGTAGAAAAATTTCCTTTCATCAATCTTCCCACTTTGATCACATAAACGCTTGAAATAACTATTCTATGCACAAATCAATAACACCCTGTGTGCGAAACACTGCCTTGAGGCATAAAAATCGCTCTTGTTGATTCTTTATCTAGCGCTGCGAGGTCTCCAACACAAAAATGGCATTTACTTATTACTTCGTCGCTTAGTTCTTTGTTTTTGCAAATACATATTTGTATATGCACAAATTACCGCTGTCAGATATGCTGCAAAATGTTGCTTAAGCATTTGCATCTGCATAGCTGCAAGTTGCAAGGCATTTGGCAAACGATTGCTAAGCATTTAAATACGTGTGGAAGTAAATTTATTATAAAATTATATGCGCATTAGGGTGGGTCAAATGTAAAATACAAAAAATGTTATAAAAGTAAGCTACCAAGTGTTCGATGTCACAATATAATTAAATTTTGTTGTGTATTTAGGCGTCTTCGATGCGGTTTTATGGAGTTGAATTTAATAGAAGGCAGTAAGAGCTCTCATGAAAATGCATAACCATCTTATAAATTTTCCGACACACAGTGAATTTTTAATAAAATAGCTCAAAATTCAAACATCAATTAACTACTGCTTATTAAAATTGTTAACCTATGCTAATAGCGAACTAAATATGATTGTAGGACATAGGGATATTTTCCATGGATCCCAATATTCGAACGTAAGGGGTTATAAATATATATTTAGTTAGAATTTTGGTCAAAAATGTATATTTTTATTTTATTTTCTTAACGTACATACATATATTTAATACACAAAGTAAATTTTATATCGTTCCTGGGCATATATACTCGTAAAGGCGTTTCAGAGTACTTGGAAGCACAAGGCCAAACTTTAAATGCATTTTCCTCAAATTAGTGTTTTCAAAGTCGGTGACCAACATTACTCGAAAACGGCTAAATCGATTAGTCTCAAATTTTAACACGAGCTTTTTAAATATTTTTTCTCACCGATAAATATTTTTTTTTTAACAATTTAAGGCCGAAATTTTGCTCGAAAATCGTTTTTTTTTAGAAATCGCAATTTTGTCAAAAACATTTATTTTGCTGATTTTTTCGATTTGCTTTACTAGTTTTAACATTACTTTAACGAAATCTGTTTGGTTTTTTAATTTCAGAGCACAGTGATCACCGCAAAACGCCTTGTTTGAGGAGAGCTCCCGGAGATCAGCTGTAGTTCCTTTCCAAATAAATATTTTTCCTAATTCTAAGTCCTAAAGTACAGATAAAAGATACCATAATTTGTGTAAAAGTTTTTGGATCAATAAATTTAAAAGTTTCCTCAGAAAATAATCGTTTTTTTCGCTTTCTAACTGTATATAACACCTTAAAGAGCATTGGTCAACTTGAGTAGAAAGAAAAGGTATTTTATCAAATCCACAGAGTGACTGAATAAGGCTTAATTGGTTACGACTTGGGTGGACAATATACCGAATGATTGCTTGTAAGCCGTCTCCCTTTAAAACCAATCAACTAATCATCTCAACGCTTAGTATGCTTTAGTATGCTTCACATTTATAAGCTAAAAATTTTATTTATATTTTTAATATTAATAATAGATATATTAAATTTAGTAAATAAATTTCATTTATTAAAAAGTTTAATTTACTTTATATAATACTTGAATACCCGCCTTTACAACTAGAACGATTTATTAAAAACTATACTTAATACTCTGTAGCAATAGGTTGCAAGAGTATACAAATTTTATAAATATGTAACAAAAAAGACCCGCCTTAAAAAAATGTATGTATGTCTCTATAAATGCATATATCCTATTTCAAATAGTTGGTTGGATGAAATTGTTTATATTAACCCAGTAATAAAATGAGCTAACTGTAAGGTATCGTACAGCTAATATGAAGCGCTCGTGCAACTATTTGGTCAACAAGCCTTCTGCCATGCAAAATAATTGTTTTTATATATTCTATATGATGTTGTCAATGGTAATACTTTGGTCAAAAGTAGACTACTTCAACTTAAACCAAGAAGTTAGAATACAGAAAGTAGAGATTAAAAAGACATAGGATCAACTGACTTTAAAAAAAAAAAACTGATAATATGTCGTGTATTTTTTTTATTGAAAATTAAGTTATTTTTCAATTTTAAAATAAAGTAACGTTTCTTTTCTTAATATTTTTAATAAAACATTGTATTTGAGACATAAGCAGTTAACTTTTCTTTAAATTTCGTCAAAGAAATTTTTTTTTATACAAAGAAAAAAACCACAGGCTTGGGATATTTGAAATTTTCATATAGATTTTGAGGTTATGTGAAAAATTTGTTAATCCCAGAGTTGTAGATCCCTTCATTACCTACAACTTTGCCATATAACTTCGTAGTTTTGCCGGAACTCGAGATAGATCGTTTTAAATGCTTAAAAATTCAACCTTCTCTTCCCGACCTCAAATCGCCTGTAAATTATTTTTGATATCATTTTTGTTATTTTAACTTTTGTTTAAAATGCGTTTCAAGCTACTGTGTTCTTTTTTGCTTTCAACAAATTTTTACCGTAGGCTAAGACACATTGCCGGCAAAGAGAAATAAAGAAAATAAAATTATAAATATACCAAAATGTATTTTATTACGGGTGAAAGGCGCCTATTGTTGCTTAGGAAGTTTACTACAAAGAAGTACAAGACTAGTCGCTTTTAGTTCATATTCAGACCAAAAATTCTATTTCCAAACTAGTTGCTTTTCGCATTAGTCCTATTTTAACTTGGTACTGCCATTTTCACTTTTGAGTTCATCACTTTACCATTTGTGCATCTACATATTTGACAAGTTATGTAAATAAGTTACCACAATCACATTGACCCCAGAAAACTATTTTGTACAGCAGCTTGTGACCAGAAATGTTGCTGCTAGTGTAATTGAATGAGCAACGATTAATGGGCAATTGCCATTGGTGTTGGCACATGTCAGATTTTTAGAAAAAGCTATTGCTTCTTTATTCTAAAAATGCTATTAAAGCGCGATGACATGCCTCAGGATGCCGGTGTGCAGACTAGACTCATATATATGTATGTACATATATACGGTATATTATATAATTGTATTGCATAAAGATTTAAATGCATCAGCATATACTCGTATAAATATTTATCGATCTATATGCATATATATTGTATATGTACATATGTATATGCATGATAGGTATGATGCTTTTAATTTTCCAATTTTCTTGTTAAATCGATACAAATTTATCTGCAGCAAATCAAATGAGATATCCACAGCGCCAGCGATAAATTGCATGCGGCGACGAAAATATTAATTTAATCCCTCTTGTGATTTGTATGTATTTACAATAAAACATTTGCATTTACATATTTCGTCTGCAAATAATCGAAGTCATAACTCTAATTGCTTTTTGATTTATTGTATGATCGATTCGACCACTGACACTCACACTGTTACACACACACGTACTCTTGACTTTTTGTTTACATTTTAAATGAGTTGTCCGTAAGGCCCGTGGTTTTTAATTTATTATGGCTTATATGATTAAATACCGCTAAATTCACAGTTGCACGCCTAAATACATTTGACAGCGCTCATATTTAGTGTCAAAGTTACGCGTGTAAGCGTGTGAAGGTGCACAAGTCATGTTATACCACTTGTTGGCATGTAAACTTATGATTAATATGGATTGAAGACAATTTTGACAATTGTTTTGAACTAAAAAAAAATTATATACTTGAAATCTAGAGTGTTTCGAGAGATATGTTATGGGTATATTATCTTTTTTCGTGATGTTTTTTTAAACGTGGATATTTTTTTCTAAACTTGAACTTTTTAAAATTAATTTAGGAATATTTTACATGTGCTGTACAGAAATTATTAGTCTTCAACCAAAATTTAGGCACAAAAAGTTTATACATATGAATAAGAAATGGGAGTGTTGATATATATGTATAAGTCAATTTCTCTACACAGAATTGCTCTGAGAGTATAGCTCTCGGAGGAATTGCCAATTTCTCTGAACAAAATTAACGTGGGATCCATGTAGATGTGTTTTTTCAATAGCCTTTTTTGACAGATCACGCTTGAGTCGTGTCAAGTTGTCATGTTGCTTTTGTTCACTATTGTTTCATCGTAGAAAGACTTACGGCTGACAACGTTTACACGTTCTGTACACAATGCGCTTCGCTCAACTTATGATCAACATAAATGGACTATTGAGCATACTATTCGCAACACCATCACCCATCTTGAGAACCAGCATTCATTATTGAATAATATTCAATCGAATAGACCACGTCCATCACGCAGTGAAGAAAATATCGCAGCCGTAGCTGAGAGTGTCCACGAAGACTGTGGAGAGTCGATTCGGCGCCGTTCGCACCAACTCGGACTGACGTACATATGTATGTATGTATGGACTTGGCGCATTTTACGTCGAGATCTTAAATTGATAGCGTACAAACTATAGCTTATGAAAGAACTGAAGCCGCTCGATCTTCCCAAGTGAAATCGCTTCTCCCCATGGACTCTTGAAAAGTTCCAAAAAAATCCTACGTTTTAAAGTCAAATTTTTGTTCAGCGATGAGGCCCATTTCTGGCTCAATGGATATGTAAACAAGCAAAAACGGCGCATTTGGGAGGAAGAGAAATCTGAAAAGATTCAAGAGCTGCCATTTTCAGAAGAAACCCGCGCCACTTCCCACAATCAATCAATGGATTTATTGAGAGAACACTTCGGTAAGCAAACAATTTCACGTTTATGGCTACCAAACTCATGTGATATCACACAGTTAAAGCTTTTCCTGTGGGGATACGTAAAGTGTAAAGTCTTGCGAACAGTCCCGCTTTGAAAAGTAGAAAACCACGAACGGAATCACCCTTCATTTATGAGTGCAGTTGAGAGTAGAGGTGACAATTTCTCTAAAGAAGATTTGTAGGAAATATGTTCTCGCCATTTTCTCAAAAAAACGTTTAATATAATTGCGGCTAACTAGAAAAAAAATGAAGAAATCCGCTATATTTTGAAATTTTTGTATAAAAAAGGGAAGAATGCAACGCAAGCCACTAATCTGGAAATTTCGAAATTTCGATTTACACTGATGGAATAATGTCTATAGCGGAAATATGGTAAAAAGTGGTACATATTTGTTTATTTATTTATTATTATAAATATAAAAAAATAAGTTGAAGTTTGATTAGAAATACGAAAAGACTTTTTCGACTAGCCAATATATATAAATATACGATACTATATAGCACATAATTATCTTGAGAGATTTTTACTGTAGTTAAAATATGAAATTTAAGTTACAATATTAAATTTCAATAAATAGTAGAGTGAAAATTAGGAGAATGAATTTGTAATTATTAAGCTGATGCACTCATATTTACATATACATAAATATTTAAATGTTCAATTTTCATCGCTCGTGACTTTTATGTACTTTACGATATAAAATTCACATGTTATCTGCTGCTTATATGTATTGTTTATATTTTTATGGCAATAATAATTATAAAATGCTTGTTTTTATTAGAAAGTATTTTCATATCATTTTCCATTAACAATTATCTGTGAGAAAACTTGTAATTAATGCTTAGTAAAGTCGGAAAAGCGTGGGAACAAGCTTATTAAAATTTTATTATATTTATAATTGATATTTTTAGCACCAATTTGGGTGAGCTGTGAAAGTACTTATTCAGTTTAAAATTGTAGATAAGTCGAATTTTGTGACTTGGTTTAACCAAAGATTCGGAACAGGAATTAACAATATGTTATATAAGGTAATATGTTTCAGTTATAACCTTTTCATATGATTTTGTGGTACATCTGTTTGGGGAAGCGCCAAAAACATATATGTGACCTGGTCTATGAAAAGAGAGCTAACGTGCGAAAAAATTTTTTTTTGAAAAAAAAATGTTAAAAATAAACAACTCAACTCAACATCCGAATCTACTAAAAAGTGAAAAATTGATTTTTTGACACCTAAGTCCCCTTTCCGTAGACCAGGTCACATATGCAGAAAAGTTAAAAGGTTAAAATATGTCACAAAAATGATCTTCCACAAATTAGTTCAATTAGAGTAAAATTATAAAATACTATCAATGGACGTGAAAGTATTGATATATAAGTGTATTGTTTGGATCTATAACTTTCAGGGAAATTTTTCTAAATAAACATGTGTTTTTCATAACTTTTTTATTTTGGATAATCGTCAAAATAAATATGAGACTTCTGTTCATTTTTGTAGAAAAATCACAAAATATTATCCATCATTATAATCAATAACTGACACAATAAAGTTTCGTGATTACAAAAGCATGCTGGAAATTACTTTAAATTTAGTCTAAATACTTGACATTGTAAAAAAGATTTTAAAACAAAATAAACGTAAACTTCGGCTGCACCGAAAATATTCTTCATAGGTACAAGTTTTCTAACAATAACTAATAATATGCTATACATTATAGAACCTTGGGGCATAGCTCGGTGGCTAATCAAATTTGCATATAGGTATGTATGTTCTATCAATTTAGTCAATAAATTATTCGTTTACAGGGTATCTATAAACATAAATTATTAATTGACTAAATTAAGCGCCTGTTTGAAAAGCATATTATTCTTTCACTAAATTGTTTTCATATTTATTAATTAAGTTTTTGATTAACTAAATTCTTTGTTTTTTTTTTGTTTTTGATATTGAGTTTTAGGGATGAATATAATAGCATTAAATGCCAATTTAAAATTTTTGATAAAAATTTATTTAAATTATGATTAGTGTTGCTTTATTACTAAGGAAGACGTGTGATTAATCAAAATAATTGAACCGGTTATTTACTAAATTGAGTCAGCACTCTCTTTCGCTGGCTACTCGTTCACCAGTGAAAACTCGAAATTTATGCAAACTTCTAAAATAAAATGAGCGACTAGTTATATTCGTCAATAGAATCGATCATGTGCGCATATTCTAAAAATTAGGCAACGCTACTACTATAAGCGTAAAACTAATGCTGTTCAGACATATTAATTGCACATAAGCAACAATACAACAACACACACATGCGTTGTGTTATATTTTCACGCATTTTCGGCTCTCTCAAATGTCGGCTTAACTGTTGTTCTGACGCTTCAAATTTGGTATCATTCTAAGCTTTGCGATATCATCAAGTTTATGCCGTGCTTTGTCGCTTGACAAGCGCTTGACAGACAAAATGTCCACTTGTGATTATACGCGTAGCGTTCGAGACAACTGCCGATTAGCAGACAACAAGCAACAAGTTCTAGGTAGATAGTAGACTTGATGATTTATGACTTTTGAAATCTCCAATCTCTAATGCTAATTAAAATATTTATTTGCTAGAACCTACGCCTCACTGACTTAATAGAGTATGTTACCATCCAGTTTTTGACCAGCAACAACGGCAACAACCAGCAACAGCGTTAGCTACACGCGGTCGAGAAGAGATACTGGTAATACAACTATGAGGTAATGAACGATTAGCTCTCTAATACGTTATTAATTTATGATGTAATACGAAATGTTTATTAAAAAAAAAAAATCAGAAAAAATGAAAACACGTCCGGCATGACAGCTAGCGTTTGTATTCATTAGAAAAAAGTATTGTTTTAGTAATTATTATGCATTAGGCATATGTTTGGGGTAGATTTTTGGCAGTATGCCACTAGAGCGCGCTATCTCGGTGACTAACTGCAAACGAAACGGAATTTTAATAGTTCTAAACTATTTATATTTTGCCAAATCCTGTTATTGTTTACAACAAATATGGTATTACAAACGGACACTAATTATACGACCTTGAAAATACATGTGCTCATCGCTATATTTACTGGCGAAACAAAACAAAGGAAAATAGCGAAAAGGCATACAATTTTATTTCTACTTTTCTTGAGTTTTAAGCGCGCCTCATTCAAATTGAAGTGATCACGTTTTCTGCCACCGAAATATGAGGTTAAGTGCCATTGAAATATAGTAGCATAAGCAATAGGTGAACTACCTTTCAATAAAAATCAAAGTAATTACAATAATTCAGCGTTTGAAGTGCCTCAAAGGAGTTTGAACAGCTTCGATAGCAAATATGCAGTAGACGCTGCTAGTTTCCTGGTTTCAAACGTAATTTATTACGTGTTAAAACTAAAGTGGCGAACAATTTATTTTTCCTATTGAAATCACGTCGAAAACCTACATTATCTCAAATTTTTAGTGAGAAATAAAAACAGTTAATTAAGTACTCTGCTTTGTGCAAGAAAAACCATCATCACCACCAAGGACAGGTGCGGCTGCACCATTCATTTTATTGTTTAAAAGTGTGATTTACTAAATTCTGTTGAGGTCACGTCAGCATAAATGACGTCAAATGAACAGGTCGCTGAAATGAGGTCGTTAGTAAAATGAAAATGCGTGAGTTGGCAGCTCCATTTAAGCGGAAGCCACACATTTTACATAAATCTTTGAATATGAAGTGGAAATTCGTGTGTTGAGTGTCATAACTACTGACACCTGATTATAAGTGCAATCTTGTGGGCACGTTGAAACAGTATTTGACATTGTGTTGAGCGGTCAATTTAAATATTGTGACTAAGCACTGGCATTCAGGGTGAATTTGCTTCTTGCAGAAGGTCAATTAAGGTCATCATTGAAATAGACGTTTATTTGAATGACCTTGAGATAGTAATTGTATAAGAAAAAAAGCTACAAAACCGCAAAAATCCACTTAAAGAAACAAATATATAAATAGTTGCTGTAATGCTTGCAGTTTTTTTCGAATAAATGTTTTTGTTAGGAAATGCAGCAAATTTTCTACTTCAACATGCAACCAAAGCATTAACTTCCATTAAGCTAATAAAAGTTATTATCCTAACTTCAAAAATTCAAAACAGTTTTCTTGAAAAATCATATTTCCGACTCAAATTTGTATTTTCAGGGGCCTAAAGCTTAATTTGTTACAGGATTCAGATTCTAACAGTTAGACTTGATTTGTTAAAAAAAATATGTATTCTCCCATAAAATTGGTAATGTAAGATGCAAATAAGCTATATCATCTAGGCTTTAACCTCAATAAATTAACTTCGAGTTTCTGAAAATTAAAATTCTTACCTAAAATAATTAATTTTCAAAACTTTTAGCTTAAAGAGAATTGATATTATGATCTGAAAGAAACTTATTTTTGCCACAAATTTTGAACATTGGTTTAAAAATCCAAATTAGCCATAGAATATGGCTGATAATCTCAATAAATTAACTTAAAATTTCTTAAAAGTCAAATTATAATTTTGGTTGATTAATTTTCAGCTTTCAAACTTGAGAACTTAGAAAATCAAATTTCTGATATCAATTAGTTAACACTTGCTTTCCTGAAAAATCATAATTCAATCTCAAATTATAGGTTTTGAAGGCTGGTCTTAATATATTAGATAATGTATATTCTAACCTCAGTCAAAAGTAAGATCTTAATCTCAAAATTATAGATTTTAAATATTGAGGTCTTATGATGTAATATGTTAGATCATTTATTAGCTAACATCTATCAGTTGAACTCCTTCTGCTTAAAAATTATATTCTAACCTTAAATTTTTCAAAATTTTTGTGGGAACTCTTAATATTTTTGAGAGTTCCAATTCTAGCCTCAATAATTGGAACTTACATTGTTAAAATATATTTTACAAACCTAGATGAGCTAGAAATTGCATATTCTTTATTATTCATTATCTTCATTATCTAATAAGCATTGAAATGATAAAACTGAAAACTTTTAATTTTTCCTAGAAGACGTCTTAATCCTAGTCTTAAACCACAACAGCTGAGTGATTTGGGTGTGAAACTCGGCTGTGTTAACAACTGAAGTAAATTAACAATTGTTAAAACTGCTTTGCCAGCATTTGATTTCTTTCAGTAGTTCGCAACAACATACAAAAGGGGAAAAAGAAAAAAACTCCTTCAGCACACAAAACAAAAATTTTAATTTCTATTCAATTCTTAAAAAATGTCAGCTCTTTTGTAAACCGCAACAATCACGACAATTGCGTGTCTTCTGTCTTTGCTTTCTTGGCAACAAATCACTGTTTATTGTTAAAAATAATACCAAAAACACGAAATGTCTTAAAGGAAAACCCCAAATCACATTCCGGATTTCCTATGAGCCGGATGATCCAAATCAAATATGAATTTTTATACTTTGGACCTTCAGCGGCAAAAAAATTGAGTGATGAGAAAACCTGAATTTGACACGAGCTAAAATGCGCTGAGAATTGAATTCAAAATCTTTTTTTTCTTTACATCTACATAATTCTCATATTGTAGAGACGGACTGCGGTTGAGAGATATATGCATATGCAAAACCTTATAGTGGGTTTAGAAATTTCTCAACATTCGTCATAGACCATTAAAAAAGCTTGAGTGGCAACAGAATCGCACAAATAAATTTCTATTGCATTAGAAACGGCTTGGCAAGCGCTCGCAGCAGCAGCAGCAGCAGCCGTGGCTTGTGATCCGCATGGCGTGGGCTGTGGGCATTTCCTAATGCATGAATTGGAACACAATTGCAGTAGACAAAAGCCAAATGAATTGAATTTCTCACAGTGCCGACTGTGTAAGCGTCTAATAATGTGTTTCGCACAAATTAAACGTGTGAATCAGATACAACACACAGTTGGAATTAGCAATGAAATTGCAAAATACAAAATACAACACTTTGGCATTTTCTTAAGGCATTGCTTGCGCTTAACAACCCCCACTTTTGGTGCTGGTGGGGTGCTGTTCATTTGATATATTATTTTATTTTTATACCTTCAACAGTGTACATTAAGTTTGTCACAAGTTTTGTAACAACACAGAAAGAAATGTGGGAGGCATTATGAAGTTTTCGATTTTGGCATGTTGGTCTATGTGGGTTTTGTTAGTTTTTGAGATATCGTTCTCAAATTTTGCACATGTCCTTTTTACTCCAAGGAGCTGCCACTTATGGGAACACTATAGCATACAGCTGCCATATAACCCGGTCGGTCAAAATCAATTCTTTATATCAAAAAGTATTTTACTTGACAAGATATATACACGAAATTTGGCAGAGTTTATTTACCAAGGCATTGCTACATTTTCTGAATAAATTGTTCATATCGGATCACTATCGCATATAGCTTCCATACAAATCGACCAATCCAAATTAAGTTCAAATATGGAAAACTTTCATATTTGAGAAATTATCTTTACGAAACTGGACACAGATTACTTTCCAAGATATTGCTAAATTCTCTGAACAAATTATTCAGATCGGATCACTATAGCATATTGCTGCCGTACAAATTGACTGATCCAAATCATTAAAAGATCTTCATAAAAATTTCTTTTCTTTTCTTATTCGTCTTAAATCGACTTGAAGGTTATCTAAATCGAACAACGTGCTTAGAGTGAGCTAGCAAAACGTTTACCGTTGCATGGCGATTTATTTATATACATAATTGCATTAAAAAATACGCCTATGCAGGGTATTATAGCTTCGTTGCAATCAAAGTGAACTTCTTTTATTGTCTTTTTTTTTGTAATTTTACGCTTGTTTTGTTGCCATTTTTAGTGTTGTTGGCTTTATTAGTGTTGTTGTATTATATATTTATATATATAAACATTTTTTATTTGAAATGCAATAATTTAAAGGCAAATTACGTTTTAACAACAATGGCAATTGCTTCATTACAAAGTCAAGTTTAATTCTCGCCAACTTCCCTGTTCACATTATATTCGTTTGCTCGGCAAATTGCCTGCTACAAAAAGCCAAACCATGACTCTACACACACTTGAAGCTTGGCAGCCAATTCCCATAAGTGGCAGCGTAACAAAATCAAATTAAATACTAAAACAAAAAAGGTAGCAATATATAAAGTATTATATGTACATATATAAAAAATATATAGAAACAAAATAATACAAAAAAAAAAAACAGCAACAAAGCATCATCAGCGCCTACGACAATGCCCACCAACATGCTTGCTCACATGTGTTTGCGGTATTTGCTCAAAATATATGCACTCGTCGAGGGTAATATTCAGCAGCGCACACCAGTTACATTTGTATATACTCATTTATGCATGCATTTGCTTACTACATTACGCTTGCGCCCTTGTTGTTGTTGCTTATGTGTTTGTTTTTGATGTTTGTATGCCTCCGTTTGGCGAGTTCACAAGCGTGCGGCAATTGGGTTTCTTCGAATTCTTTGTAGATTCAAATTTTTACAACAAAAACCAACAATAACAACATTGGTTACATGCATAAATATAAACATATGTATTTACCGCAGCATGCATATGTTTAAAATGTATGTAAGTATGTGCACAAGTCGCTGCAGACGTTTGCATACAGAACAAGTTCGTTGCTTAAGTCTTTCGTTTGCCAGTGACCGATCAAATTGTATGCGCACACAGCACACACGACGCACGTAGACATTTGCGATTTGTTGCGAAAGCAGCATTTAAATAAATTTCTGATTAAAAATCAATGCGTAAATCACGGAATTTCATAACTACACGCTTATCCCCTTTTGTTTATAATTTTTAAGTATTGTTTTGCTTCCGAAAACTATGAGCCATGCTAATGGAATTCAGTTTGGTTTTTTGTTAAATGTTTTTTGGTTTGAAAAACAATTAAATAAATTATAAATAGTAACCTTTGAACAACTTAGTTCGGCGTGAGCATTTTAGATGATTTCTGTGGTTTTTGAAGTATCTATTTCCCTCCTACGGCTTGCTTTAACATATGAAACACCTACCTTAGACATGTATATTATATGCATGGATATACAAATCTATTGTTTGTATACGAATTTATAAAATGTTCTTTTGTATTTCAGCGCGTATTTTAGACCAACAAACTGTCGACCTTTTCAAATTACAAAAACAAATAAGTAGATTACTTTTTTGAGATCAGCTGAAAACAAATATGGACTATTTTTGTTGTATTTCTTGTTATAGCACCATAAAACATATGGGAAATAGATTATAGAACTCTGTTGAAAATACCGTTCATCCTCCCAGAACAGAATAGATGAGTAAATTATCAATTTGTCTTTAGCCCAGGATAGATAATTAAAAACAAAAACTAAAACAAAAAAATTTTGTATATATTATTATATTTAAGCCAACAGATAGTACAAAATTTAAAAAATTATGGATTCTACTAACCTTTTAAAACAATGTGATATTTTGACATGAGAATTTTTGATTGAAAATTAGGTTGTTTTATTCGAAACAATTTTGCCTTCTTCATACTTTAAATAGAAAAAATACCATGTGCTTGGAACGCAAGAAGGCACATTTACATCAAATTTTATAAGTATATATGGTCAATCGTCAAATGAAGGTTAGAACAATACCGATCAACCCCAACGAATCTGGACGAGCTCTGGCAAGGGGTACAGAATAATGACATAGCCTTCTAAATGAATTTATACAGAAATTGGTCGAAAGTATACCAAACTTTGTACAAAGCATTTTGTGTGATAAAGGGTTAAGGATTTATACTAGAAATAAGCTATTTTCTGAAAGTTTCTGTAATGTGCAAAATTGAGTACATATCAGTTGTTTTGGTTTTATTTATTTTTTTCTTAGAATTCGATATTTTATTTTTTTATATTACTAACCACTTTTTCGGAACATGAACTAAAGGCATGTAAGGCATTTCAAACTTTTTTGCTGCTTCTATACTAATGCAGATATAAAGACACGAAGCACAGACTTATACTCATTTGCTCCCCACTGCACATAGGGTAAGATTCCTTTTAATTTTTTTTTTCAAAACCTCTCTCTCTACACTTTTTTTGTTTGGAGTGATGTAATTTTTGTTTTGTCGATATATAAATAGCTATATATATATCAAATCTATCTTTTCAATAATTTTTTTATATTTTAATCTAAATTATTTTTCGATATTTGTATCTGAATTATTTTCTAATAACTTACTTGTGCCTTCAACGATGGATTCGAAAAATAGCCATCCAAGCATTGCCCCTGCAAAACACATTGTTTGCCAGCGGAGCATTTGAGAATCTCCTCAGGTGGTAAATATGTGGGTCCTTGGAACGGTGATGCCTGCCGACTGATAATTGCATGCTCCAAAAAGATATTTGTTGCCGGATTTATTGCGTTCGTTTTACTTGGATTCGCCTTAATGCCATTTTGATATTCACCATTGAGGAACATATTCGACGAATACTGTGCGAAGCTGGCGCCACAACACAGTGTGACCGCAAGGCCGAGCAAAATATGCTGACAGCGCAACATTGTAGTTTTCTAGGTTAAGTAATTTAAGGCGACTAAATACAAATGCAGAGACTGTAATGAAGAGAGAGAGAGAGAGAAAGATGGGAAAAATAAATATATTTTGCTACATTTTGAAATAAGGTTAAGATTTAAGTAAACAAATAAAATATTAGCTAAATTATTTGACAATGTTAGGCTATGATCACATTGGAATCCAATTAAAAATTCAAAGTGGTCTATTATTTACCCATAAAAATGCAAATTAGTGCTACAACAACTAGTTGTTTGAATCTTAATTATTTATCCAAGACTTCGTACATAACGGTAAACAATTATATGCTTTTATCTTTTAGCGATTGTCTATTGTGGTGTTAGAGTACAGTACGACCTCGATAAGCCGAACTATTACAAGCTGAAAGTTTGCATATTCGGGAACTAATTTAGACGTAACTTTGAAGTATTCAAAATTTATAAAATTTAAAAATTATAAAATTTATAATTTTTTCAAAATATTTTTTTTCAAAAGTCGCCACCTGATTGAAATAAGAAAAATTAAATACTAAAACTTTTATTTATCAAATAGGAAAATATATTACGAAATTAATATTTTACAAAATAAATTTTTTCCAAGTAATTTTTTGGAATTTTGCCATCTGATTAAAATAAGAAAAACTTGATATTAAAGTTTTAAATAATTTTTGAAAAAAAAAAAATATTTTAAAAAAATTTATTTTGTAAAATATTCATTTCGTAAAATATTTTCATATTTGTCGTTTCCGTGAGGTGGCAAGTCTGGTAAAATTATATTTTCCGCGATTAAGCATTCATTTATTCAATTTTATATTATATTTATTTCCTTATTTGCATACGATTGTAAATTATATTTTCAAACAGTTGGCAACTTTTAAAAAAATGTGCAAACAAATGTTTCAATTAGGCAGCGTACGACCTTTTGTTGGTTCAAAAAGTTTGTATGTGTGCGCTTTTGTTGTAAATAATTTTATGCCGCTTTTAACTGTTTATTTTATTTTATTAGTTCCTCTATTAAATTCCAACACCTATGCACATTTGCATATTCACGTACAAAATACGCGTACGCCAAGCGCCCTTTCTGTTGCTGTAACAGTTATGTAACGGTTCGCTTATCATATTAATTTTACATTAATTGCCTTAATTAAATTTATATACTACCGTATGAAAACTGGATCTAGACATAACCCGGATAATCGAAATTCAATTTAGCGACTAAGCAGTTGATTTGATAAATGAACGCGGCGAATTGTGTTGAAATCTCTAAGGCCATAATTTACAGCAGATTTTTTCGAAAGTGAAATAAAAGGTAAACAAATTAATTTGTTATCGCACCGAAATTAAGTTGTGCCGTGAAAGTCTTTGAAATGCACAAAAAGTTAATAAATTATTAAAGTATTTTGGGTTTTTCCCTCTTGTTTTTACTTTCAAAGTATTAATTGAATGGTTCAGCTAATAAATATACCCGAAATGCCCCACAGCTAATTTTCACCCAACCCGCTGTGATGTATGTAAGTGATTGTGTGCATAGTCAGCTCAGGCGCATAGTTGAGTGAGTGTGTAATTAATAATGATTAGTGAACGGAAGGTGTTTGGGGTACCTACAATTCATCTATTGGCAATGAAATATCGATTAAATGATCGTTAGTGAGTCTGCAAGTTGAAAGTTGGGCAAATTAAGTGGCTTTGTGGAAAAAGTGGGACGTTGGTGAGCACATAAGTGCGGCCTAAAACTGTCAGCGCTCTGTATTCCACACGCACTTAACAAGACAAGTGTGCGCGATTTCTTGTATTTTTATATTCTTTTATGCCTTAATTTTGTTTTATTATTTTTATTTATGTTTTGAGTGAGCACTTCTGGCAGCCACTACATCATTGAGTGACAGATTAACTACTAAAAGTGGCAGGAGGAACCATACATGCTGTGGAGTAACAAATAAGGTGTGAACACCGCTGTAAAAGTCAAGCGTTGCTGGTGTTAAACAAGAATTTCACAATTTCCAAACATTTTGATCGTTATCAATCAGAAATAACGCCTGATGTGTATGTGTAGTAGGGTGTGTATTAATATTTTAGCAACCTTTTGCCAGAATTTTTTCATTTAATAAAGTTTTAATAGATTTTTAATAATTAATAAATATGTAATAATTTATTCTTAATGAAAAATAAAATGTTAGAAAAATCTGCGTTATTTTAACTATCTCCCAAAATTAGAGTTTAGAACAAATATAGCATCCGATTTTGATATATTTACGTTTGATATTTAATTTGTCTCACTATTTATTTATTGGATTGGGAAAAATAATTAATAAAATTACGTGTCACGTTGTTTGTCTGCGATAGACTCCTAAGCTACTGAGTAAAAACCATTCATAAAAATAAAAAATATTGTGAAAGCTCTATTAAATGGACGCTATATTAAGCGGACAACTCTATTAACTAGACAGAATGGCTGGTAACCAGACGTTGAGAAAGCAGCCTTAAATTCGTTATTTTTTCCAATGAAATTTATTTCTATGAACATATTCAAAATTAAACCTCAAGTATGTACAATCTCTTGAACCACAAGTGAAAGCTCAATAAAAAAAAATAAGTAAAATAATTGAATAAATAAAAAATAACGAAAAAACTTTATTTAATAAATACAATAAAAATCTCTACTTATATTTTATTTTTTTTAACAAAAATCCAAAAGTTTATTGTATTTCTAAAAACAAAACAAAAATAAAAAAATAAAAAAAAAAACACGAAAACATAATAAAAATTTCTGCTTATTTTTTTAGTTTTTTTCAAAAAAATCCACAAGTGAAAGCTCAATAAAAAAATAAAATAAATAAAAAAATAACGGAAAAAATAAATTGGGTAAAATAATAAAAAATCTCTGCTTATTTATTCAAACAAAAATCCACAAGTTTCTTGTATTTCTAATAAAATTGATGAATGTATGCTTTGTTAATTAACTTTATAAAAACTTTATGACATAATTATCGTAACCCATCGGTATGTCTTCATTATTTTATGTTTATATTTATTTATTTTTTTTTTTTTTAATTTTTAATGAACTGAGTGGTCATTTATTATAATCAAATTGGCTTATTAACTTTTTAATGTTTGCATTATAATTAAAAATATTTTATTGCGGTAAATATGTACATTAATCTTGCAAATAATTAAATTAAAATTAAAATACAAAACTACATATATTTTAAGCGGCAAAATGAAGCAAAAACACAGTCATACTTAAGCTCATGTGAAAAAAGCCTGCAATCAGTTACTTTTCCTCATTTTATGAAAGAAATAATTAAAAACTAATTACAGCCTGTGCTATCCTACTTTATCAGCCACAAACGTTATTTATGATATTTTAACAATAATAACTAAAACTCAAAAATTAATTAAAAACAATTTAATTCCATTAAAATCTAGCACAACCAGCACTAGATCAACCAAACTAGATTGTATTCTGGAATTAAATTAAATTTTTTACCAAAAAATGCCACTCACTGTTATACTTGTAAATATATAACTGTATTTTTTATATTTTTACATTTGTTAGAAGTTTTTATGTATGTGTATGTATGTATGTGCGGTTTTAAATATTATAACAAAAGGAAAAAATTCCACAACTAGAATACTTTTAGTATTTTAATAATAATCACCAATAAACAATTAATTGGCTTAAACACACAAGTACAAACGCAGACGCAAACATATATATGCGCACAAAAAGAATACACAATATATATATATATATATACGTATATATAAATCATCTGTTCTACCAATGCCTCATTATCTCAAAGCAACTGGCAAAAAACAAGATTGGATTCAGGCAGAGCGGGCAGACAGACCAGACGAACCGACAGACTATAAGATAAATGGACGGACAGACAACCTTATAAATGCGAAAAGAGTGTTAAATTTCTTATTAAGTCAAACTTAAAAATAGCCATGCATAAACAGGTGTGTGTGCTTTTGTGTGTGTATAATAAAAGAGAATACCATAGTTATTACTACATTTGGTGTGATTGTCTCGAAAATGTTTACGCTTGAATGTAGATTATTTAAAATGAGTAGGAATCAAATATTGTTTACGATGCGCAGCTATTCTAGCAACAAATTATGCAAAAACAACGACAACACACTTGACTATTAAGCATATTACTCAACTACTACAAACACAACTACAAACTTATAAGCCACGCTGAGTGTGTGCGTGTGTGAGTGTGCGAATGACAATTTGTTAATATTTTTTGCCGTTTGATTTATTGAGTTAAATTAGAATTCAAATTTTTTTAATTCCAGTTTCGCAAAAATTTCAACTTTCTATTTCTATTAAAATGGCTTTAAGGGAAAACCTCTTCATTTAAAACAACATATTTAGGCAATTATGCCATATTGTATATATACAAGTATATATATATATAAACAAATTAATATAAATAAGTTTATATGTATTTGGTTTTATTTTGTAAAGACCGTTATAAGCGCAAGATAATTTGGTTTATTTATTTGTTTTAGCAATAAGTTGGAAATGGGACAAATATGACATTTGTTATTGGATTTATAGAATTACAAAAGCTTATTTGTTGTTTTTAACCTTTTTAGGTATTTGACCGCGACTTTGGTGACTTTCTACTATGCGTGTTCTTTTGACTCATGCGCATGTTTCTTGGTTTATTAATATTTAATTTTTAAATATTTATTTAACGTTGACTCATTCACAACTGAAAGTTCATTGCTTTTTTTCTTTTAAAATACGATATATTTACTTTTTGTCTTTAACATTTATTTAATTTATGTTAGATCATCGACTACTGAGTTTTATTTTGAAATTACCTAAGAATAGAAATTACCGATTTTTTACAGATAGGAAAAATATTAGCTGGAATTTTATTATAAATAAAACCATTCACTTTGTGTGTGTGTGCGCAAAGTATGCTACGAAAATTAATTTATAAATTTCTAAATAAATGTATTATTCAAAAATTAAGAATTTCAAAATTATTAAAATATGTAAAAATTAGTAAATGTTTGAAGTTTTCTTCATTAAATAATAATTATAAATTTTTTAAAGGAAATTGTAACAAGTGAGATCCCTGCTATGATCGAGCTCATAACCTAACCTCATGAAAATTATGAACATATTTTAATAGAGAAAAATTTGTTACATAAAAATTTATAGCAATTTTAAAATGTTAATTATTAATATATAATTTAAAATATTAGTTAACAAAATTCATACATTTTCATCACTAAAAAAAATTTTAAAATTAATAAAAAATTTGAAATGTTCTTTTTATATTTAAAAATTCATTATCTCAAAAATTATTGAAATTTTTAAAATATTACTATATGGTATAACACAAGAATTTAGTTTACAAATGTTTATAGGATTTTCATTGTTAAAAATAAATATTTTAAAAATAATTAAAATATTAAAAACTTATCAAAAAAGGCAAAACGTTTATTAATTTTTAAATTATTGATTGTTTTTGAAAGTCTTAATCTTTTAGTTATTAAAAATTTAAAAAAATTATAAAATTACTAAAAAAATAATAATTAAAAAAATTAAATGTATAAACAAAAATTATTAAATATTTTAAAATGTAAAGTTTTACTCAAAATTATATATAAAAATTAAAATATATAAAAATTCAAAATAAATGCATTTTTCATAAAATAAAAAAATAAAAAATTTATAAATAAATATACTTAGCAATTTTGAAATAAAAAAAATTTAATTTAAATAATTAAATAATAAAGGATTTCAAAAATGATTACTAATAAAAAAAATAATGAATGCTAAAATTTGTATTCCTTAAAAATTTATCTATATCTAAAAATTTGAAAATATTAAAATTCAAGATAAATGTATTATTCAAAAATCAAGAATTTCAAAAAATATTTCAAATATAAAAATTAATAAATGTTTTAAATCATACATTTAACATACATTTTAAAATGTAAAGTAAAATTAAAAAAAAAAACAAATTTGTAAATTTATCACATAAAAATTTATACTTCAGAAAATAAAAAAAAAATATTACTAAAAAGTTAAGATTTTCAAAAATGAATAATAATGTAAAAACAAAGAAAGGTTTCTTAAAAAATTATGTTTTTAACACAAATTTGAAATATTAAAAACAAATTTTATATGAATAATTATTAATTCTTTGTTATGAAGTAAGTCTATCAATTTTTTTTTCAAATTTATGTAAGTCTATCAAAACAATTTTAAAAATTTTCAATTATATTTGTATTTTTAGATATTCAAATTTTAAAGATCAGCGCGTTAAGACCTTTTTTCGGTTAAAAAAAAAATTCATAAATGTTTACCATTTTATTATTTTCAAAAATAAATTTTTATAGATAAAATATTTGTTTTTTTAATTCAAGGCGTTAAGAGTAGTAATTGTTTCCAAATTCGTTACCATTTTATATTATTATTTTCAAAAGTAAATTTTTATAAGTAAAATTTTTTTTTAACAAATTGTATTTTTTTTTTGTTAAATAAAACCTATTGACAACAATAACAAGAAAATAACAAAATTGTATATTTTTAAAACCCTTTTACAATTATTTTCAAATATTATTTTGCTACAATTTTCAAGTAAGAATTTTAATATTTTGTTTAAAGGTGTACTAAATGCAGAAGAATACATTTATTGAAGACATATTTTCTTCGAATCGTGATTTTAAGAGCAAAAGTTTTTGTTGAATAGAAGTCATGGAAAGTACCAATTAGAACTAAAATCTTTGAAAAACAAAAGATTTATTGAACGAGGAACAAAAATTAAAAAAAATATATACATATTCTCAATACTGTAGGTCACAATATTTTAATATTTTTCATATTGAGCAATACATACAAACACATGCATATTTAATACTTTGGAAAGTAACTAAATTTCTTCAGATCCTGAGTTGAGCATGCTTCGCAATTCAAACTCTAATCAAATCGCTTTTGTCAACAAATTGTACTGCAAGGACATACATACAACACTTAATGAACTGTTGTTGCATTTTTCTTACGCTGATACCACTTTTACACGAAAACAAAAACAAAACTAAATCGAATAATTCATGGTTAATAGGTCACAGCAAAGAAACGTTGCAATAATTGTGCTCGAGGAACACTGCACCTAAACAAAATCTCCACACATGCATACATACATAGATAAATGCAAATATATTGTTTTTTACTATTTTATGAACCACATTTAATTTTATTTGAAGCTCACGATTATTTCAGCGCTAATTATAAAACATTTCGACAACTATGAATACGGTCATAAATCACCAAAAGCCATAAAAACAATTTCACTATACAAAACAGAGATATATGTTATATGTGTGCGTATCGATAATGTCATAATCGCATGTCCTTCGTCAATTATACACATACATATGTATACAAGTATGTATGAATGCACTCCTGTTGTGATGTAACCACTGTGTGGATCCTCTACCGGATCTGCTGCACTAAAACACTGATATCCGTTTGATTTCGTTGTTGTTATTTTTGTAATTAAATACTCAGTAATCAATCTTAAAATATTTTCGTTTAATCAAAGTCTTTTGCATATACATATGCACACAATTGTGTTGGGCGAATTAAAAACAGAAATTTTTTTTAAACTCACTTGTTGTTGTGTTTGTTTGAAATTTTTCTTGATTTTGCGAAAATACTTTTGATTTCAACTAAATGACACGATCGTACAAACAGACCACTTGTTTTCGTTTGTATCAATATTTTCGTAAGATCTGCCTTTTATACGCCACACCGGAATTTTGTGGGTGAGCAGCGCTCACAGCACAGACGTCTGCATCATCATCGCAAACAACATCATCATCATCATCGTCTTCAACGGCGGCAGCGGCAACGGCAGCGGCAGCGGTTGACATGCCACAAGTTTACGGCGCCGAAAATACCACTGCTGGGAGACTTAAACAAAATAACAGCAACAACAACACAACTGAGTGGTATAGACCACTTATTCAGTCAACGAAAATTATTCGCTCCAAGCTTTGTTGGCGACAGATCGTTAACAATCTGAAACTGAAAGTCGCTCTCGCGCTCTCTTAGTGTATGGCTTTGGAGCATTATCGCGCTCTTTGTGAGCGTCTTAGATATGCTTCGTATATATTTGTGTGCTTACCTGCGAATATATTCGTTGAGCAAACTATTTACATTAATTAATCTGTTTTACGGATGCTTTGCTAGCCAAATTCCACCAGCTACATACACACACACATATATGTATACGAAAGAAGATGCGCATACGTTTGTGTGCGTGTGTTTTTGTGTTTGTGGGTTTCTTTTACTCCTTTGTAATAGAAGTTTGCTATTGATTCCGATTCCAGCTTGCTATAATTTAAACATGTCAACAAATATTGGCGGACTAACTGCTCACTGTGGTATCAGTTCTCAATAATATTTACATGTAAACATGCATACATTTGTGTAAATTTATGTAATACAAATGTAAAGTTATTTAAAATTCCAACTTTATTGTTATTTGCTTGCTTCTTTAAACTATTTTTTGTTTATGGTAGTAGAAGTGTTGTTAGTGTAGCAGAAGATTTTCCAAAATTTTTTCTGCGAACACTTTTAAATTTATTGTTCTAAGAATTTGTATTCATGTTATGGTATCTTTTACTGTATTATAAGACTTAGTATTAATAAAAATATTTATTTGGAAAGGAGCAACTCCGGGAACTCCTCTTAAAAAAGATGTTTTACAGTGTTCACTATATCTCTGAATTGGATCCTCTGAAATTAAAAAACCAAACAGAATTCGTTAAAGTAATGTTAAATCTAGCAATTAATCGAAGGAATAAGTAAAATAAATTTTTGACAAAATGGCGGTTTCTAAAAAAAATTCAAAATTTGGCCAAAATTTCGGGCTTAAATTGTTTATAAACAAATATTTATCGGTAAGAAAAATTTGGTTTAATTACTAAAAAAATATGTAAGACGCTCGTGTTATAATTTGAGACTAATCGTTGCCTAAAGGTTGGTCACCCAGTTTGAAAACACCATTTTGAGAAAACCGCGTTTAAAGTTTGGTCTTGTACTTCTAAGCACTGTGAAAATAAAAAAAACCGATTTTTTGAAAATTCTATCTGTATAATAGCCCTTTAATAATCATTTCACTTAGTCTGGTGGTAAGTTAGACAATACGCTATGCCGAATATCGTGAACATACCGATCTAAATATTTTCTTTGAAGATTATAGCGATGACTTCAATTGTAATATTTGCCAAATTTTGGTAAAGATACTTTGTCAAATTAAAAGGTTTTTTATACAAGAGCTTGAGTTCGTTCGGCAGCTACATATATGCTATAGTTCCTCGATGTCGGCGGATCAAAATTTGCAGTTTCTTGAGAAGAAAAGGACGTGTGCAAAATATCTGGTCGGTAAGTCATAAGTTGATAGAGTAGTTTGCATATATTTAGACGGATATAGGATATAGCGAAATTGACTCAACGTGGCGTTAGGATTACAGATTTTCTCGACCAATTTTATTCTATATTTAGATTTTTATATTAAGGATGTATCGTCACTTTAACCGATAAATTTTTCGATTTTTTGTACTATTACATTTCCTTTACTCCCTAAAAAACATAACTACAACAATAAATGAAATAATTGAGAAAATACATATATTTGCTGATTCAATTCAATTTTAAATTAACAAATATATGTTTAAAAGTATTATTAATAATTACGTCGGCTTTAAGTGTTTTTTTTTTTTTCTTAACTAAAATTTATGTACGTTAAATGCGCATATGACTGATAGTTTCGCATAAAACCACTATTAGTAAAGTAATAATTAGTTTTTATAGTCATTAATATCATTCACTGAATAATTCTGCTAAGAAACTGACAAAAATTATTGATTAATCAATTATATTTGATAAATCATATATGTTCTTTGTAACTACGGATGCTTTTTTATACAATTAATTAGTGTGAGGCATACAATTATGTGTTGAAAATAATTATCGATAATGTTTTGGAACGTTTTTGGAGCAACAATGCTATCGGTTTGCAAGTATGCGCAAATAATTTGCGGTACTTATTCGATTAAATTATTAGTCGATTCAGTAGCTAAGGTGAGATTAATTGTTCAACTTAGGTGAGCATCAGCACATAATTGAATTGAAATTATAAAACAATTAAAAACAAACGTCAATTAAACTGCCTTTAGAAAAAAGAAGTAGCTATCTAATTATTTTCAATGCGAGATTTAAAAAATTTCATATTTATATATATATTATATATAAATATTATTTGTATGTATGTGATATAGCAACACTTCTCTTTTCGTCGCCAATTGCTTTTAATTTAATATCCGGAACTAAAACAGAACAGCTTTTCGACATTTACCTGCTATGTGGTTGTACTAAAGCCATGTAAAACTAACTAAAAATTATAGCTTAACAAATGATTAAAGGTTTTAATTGTAATTTTGTTCGGACTTAATTTCTACAAGACAACAAAAAGTCGCCTGCAGACATTTTATTAAATTTAATGTTGGTTAAATTAATTCTTGGGGCAAACAACCAAGGCTACAATATAAAGAATTCGTAATTTACTTAAGACTGCCAACGACGGTTTCTTTTAAGCAATTTACTTTTTTATAACACACTTAAAACTAATACGAAAATAATAATTAATTAAAAGCGAGCGCATTAGTTGCTCAGTAAACTCATTATGTAGGTACATGCATCACTTTAAAATCTCAGTATGTTGTCGCAGTCAGATGTAATCAGTAATGACGGCGCGTCAGTCATTTTATAACTCAAAGACAGTATGAAATGCTAGAGATTTCTCGATTACTTTAATTGAAAGTATTGGTAAAGAACCGTTTAGTAACGGTTCATACTACTACATTTGGCTCTAAGTAAACGGAACGCACCCGGATTTCCATTATCTATATATGGCTTAGGTCTGTAAACTAGGCAGCTTTTCCAAAATTATTTGGAGAAATATTTTCTACTACTCCAACAGCTACAACGAAAAAAATATAAAAAGAAACAAGAAAGAACGTTAACTTCAACTGAACCAAAGCTATAATACTCTTCATCGATCTGAAATTTTTCTTCGTCCTTTTTATACCTAAGAAAATACTCTATTGTCGCAACCCCCAGATCACTACAGCATACGGCTGCCATACAAATTGAGCGATTGGAATCAAGTGCCTGTATGGAGAACTTCTTCTTTTGATAAAATATCTTAGTGGTGAACGATCTTTTGAAGAAACTAAAGAAAAGAGGCTGCTTGGTGGTTGCTTACGAGTATGCTGGCGATGTACTAGTTCTTTTGGTAAGGAACATTCCAGAACATCATTTACTATCTAACACAAGAGTGTCTAAATGTGGTTACCAAGTGGACCAAAAGCTGGAAGATACAAAACCGCTGAGGTTACTCTATTCTCAGAGTGAAGTACTGGGGGCTTATCCTGGATAGCAAGCTCTTATGAAAGCCAAACATCGAAGAGAGAGTGAAGAAGGCGTCGGTAGCCGTTTACTATTGTGGAAGGGCAATTGGAAAGAGATGGGCCGCTCACCAAAAGTAGTGTTTTGACTCATTTAAACCGTAATCAAGCCAATAATATTTTATGGGGTCATAGTTTGGTGGAGGGGGCTCGGTAAAACCATATTAGCAAAGTAGCTAAAGCGAGCTCAAAGAATGGTGCTCAACCGGCGCCTGCTATACACTAAGGACTAACCCAACAATGGTATTTAATGTCATTCTATGTAGAAAGAGTTACAGTGAGCTCCTTAACGGATGGAGCGAAGATAAGAAGTCTTCTGTCGGGAGCTCCCCATTAACTCTATTTCAGTCTACCAGATCACTGTAGTACTCATCAAGGTAGCATTAGATGTACTGCTCCGAAGTGCAGTTTTCTTCAAAAAGGTGGGCATTCACTCAGATAGCCAAGCGGCTTTACTGACCTTGAGCTCGCTGACTGTGTGCTCATACAGTGTGCATGACCTCATTAGGAATAGTTTAAAGCTTCTTCCATATTAGACTTGCATAGATGTCCCTTCACAGCGGAATCGGCGGTAACTGCAAAGCCGATAAGTTTGCTAAGGAGGACACCCTTTAAATAATTTCATCAGATTGGAAGCGACTCGGTTCTCCGTTGTCTTCTTGCATTCTGGCGTTGGGTCTTTGATCCTCCAATGAGCTCAGCAAGCGCTGGTCGAGAAAACTTGTGCAACTGCGACATCGTTCTGGCCCAGAGTAACCGTAAGTCCTCCAAACTACTGGCTCTTATTAAAGCCAATCTAGCCTCAATTATTGGTTTTCTGATTGGCTAAATATTTTGTCGGACGCTTTTGGCCAAAGCTGTGTGAAGAAAATAAATGTGGAATCATCATTCACTATCTCCTAATGAAGATCTGGTGATCCATTTTTTAGAGTTTATGGATAACACAAAAGACAAATATCTGTCCATTTGAGATCCATCGATTTTAGATTAACCCTACGATCTAACCTAATAAGATATCTTAACAATATTTGGCATGGTTTATTTTCTAAGATACTGAGAAAATTACTCAAATCGGATCACTAGGAAAAAATTTACCAAAATTTTGCCTAAAACTTAACTTGGTGTCGTGAACCATTTTGTCAATTTTTGTACACAATTCAAGAAGTACTTAGTTTAACGGGATAAAATTGTAATCTACTAATTCTTATAAAATATGTCACCTCATGACCAAAAATTTTCCAAATCCAACCAAATCTGTTCAAGCCCCTATGTACCTAATATGTGGACCCCAATATCTATAGTTGACTTTTGACCGGAAATGTCGGTCAATGTATGGGAATTACAATTGCAATTCAGAGAGAATCCTTTCCTGACAATAATAACTCTAAAAAATGGGTTGAATCGTGTCAATAATTCCCTGAGCTCCCATATAACCAATATAAAGATTTTCAAACTTCCTGGTGACTTTATACAGCATATATCGGACAAAATCGATGTATCTTTGTGCGTAAATTAAAAAAAAAATGTCGGAAAGTTGACCTAGTCTCTATACTTGTATAACTAATATTAGGATTTAGGTATTCACACTAAATGTGCCTCTTAAACCCCTGTTTATGTTATTTACAAAAAAAAAACTGTGGATGGATTCTTTGATGTCGTAGTTGAGAGAATTGACTTCCGACGTAAGTATTACAAAACTGTTAAAATAGCTTTGGAAAGCTTTGGAAGTGTCTCAAGTAATCCAGAGTGAATTAAGAATCAATCAGCATTTTCAATCAGTAGGGATGAAGTTTGCGGACAATATTTAACTTATTTATTCAGTTGAGTATAGTATATCTCGAGAGAAAATTTAAATGCTTTCAAATGATAATGGTCAACTAAACTTACAAAAACTTAATGAATCGGCGAAAAGACTTAATTTGAAAGTCCTGCATTTAGTACGTGACCTTTCAAACTCAGGTTGTAGTTACTCGCAACACAATTCCAAACATGCTAAGTTGGCCTCAAAAGATACTTTTAACGAACCACTAAATTCACGTCTATATAAACAAGTCAAATTCCATGATGTTCTGATTATGTTTCTACCGAAATAACAACAAAATATTATAAAATATGTATCAGGACTATCTCCAAAGATATTTCGATTATTAAAAAAAAATTATTCAGTATATCTAAATGCATACATATGTGTTTGTTAAATAATGCAAATTCAACTCATAAATAAAAAAAAAAACGAGTTAAGTAATTGCTGCCAGCTTCATAAGCGCTGAATTACCAGTTAATTAATTATTAAATAATAATATTTAACAGCGTTTAACAGCGAAATGCTGAATGGTGATACGTTGAATGTTTCATAGCAAAAATAAAAGAAGAAGTCAGCATGTTTGTCGAATCACAAAAAATTAAAAAGTGCATCGTCCATAGACGTCATCGAAGAAGGGGCCCAACTCTGACTGGCTTGCTTTGTAGAATTTTATTAAAATAAACATGTTAAACAGGTGTAAGAGCTTTCATATTTTATGCCTGACATTATATAGTATTAGAAAATAAAAATTATTCATAACATACATACATACATATACACAGAAATATAGAAATATGTGGGCGCATAAATCATACTAAGAACGCTTTTATTGAGAGCATTATGATACATCAGAGCTTCAGACGACTTTTGCAAATCCACCTAGCCAACAGCTTTCTAAGTATTTTTGAATGAATCAGTCGTCTTGAGCGACGCTGCTCTTTCGTGGTTTCTTCTACCACAAGTTTCTTCCGTCTTCTTTTCGAATCATTTATTTGTGCGGTTTTTTTCTATAATTTCTTGTTTTCGGATTAACAGTTTGCAATCAAAGTAAATCAACTATTTGAAGATATCTGGTTTACAGCAATAGCAAACTAAGTACCCATAACAATAGACAAGGCTTTCGAGCACATTAATGTGGGCCCAAATTTCAGGGAATTTTTTTTTTGTCAAATAATTATAAAATCGTCTCAATCACAGTGAGTACTTAGAATTTGCCACGAAGTATGTAAGAACCCGAAAGGTGCTTAGGAGACTAATACTAATGAATATTTTGACGTGAAACACGCGTAGTATAAATTAAAAAATTCAATTTGATCATAGTGGTATAATAGTTTATTTTTCAAAATTTTGCTTCACCTTATCACACACGACCAAATGCAACTTAAATATACAGCTTTATACATATGTATATGTAAATATGTATTGAACGTATGACTGAGGGCATGCAAAATCAATCCAATTTGAAGTGAGCATTGTGGTGATCATTGTAAAGCGCTTAACATACATACAGCAAAATAAGAGCCCGCAGCCGAAGGTGAAAATCAAAAGCGCCCTTAATTTTGTTATACAATCATGCATTTGCAATTAAATATACCATTATGAGCTTGTAACTGAGTGTGTGAACGTGTGTATGCTACTAGCGAATGCATATTTTTAGTACCGTCATTTTCATTAGGGTGATCGTAGAAAAATCGACCATCCAATATGAAATCCTACCTACTAAATTAAAAAAAAAAAAAATTATAAATCATAGAAGTGCGGGTACGATTCACTTATTGCAATGTATAATACCGTAGTCAGTTTGTTTATTGAATAGAAAATTTTCACAAAACAAAACAATGTGGCCCAAGTTTTTAGAATCTTTGGAGAACTCTTTTGCAGTGACATCAATGTCATGATGCGCGTGCAGCAACGCCAGTCCGATCAATCTTTCTTGAAGTATGTTCATCCTCAGCCACGTTTTCATGCGGCGAAGTGTCGAAAAAGAGTGTTCAGAGCTCGCATCCCTCACAGGAAGTGTGCAGAATATGCAAAGAAAAGTATGAAATATGAGGTATAGGCCTGCATCTTCAAATTTTTCAATGCAATAGTCGATAACTTGTTGTCTTTTGACTTTTCTTTCTGCCTCCAATGACACTGCCAGTAATCAAGCTCACCTTTGAGTTTCAAACGTCGCACGACGTTATTATTATTCAAAAGGCCTTTGAATTTATCTATTAAGCAGTCAATAAGATTTTCCATTTCTTTGATTTTCAAAGCATATACTTTTTCTAGAAACAGCAAACTCATGAAATCCATCCAATACTTCTCTAGAAAAGCGCGTTGAAATCCATCCAATACTTCTCTAGAAAAGCGCGTCTTCAAATTTGTGCCGATTGTATGTAATAGAGGAATAAGCACTGAGATCTTGTAGCATTCTTCGCAAGTTCTCACGCAGAAATTTTCGCGTTTTATTTGTCAGCCGCAGATTCTTTGTTTTTCTTTGTCAACTTTAAGTTTTGCCGCTATTTTTTCATGTCTAAATAAATGGATCGAAAATGTTCCTCAGTGTAACTACCACATTTGATGCCTTTGCCAGATTGATCGATTCTTTCTGAAGAATCATGCTGAGTGAATGAGTTAAAGAGAGGATTCTGTCTGAATTTCAATTGTATTTCCCATACCTTGACCGATATTTTCGGCCAAAAGTCAACTATTGATACTAGGGCCCACATATTTGGTATCTAGGGGCTTGATTATATCCAAGTCTCATAAAGATATTTCAAATTGTACCCAAGTTCAGCTTGCACGGACGGACGGACAGGCAGATAGTCACCCGAATTTCTGTAGCAACAAGTTGCAAGAGTATAAAAATCGGAAAAATCACAGTTTTAGGGAGCAGAAAACTTTAACTAGCTAGAGGGATGCACACATATTAAACTTTATTGAAAAACTTTTAGATCACCCTAGTAAATTCACGGTTGCGCTCATTGTTTGGGAATATGAAAAGTGTTACATTTACTAATGTATTTTTGTGGTTATTTTTGAAAATTTATGTTGAATCATATTAGCTCTAGCTCTAGCTTCAATAATTACCACTAATTTCTGTGAAATTGGTAATGTAAAATTTGCTATTTGAAAAAAGACTAGTTAAACAAGTTTTAATTAATTCACCATATCAACATGGACATTCGTTGACGTTTCGCCCATAGCGTACGTGTTTACTTCTGTTTTGGTTTTGCTCAAACACTCGAACACAGAAATGCACCTAACGGTAAGGTATTGTATGGTAAGTACATAATTTCAGATGTTTTCGTTAAATGCCCAGACAATATTTTCTTCACTACCATTTTAAAATGCATCCGGTAATTTACTGTTTCGGAGATTTTCCAATCAAGCGAAACAAGTTCATTAAAAATAGATTATAGAGGCGAACCTGACCTAATAAACGTCTGAAATGATAACGGTTCGGTTTAATGAGAGAGAGACAGAGAGCCTTTTAACACCAGATTTACGCAACCCGTTAATTTTACAGAATTAAAACATTGCAATGAAACATGTCGAAAACCATTTGAGCAATTTCTACCGTTTTACAACTCAAATTTTTAATTTCTCTAAAGATTTCATACACACATTTTTTTGCCTAAGCATCGTACTTACTTTTTGAGGTTTATATGTGTATTATCTTATCTTGACAGGGTTGACTTGTACGCTTATCTCGAAAATAACACTATTTTTACTTGTAGAGAGTTCTCACCAATTGTACGCAGAATGATTTTTTTTTATGTTGATCGATCTTCCTTTTCGGTTAGTCACATGGTGCTATGGTTACTTCTGAAGAAAATTATATAATAGTTCGTCTCTTTTCTTGCTTTGACTCAGATAATGAAAGAAATAGCATTCTAACATTCGCAAAACTAATACGGCTGTTTAAACTGACGTTGAGTAATAAAAGCTCAGTCAGAATCGGGAAGCACCTTTCCCAGCCATTCGATACCAAACGAAGTTTCAGACACGGCGAATCTCTATCGTGCGACTTCTTCAATTTATTCCTTGAGAAAATAATTCTAGCAGCGATTTTTAATAGAGAAGCTACTATCTTCCATAAAGGTCTACAGCTGTGGGCGTACGCCGATGATATTCATATCGCTGGCCTCAACAACCGCGCCATTTGTTCTGCTTTGGATAAGGAAGCAAAGCAAATGATTCTGGTAGTGAACGAGGACAAGACGATATATGTATCTGCTGTCATCAAACAAACAATCGTCGCACTCGCGGCTTGGCTCTCTGGTCACTCTTGACAGCCGTAACTTCGAAGTTGTAGATAATTTCGTCTATCTTGGAACCAGTATTAACACCACCAACAATGTCAGCCTCGAAATCTAACGCAGAATAACTCTTTTCAACAGTTGCTACTTCGGACTGAGTGGGCAATTGAGAAGTAAAGTCCTCTTTCGTCTAATAGAAACCAGATACTATAAGTCAGTATTCCCGTCCTGCTATATCGTGCCGAGGAAAGGACGATGACAACATCTGATGAGTCGTCGTTACGAGTTTTCGAGAGAAAGGTTATGCGGAAGATTTATAGTCCTTTGCGCATTGGCGATCGACTGGAACGATGAGCTAGACGAGATGGATACGATATTGATATATATAATTCAACGAAGGTTAGCCTAGGTCTTGACCACTGACTGGATGAAAACGCTAAAGTTCTGAGATAGTTCAACGCAGTAGCTGCCGGAGGAAGCAGAGGAAGAAAAAGACCCCCACTCCGTTGGAAAGACCAGGTGGAGAAGGACTGGATACACTTGGAATCTCCAACACCAAACAGCGGAAGGGAAGAACACAGGAAGAACTCAATTTTAACCGCGTACGCGGTGTCTGCGCCAATAAAGAAGAAGAAGAGTAGAGACTTTTCTACAATACTTTTACAATCCTATGTTGCTACAATAACATTAAGGGTTTCTTTTAACATAAAAACCCCATCAAGCTTTGGAAAGAAAGACAGTTAAGAATTATTAAAACTTCCTATAGGGTAAACCATAACTTTCAGGGGAAGCTTAGTCAAACTCAGAAAAAAAATAAAGTTGAAATATTATTTGTTATTAATATATTAATACTGTTATTTTTATTTGAGCAGTTTGGTGAGAAAACCACTATCAATCTTTATAAATGCTCAAATTTTTCCATAAACAGCCTGAGTTGCGTAAAGCGAAATGCCGGAAGTGGACGCCAGTATACCATACTTATGCCCGCATATACTCGATACGATAGTTAATGCGTATAAAAATATATATGTATACATATAAACAAAATGCGACGGTGGCACTGTCAAAACTATCACCCGAAGCTGAGAGATTTGCAATCAAATTACCGTATAATGATGAACCAAGCAAGAAATTTTTACGAAGTTATATCTATTAATTATGGGTATTAGTGTTAATAAAAATATTAAGCCAGCATATTAATGTACTGTCATAATTCTAATAATCGCTTTTAATGTACATAATGATATTCTACTCTAATCGCCTATTCCTCGAGAATTCCTTTTTGCATTGCTGTATGAAATACATACATAGAAATAAAATCATATATGGTAAATAGTTATAGATAGTGAAACGAATTAGCTTATTTTTAATACGCTTTTTTTAGCTTCACTTGTATGTATGTATGTATGTATGTATGTATGTATGTATGTATGTATGTATGTATGTATGTATGTATGTATGTATGTATGTTTGTAACTTTTTTAAGTGGTACTGAAACGTAGAATATTTGAGCGACACTGTAGGAAGGCGTATGTATGTATGTATGTATGTATGTTTGTAACTTTTTTAAGTGGTACTGAAACGTAGAATATTTGAGCGACACTGTAGGAAGGCGACAGTAAGTTTAAGCAGTACATATGTATATAAGTATAACCGCGCACCAGAAGAAATAATATCAAATTAATAATGCAAAACATGTGACTTTTAGGTAATAAAAAAATTAATACTTATAATAAAATTTTTGTAGTAAAAAAAAAATTCAGATACTAGTTTTCAAAATGCCTCCGAGAAGCAACTGTAGTAGAAAACTCCTTTTTTAACTTTGGCTGTCACGTCGATGTGAGCTTTTTAAAAATTGTCACCGAATCTAATAGCGGAGAATACGATTTAAATTATATTCGTTTATATTTCACAATATTGGCAAACCTCATAGAAGAAAAACTAAAAAATTTAAAATAAATATAGTTTAAAAAAACTAAAAAACACGCTTTTAAAGCATATCAAACTAAAAAGTGAAAAATAATTCTTTGTATAAACTAACAATAATAATGAAGGAAAAATTCCTGCATTATTGTGAGAAAAGCGTGGGGTGCTTTGTGACATATTTTTCATATATCGAGCATTCCACGCTATTTTCACAATAATGCAGGAATTTTTCCTTCATTATTATTGTTAGTTTATACAAAGAATTATTTTTCACTTTTTAGTTTGATATGCTTTAAAAGCGTGTTTTTTAGTTTTTTTAAACTATGTTTATTTCAAATAATACCGACCGCGGGCCAGCGATTTACATACTTATACCTCACATAAGGACTGTACCGAAAAGAAACTGCACACTTTCAATTCAATATTTCTCACGAACTAGCCGGTTGATCACATTGCGGTAAGTACCGTGATCAGTGATCAAAAGCGTGATCAGTTCTGCTTCTATTGTTTGTTCTTTCTCCGTAATTTGTTATTTCATTTTCGCGATGGGTCGAATAAAAGAGCACGTGCGTAAGCAAATTGTGCACAATTACTGTACTGAAAAAAGCGTTTCATACAGAAAGCTTGCAAAACGGTTTAAAGTCAGTGTAAATGGTGTAAAAAATATTATAATAAAGTTCAGTGAAACCTGTTCTCTTAAGGATTTATCAAAAAGTGGGCGAAAAAAAGGCCCTAGTGATCCAAATCTTGAAGAAAAGGTGTTGGCCTTAATAAACCAAAACAAATCAATGTCTGTGCGCGATTTGGCGAAAAAAGCTAAAACCAGTGCTACTATGATTCAAATAGTGAAGCAGAGGAATAACTTAAAAACTTACAAAAAACAAAAGATTCCCAAAAAAAGTCAACGACAAATAAAAATAGGGAAAACAAGACTACGGAAGTTGTACGAACGTTTGCTAGAAGATTTTGTTGAGTGTGTTATAATGGACGATGAAACGTACGTAAAAATGGACTCAAGAACATTACCAGGTCCCCAATTCTATACAAAACAAAAAGATGGTACTGTCGACCAGTCAGTGTCAACAATTCAAATTGAAAAATTTGGCGAGAAAATACTCATCTGGCAGGCTATTTGCTCTTGTGGCCTTAAGACCACTCCATTTTAAACAAAGGCTACTACATCGGGCGACAACTATAAGAAGGAGTGTCTAAACCGTCGCCTAATACCAGTTTATAAGAAACACATCGTGTCAACAATTTTTTAGCCGGATTTAGCCACAGTACACTATGCTCGTTCCACTTTGGCTTTATTGAAGGACAACAATGCCAATTATGTTAAAAAACAGAAGAACTCTGCAAACGCTCCAGAATTTCGTCCGATAAAGAAGTATTGGCCAATTGCAAACGGAAGTTGAAAAAGGACCATCGAGTTGTCGAAAACGTCAATGAATAAAAAAACTGATTTAAGGCAAGCCGTGCCGTTAGAAAACAGAGTGTGCAGAGTTTAATGAAGGGAATTAAATGAAAAATTCGGCATAAATTAAGAGAATAATTTTTTTTACTAGTTTTAATTAAAAGTGGATAAAAAGTCTTCTATTTGTTATTAAAAAAAGTTACAAGCAAAAATTAATATAATCCGTTAAATTACAAATAAAAAATTGTGTGCAGTTTCTTTTCGGTACAGTCCTTATTATGGGATTGGGCTCAGCTTATGCAAAAATACTGGACTAGTCTAAAGCCAGTGTAGGTTTGTCGTTTATAAGTTAATATGGCATATAGCCAGAACTTAACTAATGGCCACCCCCTAAAAAAGTAAAACTGGAAAAAAATAATAATCTAGCATTATAATTCTGTATTCCGGAAATTGCCATAACCATGACCACAATTTGTTCAAAGAGTTAAGTATCTGTATTATAATTGTCTCAAGATTTTCTCAAACGATAAGTTAGATTTTTGAAAAAAGAATGTGTATATTTTTTCTTCATTGATTGATGCCATTTCGCATAACCGAACAACCGCACAAAAAGAGTCCAGCGGTGTTAAATCGCACGATCTTCATTAATCATGACTCTATAGCATTCCCAATCGACGGTTAATCTACGGCCTGATTTATTTTTGTGACATTTTGAGCACTCTAAATGGGAAAATTTCGTTTGTTAATGTACCCATTCAACCAAAAATGAGCTGCATCGCTGAACAAATTTTTCTTGTGGAAATCGAGTTCTGTGGCCATCTCGTTGTAGGCCCATTCACCGAGCCTGGCACAGTCTTCTTTTTTTCTTTTCTTGTACAAGTTGGATTTTGCAAGCTCACAAGCCGAGTTCCTTCAGCAAATCTTCCATTAAATAGCAAGACTTATCCCCAAATGTCGCACGCGATAACAAATATGTAGAGTAATTCGGGTCTTCTTCGCATGCATGCGATAAATTATCGACTCTATTGGGCGATTATGTCGACCACAGCATGGTATAAGCGAACCATTATTTTGATAATAAATTTGCAGAACTGGTAAACATATGTTGTTCCCGAGTAAGTCTTTTCATTAAGAAATGGGGAAACCAGATCGCTTCGATTTGGTGAGAAAAGATGGTCAGCATAAGCCAATAAATTTTGACCCAAAAATATCGTATAGCCGTACAGCTGTCTAAATAACTGCGTCCATAAGAACGTGTGTATTTTTATAAGAGAGAGAGGTCTGCTTGCAGTTTGTCGACGTTTGTTTGTTTGATAACAGGAGATATTTCGTCTTGTCCTTGTTTACTATCAGACCCATTTGCTTCCTTATCCAGTCTAGAGAAAGCAAAACGGCGGTTGAGACCAATGATATCATATTCAAATGGGATAGGGATGATTCTCCATCTCACGTTAGCTCGTCTTTAAACGAATGTTCCTTGGCTACTAAGAGGATACTTGGTCTAACACCGGAAATCGTGAGCTGCTTGAGCCATATGTAAAAAATCGTTTCTGCACAGTGCTAAGGGAATGGCGTTCAGAGAATTTGCCTCACTCATGTGAACTTCCACACATGACTCCATTTTAATTATTTTTTCTTGCACTAAGGAACCAGCGTACCAAGTTTCGTCAAGTTATCTCATATCTAATCAAGAACAAGCTAGCACATCCTATCACGACTAGTTTTCAACCTTTATTTGAACAAAACTATAATACTCTGTAACAACAGGTTGCAAGAGTATAAAACACATTACTATTTCTGGTCTTGATAATAGCATAAGCATTCCACATACTAATTGTTATGACTAAGATGAATATACAAACATACATACATACGTACGTAGAAGGTGTGCGAAAAATATCACAGAACTCTAGAGTACCGTATATAGACGGTGCATCGATATAGTAATTATTCCTATCTCACGTTTGCTTTCGTTTTTTTGATTGATTCAAATTCGTTTTGCTTTGGTTTAGCATAGTTTATTAAGTGAGATTATCCTCATCAATCGCGCAACTTCATGTTTACAGTTTAAGACATTTCAGGTTTTAACAACTTGCGAATTCACCATAACTATTTATATTGATATAAAGGGGTTATCAATTAGGGCGAGTAGGTGCTGTAGGCGTTTATATTTACACTCGTGGCATTTAACCTTAACCTTACCACTTTTTTTTTGGAATATTTTTACAATTACCGCGATTTAACTTATCAAACCTTTCGATAAATTAAAATATATACAGAATATGATGTAATACTCAATAAATGAGGAAATAATTTTAATAATAATACTACTAGTTATAAGGAAACAATGAAACCAATTTTTCTCTTATATTTAAATAAGAATCTTTATTTAGTATTGTAATTTTTTTATATTCGAGTAATTTTTGCTTTGTTTTTTTGATATGATAAATTAATAAATATTTAATTAAAATGTTTAATATGCAGTTGAACCACCTTTGGCGGCTATAATTGATTGGACTCGGGCAGGCGTTGGAACAACTAAGTTTTCAAGGTATTCGGTTGATATTTCCTGCTCCCACCCTTTATTAAGTATTTTTTTCAGTTCGGTCTTTGAGCTTGGCCGGTTTTGAGCTACTTTCATTTTCATGGCATGCCAAAGATTCTCGATCGGGTTCAAATTGGGAGAATTTCCTGACCATGTCATATGTGATATCCCAAGGTCTGCAAACATTTTCTGAACCTGCAAAAAAGAAAATGTAGACAGATGACATTTTGCTTAATATTAAACATGAGGATATATCGGTGATTAAATAGCACTCACCGATTTAGCCCGATGACACGGTGAGGATTCGTCCTGGAAGATGGCCTCAGAAGTATGCCCATATTGTTCGTCTACGACGGGCGCGATAAAATAGGATAAATCTCCTCCATACTTCTGAACGTTCATCGTCCCATCAATAAAAAGCAAAGAACCTCGGATATAAAAAGAAACGTTCCCCCGGAAATTGGCGGACACACGGTAAATGGTCGTTGCAGTGCAAATTAAATCTGCTTTCATGCGGCCATATTACTATTTTCCACTGCTCCAATGACCAGTTACGGTGCGCTTTCGCCCATTCCAAACGAGCAAGCCTCATTTTCTTGGTTAAAACTGGTTTAGCCGCTGGTTTCCGCACATTCGAACCATACTCCTGCAACCTCCTCCGTATTATGCTCGCACTTATTGCCACATTGTATTGCTCCTCTAAGTCTCGTCTTACTTCTATAGAATTTTTAAAGCGATCCTTTAAAGATAATCCATGGATAACATCATCTGTTTGAGGAGATGTCTTCCTCCTAGTCCCAACTCTACTGTAACGCTTCAAACGATCATCCTGATTCATTTTATTAACATTAATAATTGTTGGACGGCTACATCCTATTTTACTCGCTAATAGTGTTTATCTAAGAATGCTAAATATTCTGATATATCATATACATACATTTGTATATCATTAGTAGTATTTACCCATTTTCTGAGAATTTGTGGATCCATACCAAAATAACTGTGGTGGCTTGGCGGCAAAGAAGGAATAAAGCCAAATGTAAACCGTACTCCACTGAGGGAGCTTTACATCGACCTGAACAAATAGCAGTCAGAAAGAAGAAGGTCTGAACTATAAAGTTTTTAACCGTTGTCATAATAGACTCTGATTGACTCAGGTCCAGTCGCAAATTAGGCCCATTTTCGCCAAACGATCATTTGAATTTATCGTCATGGATAGTCGACTTTGTTTTTGATAGTCGGAACATTGAAATAATGGAATTATGGCACTAGTTTACATCATTGGCTGTTTCTTGCTTGTTTTGCTTTGCTAAAACCGTAATATCGGTCTTCTATAACAGTGTACCGCTGCTGGCGTACACCGATGATATTGATTTCATTGGCTTAAACAACCGTACCGTTAGTTCTGCTTTCTCCAGACTGGAAAGGAGGCGAAGCAAATGAGTCCGAAAATTATAGTAAAAATTGTCTAATACGTAGGATTACTTGTATTTTAGTTAAGAGGTGTTGGGGTCAAACCACCAGAATTTACTAAACTGCCAAAAATAGCTTTACATGATGGGAAATTTTCAACTCAAATTCGTAATCAGACCTCTTAGCTATCTCTTGGTATACCATGAAGTTTCATATAATCTGAGCGCTGGTCAACAATCAGTACTTATGCGGCTGCGATATCCTTCTGGCCCAGAGTAAACTGTAAGAAGTCATTTGAGCTAGTTGCTCGGAGCAACGTCCAACTTCTTCTTTAAATCAACTCTGAGCGGATGAAGGCGAAGTGGAATCATACATGCTCTTACTCCTCCAATGTACAGCTTTTGCCAGACTGGGTAGCTTGATATTAGCCACCTTAACAAATTTGTGGTAAGCTCAAACCGCTTCGTCGATCTAGCAACCATTTTTAGAAGTTTTAAGTATCACAAAGTACCAACGTTCACAGTTGTCCAAGAGAGCTGCAGCGTTATCTTTCACGCGAACTTAACCTAGCTAATTATAATCCGCTCCTATTGAGAACCCCTGTATATAAATACATGGTTAACACTGAATAAATATATTTAGGTGTATAAATAAAATAGCTCCGATAAAATTATTTTCGTATTTATGATACAAATATTTTTACAGATTTACATACATACACATGCACATACATATTGATGAATATTTGTTATTAATTGTTTTTAGTTACGAAAAAATGCGCCTACCGCGTTCTTGACGCGTTTAAGCACTAGTTTAAAAGCATATTGTTTCATCCTCGTTGCCGCCAGCTAAGCGACCAACGAAATTAATGTAATTCTATTCAACCGGTTGCTGTACTGGTCACTAACAACATAATTAAATAAATACCAATCGATCTGAATGTTTTGTTTTCAATTTTTGAAATTTATTTGTTATTCTTTTCTTTATGTGTTGTTTTTGTGTTTTTATTGTTTTTGTATTTTGAATAGCACGTTGAACATCGACAGCCAATATTGATAGGCAAACATAAATTGAATATGAAATAAAGCAACAACAGCCACAATACACAGAATTATTAGTCATTTTGGCAGTGGGTTGCACCCGCATCCACCAGCTACCAACCACCAACCAACAGTCACCGAACATGGACCACGGACCACGGACCACAGAGCACTGTAACTAATCAAATTGTGTAGAGAATTTAGTTTTTCTAGGCTTTTGTTGTTAAGTTACAACCATTTGTACTTGTTCCATGTTTGATATCGACTTCTGTGACAAGTAACAAATAACGGCTGTAATTTGAAATCACAAATTAAAAGCTCAAACACAAGCAATATTATATATACATATATATACACATATTTATATGTATATACAAGTACGTTGAATGGCGCTCGCATGAGAATCTTCCAACACAACTTTGGCTGGAGTTGTCAGATTTTGCATTAGAAATAATTTTTAACTTTTTAAATGACAAAAGTAAACCTTGATGAAAATGCCATTAGCCTCGTAGTTGGAAGTGACGATACTGACGTCAAAGCACCGGTGTATATATACACAAATCCATACACATTCGTATGTATGTAAACAGTCGTGTGTGTGCGTTGCTGGCGTTGGTGCCAAAGATGAAGGTGTCCGCGTTTAAAACACGACTCACATAGTTTCGTTTGGCAGATCAGATTGACCACGCCGTAGCCTTTGACCTCGTTTAAGAATTGTTAACGCCAGTGTTATCATAGCGAAACGAGATGTAAAATTTTCCAGGGTACTCAAACATGCAAGTATGCATATTTGTATGCACATGTATATACATATGTATAATATTAGTATAGTATGTGCATTTTTGCTACAACTATATATGCATGAGTAACGTACATAGATAAATATTTTAATATTTACATATAATACATACATACATGCATACAAATATAAATAGCGAGCGCCGTAGGTGGCTGCATGACTGCAAGCTCAATTAGTTGTGAGTTTGGCTGACGGCCGATCGAATTCTAAATTATACAAAACAAGTAAGGAAGTTCTAAATTCGAGCGCAATACTGTGAGCAAAAAATAGTAAGACTTCGGTGATAATTGTTTGCTGTGAGCAAGTGTTTTTGGGTACAAATTATTCAAAGAGGGTGGAGAACGCTTTAACGACGAACCATGTCCAGGACGGCAATCAACATCTGCTGATAATTAACATGTCAATAAAACAAGAAAAAATGTTAACTTCGGTTGCACCGAAGCTAAATACCTTCACAGGTTCATTTCTGTTAGTAACTATTATATGTGTTCAGATTGTATGGAAGCTATATGCTATAGTAATTTGTTCTGAACATTTTTTTGGAGATTATATTGTTACCTTAAGCAGTAATCCGAAAGTTTTCCATACAAGCCCTTGATTCCGATCGTTCGGTTTGTATGGCAGTTATATGCTATAGTAATCCGATCTAAATAATTTCTTCGGAGATTACAATGTAATGCTTTAAAAAATAATCCATACCAAATTTCATGAATATATCAATATGAAAGTTTTCCATACAAGAATTTGGGCCTGATCGTTCAGTTTATATGGCAGCTATATGTTAAAGTGGTCCGATATCGGCAGTTTCGACAAATGAGCAGCTTCTTGAAGAGAAAATGACGTTTGCAAAATTTAAAAACGATATCTTAAATACTGAGAGACTAGTTCGTATACATATATACCGACAGACAGACGGACGGACATGCCTAAATCGACTCAGCTCGACATACCGATCATTTATATATATACTTTATAGGATCTCCGACCCTTCCTTCTGGGTGTTACAAACTTCGTGACGAACTTAATTTACCCTGTTTAGGGTATAATAAAGGAATTGGCTTGAGAATCGACGACTAACAGTCAGAGATCATACTGGCATCGTTGGAATGTCGGAAGGATCAGTGAAAACCATTTTGAAAGGTCATTTAGGCCTAAGAAAGGTGTCGGCATAACCGTCCAAAAAAAACTTTCCGTTTACCAGTATGTCATGAAACGTATTATTACTGGCGATGAGTCCTGGATTTATGCTGACGAACCCGAAAGTCCGCTGCAGATAAATTGTAAAAGTGCTTGTATGTATATATGTAGTTGCATGTGTAAAGACTTGGAATACGAGAGGTAATGTACAGAAGTTATATGTTAAGAGAAAGAAATCTTCTTAAAAACATAAAATTATTTCACGAGAAATGATATATCGACCCAATAAATGTCAAAACTTATTCGAGATGATCTCTTCTTGAAAGGCTTTCGTCGGGCTGCTATTAATCTTCCGACATTGCTTGCGGCAAATTAGGCTCAACACATGCAAACGGTTTCTTCAGTGGCACGCGGTCAACGACGCTGAGGCCATGAAAGTATGTTTTTTACAAAAGAAAAAATTTTCACTGTCGAAGAAGTTGTTAATAAGCAAAACAACAAAAATTACGCAAAAACTTCCAAAGACTGCAAAAACTGGTATTCCAAGGCTTCACTGTGGTCACCATCCAGCCATTTGGTGGGGCGTAAAGGCTGTAAAAGACGTTACACCTCTTCCCTTCTGTGAAAAAGGGGTTGAAACTGTGGCAAAAAAATGCTAGCAAAATGTTTTAAAAAACGTAGTAAAGCGCTTAATCAACACGCTCTTTGATGGAGAGCATTGGATCTTCCACCTAGATTCCGCTTCAGCACATTAGGCAAAAATCGCCTACCAGTAGCTTAAAAGCAATATTTCTGATAGCTGCTGTTAATTGGCAGTCTGGAAGAACAGATTTGAATCTATTGGAACACAGTTTGTGGTCAGTTGTATTATAATTATGGCAGACCTAAGTACACAAAACGTCTTTCTATGTGAAGCAGACGTAGTTTTCAAATATTAGAGCCGATCCTTAGTATAAAAAAATTTCGAGGCGAAATCGGACCATTGCCACGCCCACAAATCGCCATTAATCGAAAACACATAAAATGCCATAACTAAGCATTAAGCATCAGTAGATTAATCTTTTTTCATTTTTTTGCATTTTCTGTTCCCTTATACCCTTAGAATTAATGTAGAAACCCCCTTTGCCATTGGAAGGTTTCAAAAAAGGCCCAAAAATAATAATACCCCTCGACGTTCGGAGCGCTTGGAGTGCACACCTCAAACTTTAAACGTGTTTTTCTCAAAGCACACTTTTTTAAACTGGCGGACATGATTCCGGTGGCACTACTCAATCGATTTGCTTACGTTTTACTTTGACTATGGGATGTCTGTATGGCAAAAATGGGTTGAATCGGGCTAATACTTCCCTTAGCCCCCATATACATTCCAGGTGACTTTTTACTGCATACTATATATCACCCAATATGTGAGTTATCTCAACAAAAATGAGAAAGCGTGTTTTACTCATAATAGTTATCTCAACAAAAATGAGTAAGCGTGTTTTACTCATAATAGTGTATCTTTGTGTCTAAAATAGATAAATTTGAGCGGATACTTGACCTAGCCCCCATATAACTAATATAAGGATTTCCGAAAATGCGCTTGACTTTACTCCACACGGTTGATGATGGTACATGAGGTACCTTAATGAAACCCAGGGAACATTTTTTTAGTATCTGGCATGAGAATAGTTAAAAATAAAATCGGGTCGATACCTACCCCAACTCCCATATACTACGTATAAAGATTTTAATTTTTCTAACAAACCTTATACCGAATATGTCCGTCAGTGTATAAGTTGTACTACTGTCATCAAATTGAAAGGTGAATTTTTAATTTACACTTTGCGTGTTTTTAGAAACGGAAAAGCTGGTAGTACTGTTAGTGACATCGATGCTAAATTTCACGTCAAATATTCATTAGTATTTAATATACGCGTCGTTTTGTGAGGCTCTAAAAGTGAATTCTGAATGTCTGAACTTATTGAACAAAGAATAATGCACAATTTTACATCATCTCATACTGCATTTATTATTCGTAATCATTTCGCCTCATTTTCAACTAATATCGTGCCGCAACCACCGCATTCGCCTGATTTACCTTCGTGTAACTTCTAGCTATTCACCACTCCGCGGACATCGTTTTGACTCAATTGAGGATATAAAAGCTAAATCGAAGAAGGCTCTGATGGTCATCACGACGCAGGATGTTTCCAAGTGCTATGATGACTAGAAAATTTGTTGGCATAAATGCATTGTAGCGGGAGGAGATTGCTTTCAAGGAAATGAAATGGACAAAATTCAACTTTCAATTTGATCACAGTAGTATATAATTATATTCCCGTGAATATTGGGATCACCATGATCAGTTAGTTTGTCATATGTAAGATAAATAAACATCTTAAAGATCAAGAATTTTATGTGCATTTATAGACATGGAAATAAAATAATAACAACAATTTTTATTTTCTTGTTTTTTATGTCATCCACTTTTCTTATGAAGGACGCCGACTTTTATCTCTCGTCTTTACTTCTTTGCCTTGTCCATTGTCTATATTTTTGGAAGTGATTTTCTCATACATTCTCGGATCGGGAATAATCGGCACCGGTGACAACTTGTTATCTACACCATAAAAACAACCGTTCAGTACTAAACGTCGTGGGGTAATCGGTCTAAAAATATATATGTATGCACATATGTATATAAATTTATATATGTATAAGTAGATGAAATAATATGCAATAGCTTGTGGAAATTACATTTTTTGTTGGTCGCTATAAAGCCGAATGCGTATGTAATGTTTTGGTATTTTGGTTAAGAACTTTTGCCATCGTAAACGCAAATATTCATTTTCCTTCAATGACAAAACCTTTTCGCGATGATCATTCTTGAAGGACAACAATGGGAGCACTCTGTAATAATCGGTTTCATATTCGGCACTTTGTAGTTTACTGGCTTGATCTAATTTGTCCTGCTCGGTCTCCACTACATCCGATTCGGTTTCGAAAATGGCGCTAAGCGTTTGTGGTAAATCATAATTCGGCTCACACACAGGAAAGTGCACCATTTTTATCAAAAATAAATTTAGATTATATGGATTGTACGTTGAATTTGCGCAAATTGAATATTTTCAGCAGAATTTTATATGAAATTTTATATTTGAAAGTTATCATTAAAGTCAAGGAACAATGGAATAAAACTTGAATGGTTGCTCAAATATATTTTCAAAGAGCAGTAAAAATAATTATGCTTAAGAAGGAGATCAAGGGCAGAATAATTATTGCCAACTTTGGGTTCAGTAGTCAATTGATATACAGATCCCCTCTATCGACGAACAAAAATTAAGATCTAGAAGCCTCTTTATTCCCGTTTTATTAGACGGCGCAGAAAGATGGACGAACAGAGATTAAAAAACATTTGAAGCATTCCAGAAAACTCACACGGAAGACTTCAAAGTTCTTGCGGTGTTTGGAGTCTTCCGTATGAGCAGTGGCGCTGGCTAAATCTTGCGCTGGTTAGGCCATGTCGTTCGCATGGAAGTGGAACAGTATGTTCCAGCGAAAAGCTACCCAAAGAATAAGAAGGAGAAAATTCAAAGAGACTTTGTAAAGCTCCTGGGATAATGGTTGTGATTTGTTCTCTCCCCGGATAGACTTGCTCGAAAGTGTGACTCCTTCAACTTGCGATTGCGAGGCAATTAACGAGTATATGACCCGGTGTCTCTGCCTTTAGGTCACAGAAATGGTACAGATCCGTGGAATCGTTACCCAACCTATGTAGATGACACCTTTTTCTGCAGTGACCTGTATAAAATTCTACCAGCTGTCTTTATTTGGTCACAAGGAGAACGATTAGTTTCTTGTATCGTATTGTATCCCTTTTTCTACAGGCCCTTTTCTTTTTCTAAAGTTCCTCTCGAAACAGTTTCAGTTCTTTTCTTTCGCCAGAAGATCGGCAAGCTTATTTTTGTAGCAACCCTATTAAGCATTTTTATGCTCGCCAGTACCATAGTTCATTTGATTTTAATAGACGAGAATAATATTGCCTGAAATGCCGCTTTACTAGCACTGGGAATGTAAATATGTTCCCCATGATAGTTTTTCCCTAGAATAATCTCTGCACAGGAGGATGGAGCCATGTGTAGAAGTTCACGCAAGTGAGGAAAGTTCTTTGAGCGTCATTCACTTTGGAGTGGCCATAAACGATTATTTTACAAATGGCTTAAGCAGCTCACGACTTCTGTTCTTAGACCAAGTATCCTCTGGGTAGCGGAAACCATTCGTTTGAAAGCGAGCCAAAGTGAGAAAGCGAGTGGAACCCGCCACGTAAAATAACACCACCAATGAAAAGATTAGCCTCGGATGAGAGACCCCACCTTTGGATGAAGACCACTGCAAACATGTTAAGGATTACGATTTAAAGGCATGCACCTGGAATGGCCGGTTCCTTAATTGGAAAGGAGCTGCTGCCTAATGGTTGATGTCCTTGTAAGAGTAAAAGCTGACATCACCACCAACTTTAACGCCAGGGTGGACAAAGGAGGTATCATTGGCACAACGGTTGATGAAACATCCCCAAATACATTGAGGCTGATCGACTTCGCCGGGCCTTGTTTTGGCAATTTCGTTTCCGGGAGAGAGCGTTTCTTCTTACCGTCTTTCTTACCAAATCCTGTTTAATCGACCTCGCCGGACCTTCTTTTGGTAGTTTCGTTTGGAAAGTGCTTCTTATTTTACATGAAGCCTAAATTTAGTTCATATTGCTGTTGTTGTATGTAAGCAGCATCGAAATCATACTTTAAAATGTTTTAGGGAGTGCTGCTGAAATCACAATACCTTTCCGGATACAAATCCAAGCCCATTTCGTTTCCATACGTATGTATACCCAAATATTATTCTAACAACTATTAAGCTTTGAAAAACTCTGTGAAAATTGGAAAAAAGAACACAGAAATGTGAATTATACTTATTTGAGCACTTTAAATTGTTAGAGGAGCAGAATTTGCACTTATGTATATGTACATGTATTCAGACATTTATAATACGTAACGTCATCAACGACTTCAATTAACAGCAGAACATTTTTTCTATTAATGAACTCGAATTTAAAAAAATAAAATAGTTTAGTATTCTCCTTCAAATACTCAAACTTAAATACCTACCATACATAAATAAGTACTATGTATGTACATATTAAGCATATTTTTTCTGCACAGCGTTAAGCAAACCAAACAATAAAGTTAGCATGTCATCATAACTGAATAACTGATCATTATTAAAGAAAACAGCTCACTCCATAGTCAGCTCGAAATCATTAATTAGTTTAATATCTACGTTTTTGCAGAAAATTTAAAAAAAAAAAAAACTAAAATGATTAAAATACCAATTGCGAACTCCTTTTCTGTTAAGCACATGCATACATACATTATCATATTTATTTATAGTAATACCACATGCTGAGTCATACAATTCATTATCCACTGCCAGCACTAAATATTCGCTTAAAATATATTAATCACACACTTCTAATTCACAGATATACACACATATGTATGTATTTACGAGTGTACATACATATGTATTTGTAACGCCAACTCACAGTGGATCAATCAATACAGATAAGCAAATTGATTTGAATGCACAATTCGTCAGATTCGGGGGAAAACCGAAAACATCAGTGAAGCATCCGTTTCACAATGACTATTGTTTTCACTTATTACCGAATATATATATGTATATATGTATAGTACATAATTGTGTATGCCTAATCAATTTATTTGTTTTTGTGGTCCAGAACTGGGTTTGATTCCCCCAATTATCTAACTATGAATCCGGATCCACTGCCACACAAACATATTCATGTGAATATTATCAAGCTGGTGGGGATAATATGTAGCTTGCCAGTCATTTTAAGTCAAAGTGTTAACATATATAATAGTTTAATTGGTCTAATTAATTCCAATATTAACTAACAATTTTTCTACTCATTCTTTATAAAAATCTTTATTAAGATTTATATTACGTATGGTTATGTTATATGGTATTTGATCAGTGCTTAACATCTAGGCTCTTCTTAATTTCTCGACCGAAATTAACAAAATATTTATCATCTGTTTCTAGTACAATAAATATAGCGCAACAGTTGCATTCATTTACGTTGAAAGTCTCTGTTAAACTGAGTACTAATATTATAATTTATTTTCACCCTTAACGTCTGAAAACCTGAAAAACTGTAGTTCCGAAATTTTAAGTGAATAAATCAAGCCAATAAAAGAATTATCTACAAAATTTTGAAAGTTTAGAAAGTTATATCTAACCTAATGTATACTATGTTTAAAATTACATTATATTCTAACACAGAATATATGACATTCTAAATTAATTTAATTGCTTTGACTATTATATTATGTACATACATATAACAGCGCTTACTTCAGCTTTTACTCATGAAACCTATTTTCCGAAGTACTTCTAAAAATATCTATTTATATGTACGTTTAATAAGCGTGTAGTATGCATATATGTATGTATGTATGTACATGCCTTACCTGACTTGCCCCGGCTGACATGTTCAGTTCCGGCGCATTTCTCCCAGCGGAACTTATGGAAGACATCCGTTGGTTTGGAAGTTGTAATTTGCAGGCGAACAGGTGGAAAATCTTTCACAACAAAACGGGAAAAACGAAACTTTATCATAGCTATTACAATTCGTTTCAATGTATGAAAGTTATATATTGATAATTGCGTTTACAAAAAAGCAAAAAGCGAATGTCGACAGCGGCGTTATGCAACACAATACAGCAGTGTTATTCACATATATTTACATACACTTTTCGATTAGTATATACACAATAAATAATATGTACGACTTTTATTTTTTAAAACTATTATATATTCTCAATGTCCGGTTAGGCATTAAAACGAGTCACTT